>NC_041387.1:448645384-448811540 GCF_002162155.2 Triticum dicoccoides | reverse complement strand
CTAGACCCCCCCAAGCGTTCGCACCCCCAACTCTGCACTGGTATACGTAACGTGCTAATGTCCGTGTTGTTAATCTTCCCCTACTAATAAAGCAAATAGTGCTTCTGGTCGTACGTCATTAGAATTACCCCTAAAGTTGATACAAATTACCCACCATGCCACCCATAAGTAAAAAAAACGGTTCAGTTTTTCTCAAAGTTGCGCTGGATTTGGTTCTTATTAAGTGATATCCTCATGTAACCAAACGGAAGGTGTAGCGCGGTGGCTAATGCTTTAATCCTCCAGGTAAGAGACCTGTGTTCGATCCTAGGCTCCACCACATTTTCTCTGTTTTTTGCGAACCCTCCCCCGCGTTAATGGGCCGGCCTAGGCGTCTGTTTTTTTTCAGTTTGCAATTTGCTTGTTCGTTTCTCATTTCTGTTTTGTGATTTTCCTTCTATACATTAATTATTAGGGATTTTCAAAAATTCAAAAGGTTGCGAATTTTGTTAAGAAATAAAACATTGGTGAATTCAAAAATGTTCTCGAAAGCATAAAATGTTCTTGATTTAAAAAACTCCTGTTTTTTATTTCTTTTTTGCCTTTTTTTTCTCATATCCGATTTTGTTTTCTCGTCTTTAAATTAATTCGGGATTTCAAAATTTTAAAAGATTGTGAGTTTTGCTTTTTTTTTGAGAAATCATAAAATTTCTGTGAATTCAGAAAATGGTCGGGAAATCAAAATGTTCGCAATTTTTAGAAAATTGTTTGCATGTCATAAAGAAATTCTCGATTTCTAAAAATATGTTCATGAAATAAAATAATGTTCATGATTCTTAGAAAATGCTTGTGTATTCAACACGCTTTTGGGAACTGGAGAAAATGACCATGAAATTTTAGAAAAGGATCAAAAAAATTCAAACAGATCCATTGAAACAGATATGTAAATAACGAACAAAACAAACCATAGATCCGGAGAAGTTATTTTATTATTTTATTTAGTTCATCGCACACCGGGTAAAAAAAGGATTTATGTGTTCTTTACAATGTTGATCCCCAAAAAAATGACACATTTTTCAATGGGTTAGTTTTTGTAAGCTATATGAAATGACTAAATGTCTAATTTACTTCCATACATATCTATGTTTATTGTGGTACTATAGTTTTACAGGTCATGAAAAACACCACGACGCTAGCTAAAGTCGAGACACATCATTCATCATTCTACCTTAGGCAGGATCTATCAATACAGTTTGCTCAGCCAAAAAACATTTTGTTGTGACGCCTTAGGAAATAAAGTCGTCATGAGACCATCACATTTTCAGTTTTTGAAATGACTTTTTAAAAGTCTCTTATCTCATCATGACATGATTTTGATGTACTTTATGAAGTGATATTTTAAAAGTCTGTATCTCATCCTTGCATAATTTGCATAATCTAATTTATTTTTCTCCCGTGGCAACGCACGGGCCTATTTGCTAGTTATTAATCACTTCATTAAGCCCAATCCTAATGTATCTAAGCCCACGAAGCCAGCCCATGTTCAGGCCATTGGATGAGGCCACCGTGGTATTATGAAAATCTGAAAGTTCTCACTTCCCTCAAAAAAAAAAAACTGAAAGTTCTCACGGACGCTATTATATGGGCATATATACAACGACTAGCAAATATGCCCGTGCGTTGCAATGGGAGAAGCAAAACCTAACATGAAAAACAAAACTTAGGATGCTCCTAGCGACTCATCCTTGTTGCTACTTCCCCTTTTCGCCAATGGCTTTGATGAACATGGTGTCCATCTATTTCACGATGAACATGATCAATACCAAGGCGATGAGCTTGGTCATCACGGCCTAGCCTATCTCTCTTATAACCTCCTCCTGCACGGACATGTAATTCTATAAACGTTAGTACACAATATATCCTGGATATCATTTCTTTGTCATCCTATGTCTGCACAAAAAATAGAATAAGGATAACATTATTATAGAGCTTAGAGATCAATAAATAGTATGATCTGAATTTACAAAAAAACTATGTGATCAAATATGTTTGCTTACAGGGTTTGCATGCTTCTTGTACGTGCATTAGTCTTGGATATTCAACGGTCAACAAATACGACAATTCTTGGATGAAGTTGCACTGCTATCCATCTGATTGGAGGAGGCTATATGAGATGATGGTCGGGAACTTGGAAGTGCGTTCAGGACACATTCTGGAACAAAACTGCAAAGTTATATATACATAGTACTAATAATTGTTCAACATTGTATGCTCTTGATCGCAGAACGAATGGTTTCCTAAGGAAAAACTGGACAAGGCACATAGATCAGACTGTGTCTATAAAATATGATGTTCCTGCTACACTGCATCAACTTGTTATAAAAAATGACATTTTAAAATCCGTGGGAGAGGATGAGGCACATGCATACCTTGCTGCCTTGCCGGTGCGCAAGCAATTGTAAGCGTAGTTCACATCCATCCAGTACTATTGGTTCCCGATCTAGAGGGCCCTGACCTGCAACCAACGGATACCTGCACCGCGGCCGTAGTAGTATGTGGCCTGAGAAACGTCAGCAGTTGGCCCGACATCTGCAGAGGGCGTGGCGCTCGCTGCTGCGGCGACGGATGGTGCCCCAAAGCAGCGGTGTGGGACAATGGTGAGAAGAGGAGGAGGGGAGATGGGAAGAGGGGGATCGTGATCTGGATGGAAAGAGAGGAGAAATTGGCTGGCTTTTTCAACTGTATGGGTAGATGGAATGGAAGTAGGGAGGACGTCCCAAGAGTTTTGGGAAGGGGAACAGGAAATTTCTGCGGCAATAATGGTGATTTCTCGCTGTGCTGGTGCGCGAGCGATGCGGATAAGGAAAGTTAATTACTACCCGTGATTACCCTAAATTAATTGCATATGCATTACCAAATAAGAGATTGATTGCCAAATTATTCTCAAAGATTGATCGGGAGGAGCCCGGGAAGAAAGAAAATCGCTGCAGAGGTGCGAGGGGATGGACAAAGGGGTGGACGTAAAACGGGAGAGGAACACTACGTTTTTTTAAAGTAGTAGAGAAAAGACCTAGCCGCCGTCGTCGCCTAGAATATATCTACCGACTGCTCCATTGCGTGCTTGCTGGCTGCTTGCGCCGTCGTCGCCTAGAATCGATCTACGGACTGCTCCATTGCGTGCCTGCTGGCTGCTTGCGGCTTGCCGCAGTCGTCATGCTGTTGCCAGCCATGGATTATGCCTTTGTTCCAACTGCCAAGTCCTTGGATATCTGCATCTGCTCCTCAATCTTGAAGGTATACTAGTGTTTTACGTGGATTACATTCAACTAGTATGATTTATACGAACCATATCTATATTGGTCTGGTTGATTAGTATTCTTGAAAATCAAGCAAGATTTGAGAGAATAGTTTTAGGGATTGGAAGAACCATGGAGAGGATTTGGGGAAATTTCTGGACCCTTCTCTTCGGTCCCTCTCTCTGTATACATCTATAGTATGTGTACATTTTACATTTTAGTCCCTAAGGAACTAGGTAAATATAGTCATACACCAACACTCCCCCTCAAGATGGGGCAAATACATCATACAAACTCATCTTGCTACAAAACATGGAGAATGTTTTTTCGGGGAGTCCTTTTGTAAGGACATCTGCTACCTGACTAGCTGAGGTTACATACGGTAGCCAAACTATCCCTCTATCAAGCTTCTCCTTAATAAAATGACGATCAATTTCTATGTGCTTGGTTCGATCATGCTGAACAGGGTTATTTGCAATGTCAATGGCAGCTTTGTTGTCACAGTACAACATCAGATGCTTGCACCTGTACAGCCGCAGCTCTGCTAGGAGGATATGTATCCATAGTAACTCACATATGCCGTGAGCCATAGATCTAAACTCAGCCTCTGCAGTAGATCGAGCCACTACACCTTGCTTTTTACTTCGCCAAGAAACTAGGTTTCCTCCTACAAATGCACAATAACCAGATGTTGAGCGTCGGTCATCTAGAGAACCAGCCCAATCAGCGTCAGTATAGCACTCAACTTGTAAGTCTCCTTGTCTGGTATATAAAAGGCCTCTTCCTGGGCACCCTTTAAGATACCTTAGGATCCTGTTTACAGCTTCCATATGAGCTGATTTTGGGTCATGCATATACTGGCTAACTACACTCACAGCAAAAGCAATATCTGGACGGGTATGAGATAAATATATTAACCTTCCAACAAGTCTCTGATAGCGCTCTCGATCCACGGGTGTACCTGCATCACTACTTAAACGATGATTTTGCTCAATAGGTGTAGCTGCAGGTCGACAACCAAGCATACCTGTTTCCTTGAGCAAATCCAAGATATATTTCCGTTGTGAGAGAAAAATGCCCTTTGACCCCCGTGAGACCTCTATACCAAGAAAATATCTCAGTTTTCCCAAGTCCTTCACTTCAAATTCCTGTGCAAGATGATGCTTCAGATTTGCAACTTCAGTGGAATCATCTCCGGTAATCACAATGTCATCGACATACACTATCAGTATTGCAACCTTGCTATTACTATGCTTGTAGAATAGTGTATGGTCAGCATTGCTTTGAACATAGCCCCTTTTCAGCATGGATTGTCTGAACCGGTCAAACCAAGCTCGTGGTGACTGCTTTAAGCCGTATAGAGAACGACGTAGGCGCAACACCTTTCCACCGGTTTGACTGGACTCAAACCCAGGAGGTATATGCATGTATACTTCTTCTTGGAGATCACCATGAAGGAAAGCATTCTTCACATCCATCTGGTAAATATCCCAATCAAGGTTTACAGCACATGACATAAGTGTCCTTACCGAATTCATCTTTGCCACCGGTGCAAAGGTCTCTTCATAGTCGATTCCATATGTTTGTGTGTAGCCCTTCGCCACAAGACGGGCTTTATACCTCTCCACCTTTCCCTCGGGGGTCTGCTTAATAGTGAAAACCCACTTACAACCTACAGGTTGCTTACCTGGTGGTAGATCCATAAGCTCCCAAGTCTCATTCTTCTTCAAGGCTTTCATCTCATCAAACATTGCTTCCTTCCATTTTGGATCCTCTATAGCTATTTTCCAATTAGATGGTATGGACACAGAGTCTAAAGAGGCAATAAAGCTTTTGAAGGGTGGATTACAATATTCATAGGAAATGAAATTGGCAATATCATGTTTATAATCTTTGAGGTGTCCTGGAATGTTTCGATTTCTAGTAGGTTTTCGCAAAGCAATCGGTAGATTATTTTCAGGAGCAAGGGTAGATAATTGATTCTCACTCTGCCCCGCGGTGCTAATAGGAGTGGCGGAACTACATGGGTTAGTGTTAGTACCTGGGTCCTCATGCATGTGAAGCTCACCGTCTTGTGAAGGAAATGAAGAATTTTCTATTGCATTTTCTGTGTCTCCATGACCAGAACCATTATTGCACCCATCATTATTTGTCTCCTCCCCCTGATTTTGAGCATTATCTAGAATGGGTAAACCACTTGAAGTGGAAACAAGAATGGGGCTTAATGGAGAGTCTACATTACTACTCTCCCCTTCTTGTTGCACTTCACGTGGGGATAATGCAATGCCAGTGTCACGTGTTGAGCCATAATATGGTTCATGCTCACGGAATGTCACATCCATGCTCACAAAAAACCGGCGCTCTGAAGGGCACCAACATCTATAACCCTTTTGAGAGGGGGAATAACCCATGAAAACACATTTGAGAGCACGGGGATCTAATTTTCCAACAGAGTTCCTATAATCATGCACAAAGCACACACACCCAAAGACCTTTGGAGGAACTACAAAGTCATTAGAATTCAAGAGACACTCAGCGGGAGTCTTGTGACCAAGAACCCGAAGAGGCATATGGTTTATCAAATATGCAGCGGTTTTTATTGCTTCCCCCCAAAGAAATTTAGGCACATTCATTGTAAACATAAGTGAGCGTGCAACCTCAAGCAAATGTCTATTTTTACGCTCTGCAACACCATTTTGTTCCGGAGTATCAACACATGTAGTTTGATGTTCAATGCCATTTGAGGCAAGGAACTGTCCAAACTCGTTGTTGATATATTCAGTACCATTGTCTGAACGCAAGGTTTTAATAGTTGCCCCATGTTGATTTTTAATGAGAGCACATAAATCCTTAAAAACCAAGAACACATCACTCTTATGCTTCAAGAGATAAAGCCAAGTGTAATGACTAAAGCAATCAATAAAAGTCACAAACCATCGGTGCCCAAAAATGGAACGAACCTCACAGGGTCCCCAAACATCCGAGTGAATCATTTCAAATGGTTTGGCACTTCTTAAACCTATACTAGGATAGGAACCCCTTGTATGTTTAGCTAACTCACAAGCATCACATACAAGGAGCTCCTTGGGACACAACTTGAAAAGAGAGGGGTAAATACGTAATAATGCAGCAAAAGATAGATGGCCAAGCTTGCGATGATGGAGTAGCAGTTCTTGGCTAGGAGACAAGCATGATGCAAAAGCAACTTCATCACTTCCTTCATCAAGATAGTAGAGTCCATCATGCACGGTCCCAGTCCCCAACAGTCTCCCTGTCGCTAGCTCCTGAAAAGCACAACAGGTAGGATCAAACCAACCTCTACAGTTAAGGGATTTAGTAATAGAGCTAACAGATAAGAGGTTGATTGGAAATTTAGGAACATGTAGAACCGGAGATAAGGACAATGTCTTAGTGCACCTAACGGATCCATGTCCTACAATAGGTGCCATGGATCCATCAGCTACACGTACCTTGTCCTTACCTGAACAAGGTGTGTAAGAAGTGAACAAATTTGAGGCTCCTGTCATGTGGTTAGTAGCTCCTGTATCAATAACCCAAGGGTTTGATTGTGTTGTAGAAGTGTGGGTCTGGTGAGGTTTCATACCTTGGTGTGAATTGATATAGAAACTAGATTCAGCTTTAGAGGAATCCTGGGAAGTAGACGAGCCTTCTGAGAGTCTAAGCTTGGAAGTAAAATCCTCAAGAGCTCGCACATCGACCACTGGTAGCTCCCCCTTGGATGTAGTGAGGTTAGCTTGTTTTTTGTTTGCTCCATGAACTCCCCCTGGTCGAGACTTTCCTTTTTCCCACCAAGTTGGAAAGCCATGCAGCTCAAAGCATGCATCCTTTATGTGTCCAGTCCTTTTACAATGGTTGCAGAAAAGTTTGTTTTTATCTGATTTGCCAACAAACTTTGGGGCACGTCGAGCTTGCATGGATAAGGCTGCACGAGCATCTATATACTTTAGGCCATTCTCAGGCTGAGCCAACCGAGTCTCCTCCTCTATCACACTTGAGATAACATCATCAAGACTAAGCCACTCAGTTTTTGAGAATATAAGTTGGCGTCGAAGGTCAAATTCCTCATTTAAGCCATCAAGAAAGAGCTTGCTCACAAATGGCTCAAACCAGGTATGATGAATAGCCAAGTCTTGTTTGTCAACGGGCTCAAAGGGATGATAATAATGCAGTTCTCTGTACAGTCTTTTGGTCTCACCAGCATACTCTGTCACAGACTTTGCGCCTTGCTTTAGGTTTGTCAATTCACGCATAATACGATTACCTTGCATTTTATTGGATCTCCCTGCAAACTGCTTCTCCAAAGCTGCCCATACTTCAGATACAGTAGTCATAGTCTCAACTTGTTCTCGAATTGGTGGTTCCATGCTTCCTAATAACCAGACCAACACTCTGTCATTAACCTGTTTTGCACTAGTGTCACTTAGCTATTTTCCTTCATCAGCACTAAGCAAGTCATCATAACCATGAGAACTCAGGATTAACTGGGCATGTCGTGCCCAGCTGATGTAATTGCCCGGTCCAGCCAGCTTTACTGGATTAGGCTCAAGTGCATATTTGATTCCTTCAGGAACCACTCTGAGTTGTTGCTGCTGCTCAAACATTTTGCTGAAAATTTCATATAGCTTATCCACACTAGAATCCCCTGCTTTATCCTTGCTTGGATATGCCATAGTTCACCACGACAAAACAAACACCCAGTCACACAGGACTTGTTTTAGCACTCCACCAGCAACACACTCGTACACAATGGCAAGTAGATGTATTAGTATGAGTTGCTCTCAGATGCACACATGCAACACAAGCAGAATATTTTAATCCGGCCACCAAGCAAAGATAAGCTTGACTTGACGAGCTCACAGTCAGTCAGTACTAATCGCAATAATCCAAAGGGAATCACAGGTGCTATTATCACCTTCTCATACAGATGGTCAGATGCAGAGGAGACAGTGGCCGTATATTGGCGGATGACAGCAAGAAGCTCGCCTGCAGATTAACAAATTTGTATACCGACGGCAGTGCGGCTAGATGCGGCAAGACATCACTAGCTTCTCGTTTCCTTATCAACTAACACAGGGGCGACTTGATGATTCAAAGCTTACCGCCTAGCCGCCGTAGTCAAGCTGGCGAATCTGGACGGCAACACAGCACCGCCAACCTCAAATCACAGAAGAAACGCAGTGGATTTCAACCTGCTCCGATGCCATCTTGAAAATCAAGCAAGATTTGAGAGAATAGTTTTAGGGATTGGAAGAACCATGGAGAGGATTTGGGGAAATTTCTGGACCCTTCTCTTCGGTCCCTCTCTCTGTATACATCTATAGTATGTGTACATTTTACATTTTAGTCCCTAAGGAACTAGGTAAATATAGTCATACACCAACAAGTATATTTGCATAAACATGCAATGGATTAATTTCTGGCTAGATTTGCCTTTCTCAATTAGGTTTGATGTTGTTTTCTGGATTACAGCTCACTAGAATTTTTTTCCTACAGATTATAGTCCACTAGTGAATTTATACTATTTTACTTGGATATAAAGTGCAGAGAATAATCTACTATACAACATATCTTTTAATTTGGTTTGATCTTATTGACAGCCATAGATCTAAATTTAATCTAGGAGAAATATAGTACTTTCAATTGTCCATATATTGTTATGACTTGATATCTCAATGTTGCATCGGAAATTGCACCGTGGGGAAAATACGGACAGGACACACGGAGCGGGCATTTTTTGTGCTACCTGCTATGCACCGTTCGATTTGCTCGTGTTGCATGAAATAACGGTGTTAATACAAACATAACATGGACATGGACAACACCGCATTAGGTCAGCCCATATTGAACTTTCCCCCTCTTTAGCTAGTATTATCTTATTCGCCCCCCTCATACTCAAATCCTGGCTCCGCCCCTGCCGTCGGGCCCAGAGCTGGGTATCATAACGCCGGGCCTGGAGGCGCTATACGGCCCAAATAGCGCCTGGGCCTGAGGCGCTATGCCTCGTTGCCTTGCAGCCGCAGCCGGCCCACCACGCCACGCTCGAACAGAGGGCAGTCGAACAGAGACAGCGGCGGCGGCGCCCCTCTCTCCCCTTGTCAAATCTTCACTCAAAATCGGCTGGAGCTTAAGCTTTTTTTCGTGGATTTCATCGCCCATCCATCCCTAAAGGTATTCCCCTCCGACCCCCTCAATTTCATCCGACAAAATCATCACATCGGCCCTATTTTTGCATGTTTAGGTGAAACCCTAGTTCATCATCATGTTACAGTTTTGTATGGATTATTGTGATTGTATTGAGTAAGCATTCTAGACTACTTTACTGTTTCTCTGATTAGGAACACTTCGAGCATGGCTCACGCGGTAGGAAGGATGCCAAAAGCAGGGGTGTAGATGTCCACGGCCATTGCTGCCCATCAGGACCCTCTTCGGCATCTTCACTGGCGGGTCTGCTGAATGAAACAAAGATATTGGGGTACTGCTGCGTAATAACAGGTTTTTTGTCCCATAGTTTTCACTTTATGCTAGTATAAACAATGGATTTTCTTGGTATGCAACCAGCACGCTATATTCCCAACGTATCTTCTGAAATCAATTAGGGGCTCCATGGTTCTATCTAAATCAAAAATCAAACTTGGCTGATCAGGCACATTGAAGCGAAGGCTTCCTTGCTGTGTCAGTTTATACTAACATTCATAGCTTACACATTTTGGGCGGCTCTTGAAAATTAAAACAAGGATTAATATTCCTAGCATGACTGCATTAGCTATGATCTGATTAGCTAGTAGCGGTGTATTTAAGCACACCCGCTGAAAGAGTAGTCTAATTAGCTAAATGCAGCTTTGCTGTTTCTCAAGACACAGATTGGTGCTACTATGACAATTGGCTAACATCGACAGCATTTTATTATGCACCTTTGCCTTGTATGTTCTGAATGATTAAAGTTATGATTCTTTTTTTCAAATATCTAGGATGACACTTCTCAGTGAGCATTATGATAAGGGTCACCGTGGGCGGCTTATGGCGGATGAGAGACATGTAATACATATTGATAATGCTAGTTCATACTTGTTAGTCCATTGATGTTACTGCCAATTGGAGTGTTCAAATGAATTTGTCAGGACAGTTGAATATTTTGTCACTGATTTATTCTAGTTTTATTCTTAGTTTACATGGATCTATAATGTTCTAACTTGTATTTTTGCAGGTCTTTTGTCCCCTGCGCCTGAGGCCTCATGAGGCTTCATCCAATAAGATGAGATATGATGAGCGGTACACACAGTACATTGAGAGGCCGGGACTCCTTCCGTTCATCCAGCTTGTCACTCGGTTGACGCCAAGCATGAACCCTTGTGCCGATCACCGCGCTTGTTGACCGCTGGAGGCCGGAGACTCATAGTTTTCACCTCCGGACTGGGGAGATGACTGTTACTCTCCAGGATGTTTCGATGATCCTGGCACTTCCCATCGAGGGAGTTCCTGTTTGTTTTAGCACTGGTGCTGCTGGTTGGCGCGCTAGGATGTTTGAGCTTATCGGTGCGGTTCCTGCGGTGCCGGAAGACCCGACTAAAAACAGAGTCCCCGCCGGCGTGACTTATGTTTGGATTGTAGAACATTTTAGCCAGTGCCCTGATGATGCTAGCGAGGAGACGGTGCAACAATATGCACGCGCATACTTGTGGTATGTGATCTCGAGGACTCTGTTTGCTGACGGTGGTGGCAGGACCGCTCCGTGGATGTGGCTGAAGGCATTATCTGGTTGGGATAGTAAACAGAGCCGGGGTTCGGCGGCACTTGCCTACTTGTACCGTCAGGTAATCACTTGTAAATATTTTTTCATGATATTACACCTCCAGACATTCTCTAATCATACTGCTTGTGCCTCTGTGCAGTTGGATGAGGCGTGTTGTAGGCGCAAAGATGAAGCTAGTATTGGTGGTCCGTTGGTCCTACTTTCGGTTTGGATGTGGGAACACTTCTCAGTTGGACGACCGAGAGTGATTGGTTACGACGCCTGGGATGATCATGACAACCCGCTACGGAAGCCTACATGGGCGTACAAGTGGGACAAGGTTTCGGAGTTCACTGGTGACCCAAACAGGATGTACAGGGAGTACACCAATGAGTTTGACACGCTAACCTCCGAGCAGGTAATAATTGTCATGTTAATATTGAAATTTCCCAGTTTGTCTGAGTTTTTTTAATGTTGCATCATTGTCATAAATGTTAACAGTAGATGCCTATCATTAGCTCCAATTTTTTCTATTGTCTCCCTGCTTGTTCTATTTTGTAGGTGACATGGCAGCCATATGGAGCGCGGGACAATTTTGCTTTCATCTGTGATTTCCAGTTGAACCCGAAGTGCACGGAGGAATCACATCTTTGGCTGATGCGGTGCCCATTGATATGCTTATATGCAGTCGAGTTCCACCTTCCACAGCGTGTGATGACCCAATTTGGATTATTTCAGGATACACCGCCGAAATGGAAGGACACGGATGTCGCGCTTCACGGGTGAGAGTGCATCTTCTGTCTTTAGCATTGTAATACTATTTCAGGCTACTAATACTTGTCATTGTCAATATGAAGCTTGGACAAAATGAAACAGAAGAAGATCAAGAACTGGGAGTCATATCATGACAAGTTCATCAAGAAATGGAATTACGTCGTGAGGGTGGCTAATGATAACCGACAAGTACATCTCCAAGAGTACGATGAAGCTGCATTTGACAAATATCTTCGTTGGTTTCTTAGCGAGTCCCGTGTGGAGTTATGCCCACCTGCTTATGAGGAGGGCATATTGGAGGCGCCCACAGGTTTTGAAGGGACTGCCAACCTTGAGTACAACAGGCTCATCAGAGAGGGCAGACAAACCGGATTCGCTCCTGTGATCAACTTTATTGTAAGTTTTGCCCCTTTCGACGTATCAACATAACTAGAGCTCTCTTGTTGACATGTTTGTTTTCATAGCGCACTGAGATCTCGCGCCAAACTCCGCCTATGTCTTCTAGGCATAGCCGGTCCCAAGCCCGGGTAAAGGAGGAGGGTTGTGATAGGCTTGGCGAGCCAACGTAAAAACTAGCCAGTCCCATAGGTATGAAACCGATTTGAGCGAGAGTAGTACTAGGATGGGTGACCTCCTGGGAAGTCCTTGTGAAAGAGTTTCATATCTAAGGGTTGTGATAGGCTTGGCGAGCCAACGTAAAAACTAGCCAGTCTTTTGGGTATGAAACCCATTTGCGCGAGAGTAGTACTAGGATGGGTGACCTCCTGGGAAGTCCTCGTGAAAGGGTTTCATATCTAGCCTACCCCAACTTGTTTGGGATCAAAGGCTTCGTAAGTAAGTACTGAGATCTCGCGCCAGATTAGTGAAGCCGGCCAAGCACTCGCACAACCTCAGGGCAGGGATTCTGAGAATGCCCTTAGAGAGTTTGTTAAGGTATGTTGTGAGAGCTTTTTGTTTACATGTTCTGTGTTCAAATCCAATAAAATCTCTATTTCGCAATGTCACAGTGTAGCGCTACTCGGCTACGTTCCTTAGCTCATCTTCTTGGTTGCCGTACTGTCGAGGCCGACATGCCCACCCAGTCGAGGTCCACTTCTTCTGAAGAGGAGGTATGAAATCTGTGTTACCATATATTTTTTAATTCTTGCATATAAAATATCCATCATGCTGTGATTGCATACACGAATGTTCCCATCATCATGTGTGCACCCGTATATATGTATAAGTGTAGTTCTAGAGTCCACATGTATTGCTAATTACCATGTGGAGTTATGAACTGAACATTGCTTGTTGCATGTTTCAAAGTTGATGCTATGATTCGTATTTTGTGAATTGTGTTCCAGAAACAAGCTATATGTTACTTTATGATTTATCTTTACTCAAACAAAATGTTGAATTTCTTGCTGGATGCAATTCCACTCAAACACATTCCTTATTTTTCAGGCGGCCGCCGAGATGACCCTGAGGGGGTTTATGGATGATGCACCTCAGCCTAGTCAGCCTATTGAGCGGCGTCACTTCAACTTAAAGCCTAGGAAGACCTTCAACCGTTATACACCGGAGGCATGGAACAAGAAACAAAAGAGGACCGTTGTTGAGTCCGAGAACGAGTTTGAGGACGAGGAGGAGCCGGCACCGAAGAAGGTTCTGAGGAGGTTGAAGAGGGTCGGGGTGGAGCCGGGGATGAAGAAGGTTGTGAGGCAGGCGAGGGGGAAGAAGTAATGTATTTGTGAACTATTGAAGTTGTCACTTTAGTTAGCTTCTATTTGTAAACTTGTTGTAATTGTGGACTTGATGTGAACTTGTCGTAATTGTAGACTTGCTGTGAAGTTTTCGTAACTGTGAAATTCTTGTAAACTTATCAACTTCCTGCCAAGCATAGCGCCCGGTCATGAATCATGAAAGAGCTTAAGTATGCGTGTGGTGCTATGGCCTGAATCAGGGCATAGCGCCCTTTATGAGGGCACTATGGTATGAACCATAGCGCCTCCGCTTGTGGCGCTATGATATGAAGTACAACGCCCTTGTTGGTGGCGCTATGGTCGACAGACCGTGCCACGTTGGCTGCCTCATGGCGCCATAAGTCGCGGCGCTATAGTGTAGTGCATAGCGCCCCCGTTGCAGGCGCGATCAAAAAAGGTCAGATTCTGAAATACTTTCGTTGTGGGGTCAAATCCTGCTTAACTTTTCCAAAAGGGTCAAAACAGTGATTTTGCCCTTGCTAGGGCGTTCATTTCGAGCTTACTCCAGCCAGTATACGTCCCGTGCAAGCAAAAAAGTTGTACTACTACCCTCCAGCTCGGCAGGTCAAGTCCACCACACGAGTACGAGCAGTACTCCAGTAAAAATAGATTCAGCATTCAGGCTACGACAACACGTGAACGAGCAGTACTTTCATGCACGATCTGCGCACAATATACGACTTTAAAGCCACACGCACACACACAAAAAGAGTGTATCCAATGGTGTAGCCCTTCCCCATGAGCCTTTTTTTCCGCCGGCGAAGCGAAATCCTCCCAGCCGCCCCAGAGACCCAATTTTCGTCAGATTGGACCGAAAATACATCCGCCGAATCCAGCACGCTGGGAGGCGCACGGAAGCGCTGGCGGAAGCGAAAAGGCCAGCTCTGTCTGCGAGCCAGCCCCAGACCCCCCTCCCCGTGCGCACGATAGAGTGCCACTTTCCCCTTCGTCGCTGCTGGCACCACCACCTCTGCCCTTCGCGGTGAACCCGTCGCTAGAAAGTGCAGCTCCGCCGCCAGAAAGGAAAGCCTTTGCTACGCCAACCTCCACCTCCTTGCTGGCCGAGCTTTCGCGTCGGCTCGGCGTCGCAGGCAGCTTTCCGCGCACCACGCCCGCGAGGTGTTCGGCGATTTGCATGTTCAACCATGGACTCCGACGACGAGGAGATGTCCGCGGCTCTGATGGAAGAGGAAGCCGAGGCCGCCGCCGACGATGAAGAGCACTTGATGATCCTCGCCTCTCTGGCCAGCCTGTTCACGCGGAATGCAAAGTCGCAGCGAGGTGGCTTGGCGCCAGGGCGCCGCAAGAGCAAGGCGAGGCAGCGGATGGAGGGCTACTGCATACTCTACGCCGATGATCCATTGCACAACGAGACAATATTTCGGCGCCGTTTCAAGATGAACCGGAAGCTCTTCCTTAAGACTGTGCATTCCATCCGGGAGTTCGACAGCTACTTCATTTGCAAGAAGGATTGCACCGGCATGGTAGGATTTTCCTCACTCCAGAAGTGCACACTCGCTGTGAGGATGCTTGCATACAGAGTTCTCAGTGATACACAGGATGACTATCTACGCATGGCCGAGTCCACTGCCATTGAGTGTTTGTACAAGTTCTGCAGGGCAGTGATGGCAGTGTTTGGACCAAAGTACTTGTGATCACCCAATGTGAAGACACTGCTCGGATCCTAGCCATGAATGAAGCAAGAGGATTCCCTGGGATGTTTGGAAGCATCGGTTGCATGCATTGGGTATGGAAGAACCGTCCATTTGCATGGCAGGGGATATACAAAAGGCACGAAGGGAGCTTGCAGTGTGATACTTGAGGCAGTGGCTACACAACATCTCTGAATTTGGCACTCCTTCTTTGGCATGGCAGGAACTCACAATGACATCAACGTCATGCAGTGTTCGAATATCTTCGCCAAGCTTGTTGAAGGTCATGCTCCCCCGGTGAACTTCGAGACCAATGGGCGCTACTACAACAAGGAATACTACCTAGCAGATGGCATCTATCCAAGATGGTCAACATTTGTGAACACTATCTCAAACCCCCATTGTGGGCAAGAAATCTTGGTTTGCTCGGTGCCAGGAGGCTTGCAGGAAGGATGTCGAGTGGGCATTTGGTGTGCTCCAAGCTCGATTTGCTGTTATCCAGTACCCTACTCTGACCTGGTCGAAAATTCAGATGTGGAAGGTGATGAATGCATGTGTAATCTTGCACAATATAATCATTGAGAGCGAGCAGGAGGATCCAGTGATTGAAACTAAACCATATTTCAGACAGGGTCCTCTTGTAGCTATTGATTAGCAGGTGTCGGCATCATGGGATGCCTTCTTTGCTATGCACCAAGAGACCCGAGACCCACAGGTGCATCAAGAACTGGAACACGATCTGGTGGAACACCTGTGGAGGCTCAAGGGCAACATATAGTTTGATGTGTTTTAGTTTGTTTTCAAAACTTGTTACATTATGAACTTGCTTTGTTGAACTATTTGTTTTGTATTGATTTTTATGGCGAACTATGTGATCAAAATTATGTTGTGTGTACATTTGTGTCAGTTTTAGCGCCGAAAATCGCTGTCCGGGGAGCGAAGTTGGGGACGCGGCTAGGAACCAGCGCCCCCACGACGAAATTAGCGTTGGCACCACCCTCCCAAGCCGCACTATCTACCACCAAAAACGGCCTGGGACGGCGCCCAAGGCTGGAGATGCTCTTAGTTCATTACTACTCCTACACAATTCAACTCCTTGCTTGGTGTGCCTGCTAACTATAATCAAAACTAGTACTAAGGGCATCTCCAACGGCAACCCGCAAAAATCCTCTCACATCCGTCCGCAGACAGGGGGGCCAGTCCGCGAACATGGATGCGGGAGGACGTCATCCAATGCTAGCCGCATACATTTCAAACCACATTTTAACTAACCGGACGAAATTCAAGGAAAGCGACCAATATTCATCAAAGTTCGGATAGAAAATAGCACAAATCATCCAACAGTGTGTGCACGTGAATGGACGCCCGTTTGTCCTGTGTTACACCACGACAGCACGTGCGGACTACATATAATGTGTGGACCAACGTTGAGTGGATGAATCAATCAACAAGTTGAGCAAGAGGAAGTAAAACTTACCATCTCCTCCATGTCCATGTGCAATGGCCACCTTGCCTCGAGCTGACTAACCAAGTTGCAAAACTTGATGACGCTGACTTGGATAGCATGCCAGCGATACGACAACGACCCCACATTGCATAGTTGAATGATGTACATGTCATAACGCGCAATGTGCTTTCGTGCTTGAAACTTTTCATGCACTTGCTCCCAGAAGGGCTCCCCTTTACTCCTGCCTATGAAATCCGTGGATACGGCCAGCCACGCATCGCATGACAACTCATCCTTCATGGTCGAGTAGCTCACCATCCTTTATACTCTAAAAAACGATGTGACATTTGAAAATAAGCTGAATGGCATTTGACCGAACACCTGCTGGGCGTAGTGTCCGCCATGGAGGTCGTCGATAGGGGGCGGAGTGTACCTGGGTACAAACGGCTCCAGGGTGGAAAGCTCCGTTGGAACGGCTAGCGGGCGCGTCGGTGCTGATTGCGGACGTCCGACAATGCATCTATGGCGGCCAGAGACGAACAACAACGACGGCGGAGGTGGAGGGCGCGGATGCAAAACAAGGGGGAGAAGGGTCAGAGTAGAAGGAAATGGGACCGGGATGGGGGATTGGGTGGGCCGGGGGTGTCGGAATCCTACGTTTTCGGGTCTCCGGACTCCCGCAGACCTCCCCTACTTTGTCTCCAATTTGCGGGAGAAATCACGTCCGGTCCGC
Organism: Triticum dicoccoides; assembly: GCF_002162155.2. NCBI lineage: Eukaryota > Viridiplantae > Streptophyta > Magnoliopsida > Poales > Poaceae > Triticum > Triticum dicoccoides. The sequence goes on along the minus strand of NC_041387.1, from coordinate 448,794,167 downwards.
CCCGCGGACCGACACAGGTCGGCGTTGGATGGCTTCCGCGGTCCGGATGGTTGCGGGTCCGCCTTGGAGATGCCCTAAGCCTGTAATTTATTTTTGTTAAGAAATCTGTTTACATTTCTTAAAAGCACTACTTTTCACCAAACCTACGAAAGAGGCAGCATTTTCTTTTGCCGCCACTTTCTGGCCTAATTAGATTGGTTCCAACGAAAAAGGATATCTGCTACCATGATACGATATGGGTGTCATTTCAAGGCGCTACTCCAGTCCAGCCCAGTGCGCAGCTTGAGGATGGCAAGTGAAATGATTTGGTCCATGACGGTGCTGTACTGCTGCTAATAGCACCATGATAAAGGCCGTTAGCCTTTGAACCTTTGATCCTTTTCCTTCAATCTATGATGGAGCCCACGCCGTTTTCTGTATGGCCTGGATAAAGCAGTTTATGAGGCAAGTTTTAGTTAACCACTATGGGTAACATGCTGAATTATTATCAGGGTCACCAACCACAGGCCTGAATTATTTGAAAACCCAATGCGTTCTCCGTTTTCCTCTGTCGCGTCTGCGCTATGCTGAATTAATTTTGGTTCTGCTCATTGAAAAAGTTGGAAGGCGTGGAAGGCCGGCAACATCGTGCACTTAATTTATCCTACTGTCATCAGGACAATAGGTAGATGGACACCGGAATATCTATTCTCTCTGTCCAAATCTCGAACCCCCACTATTATATATCCGAGAGTCGTGCCCTTCTTCCCCTTATCCTAGGGCCACGGCGATGTTTTTTTTTTTACGGATCCTTTCGCGATGTTCAGCAGTAGTAACACAAGAGATTTGTTCAGAATGAGCATAGATGAACAATGCAATTTCCACTCACAGGTTCACGCTAGTGAAGAAATGCAGAGATTATTCGACGTATATAAATCCATGGTACTACACTTTGTATAGGAAGGACAAATGGAAGCCCAAAAGCAAGAAATGGATAGAATGGAACCGATCCATCTATGAACGAATCGATGGATAAAGAAAGAAAGAAAACTGAAATTATCTACTAGCAACAGATGTTCAAGCGGCATCATTTTCACCGGCACTGGCAGCATTCAGATCCACAGAAAGATCAAGTTCCTGCATTGTAACAGAGCAAATTGTTGAGTTTTCCATTCAGATCTTCCTTTGGTCTTTTAATCGGCTATTATTCAGTATTGAAAATATTGACGTTTTGAAAGAAAGGAAGAAAAAAAGAGCTAGCACAATTACCTTTCCAGTGATCTTGCTGTACAAGGCGAGCACATCCTTCACCGTTGTCTCAAAATGGGTGGTCGCGTCGTAGCTCTGTAAAAAACAACGAATTAAGAACAATCCTGCAATGTTGTGGAGTGAGTAAACTATGGTTGCTTCAACTTACAGTTGTCAAGAAGCAGTTGTCCTCCTCAGCAGCGTTAACAGGCTCGAATCGATCGTACATGTCGAAGAATGTCTCCTCCACTGGGCCGAGCAGGTCGATCCCCGGTTTCAGCTCGATCTCGGGCTTGTCGGTCTCAGCTTCAGTCGACACAAAGGCGATGAACTTGCCTTTCGGCGCAACGTTGTGAGCGTACGAACAACAGAACACGTACCTGCAAAATAATTGTGTCAGGTACTGCTATTGTGCTTTAACTAAACAAGACAGCTCATGTTTGAAAGTAATCATAACAGCTAAAACCAACTGAAGAACAGTACTCCTTATCTAACTAAGATTGTTTTAAGGTTCGATGGTTTGCTTTCGTTTTAAAATTACTTACATGTCTGATTTGCGCTTCAGCTGTTTCTTTGGGAGGATAATCTGCACGGAGTGAGAATCTTTGGTGTCAGGAATTGGATGCTTCATTATGCATATGGCACGCGCCACCCTTCCAACCTTCTTCACCTGTACATTGTTTGAAGGATTTCAAGGTCATATCATACCACAAGCCTGAATCTGAAATTTACTGGTTTGCGAGCCACAGATGTATATATACCTTGTCAGGCAAGTATGAGGGATCACAGACAACCTTCTTGCATTTCGCGGTCTCCCCTTCGGATGTCACACCAAATGCTTTACCACTCTCATCGAACTCAACCTGCAAACAGTTCCAAATTTAAGTTTGACTGAAGATTTAGAAAGTAGCATTGCAGCACTGTTGAGTGGTGAACTGTCTGAAAATGGATAAAACAGTTACCTTGCATTCTGGTTTGTTGAGCATGTATGTGCCACCATAAACAGCGCTCAGACGAGCAAAGGCCTAGTATAATGTTCTCAATTTCAGTTGAATGAAGCTGAAATTTCTATCAATTAAGGGTAAATTGGCGTGGTCATATACCTGAGGGAGCTCTCCTAGCCCATACAAGGGGTAGATATAAGGTGATCCACCTTGGAAGCGTGCCAATGATTCCGCATAAAGCTATTGAAAGAAGACCAATGTGGCGATCAGATGTTAATTCTCTTTTCCTCCGCAAACCCCAATGTATTTATTGTCAAATTATCTGTCATGGCTTCATGTTGTTTGTTTCACCCATTTTATATCTTTAGCTGAAAACTATGCTCTTACAGCATATGTCAAGGAAAAAAGATGTGCAGTATATGTCCTTTCTGTAATCCGTCTTCCAAGAATACGCCTTAGGATCTTCTCTTTTTTAAAACAAAAAATAGTTGGCTAAGGTGCCGACTCCAACAGACTTGTTTTGTTTAGTTGGTGGGAATATAGTACCTTCATTCTCTTGACAGTGTCAAGTGCAGGCTCATCGAGATAGTTGTCATCCCGGTGAAGTGCCAATGCATGACCAATAAAGTCAACTGTGTCATCCTCCAGTCCATATTTGCTGACCCAAGCAAACATTGTCGACTTTGCATTAGGAAATGGTCGCGAAATGCAACTTGGTTTTCTACTTTTTGATTATTGAGCAGCAACCAGAATATAACACAAGCCAAAGCAACTTACGAGATAAGTTCCCTCGTCGTGACTTTGTGCAGATCTAGGCCTTCGTGTGATTTCGCGTCATCCTCTTCATAGTCCTGAACATAAATGAAGAACTTCCTAGCGCGGCGCTTTTCAAACAGGCCCATTAGGTTAGATTTCAAGGCTTCAACATCTGTCGCAGGGACTTTGTGGATCTATCAGCATTACCAAAGAAGGAAATGTGAATAAGAACATGGTGTATAAATGTTTAACAGTAGTATCGCGTCAAATATCAGATCCATACCTTCCCGTTGTTGTACACGAAGCTGCCATCGACGGCCTTGAAGTTCAGATACTTTGTCACGCTCGTGCGGATCAAAACACGGACCAATGCACCGTTGGCCATCATGAACTGCAAAGTCACATTTTACGGTGAACCGCATAACAACAGAAGCACAGGAAAGACAAATGAACTGAGTTTACAAGCGCCTACAGACCTTGGGCACCATGTCGACATTGTACTCCTTGCTGATACCCAGATGTTCTGGAGTGGTGTCGCTGCCTTTGAATCTCTTCCAGATCTATCAAGCGAACGGAACGAAACGTAAGACAACATAACTGAAGATTCACGAGAATTTTGAGATCCTTTTTTTTTGTATTTTGGAGAACATTGTGATACATATGGTGTTTGCAGGGGTTGCGTTAAATAGCGCACCTTGGCCAGATTCAGGGATGTAGATTCTCCACCGTAGTAGTCATTCCTGTCCATGTGAAGAACCTGTGCGTACACAAGGTACAAAGAAAGATAATGGCTTCAGAGTTATGCATTGTAACTTTTGTCAAAAGAGAAATGATAGCTTAAGATAATGTTGCCCTTCGTGAACAATTGGTGATGATGTATCCAGCAACATTTCCATGTGATGATACGCAAAATCAGAAGGGAACTCAGTGCTCACCTTGAGGCCATCGACGGAGAGGATGCCACTGAGGATGCACTCCTTGAGCCCCGTCCCCAGCACGATCACGTCGTACTCCTCATCCATCGCTCCCGAACAAACCCTTCTTCTCCGATCTACCGGTACCGGATCTTCCTCTCGCGGCGGTGAGCCTCCTCCACCCCTCGCAGGTTATCTCTCCCTTCCCGGCTCGCCGTGCGTATATATGGGAGGAGCCCGACAAGCGCGCGCGTTCGCACAGGCACCGCATCCATCGGTCGCGGCTCCCCGCGGAGATGCCGTCGAGGCGCGCGGTTGCAGGTCGCAGCGCCCGGCGAGCTCGACGCGTGGCGCGCCGTGCTCTCCGTCGTTCTCTCTCGCGAGGTGGCGTGGGCCACCGTATTGTACGCCAAAGGCCTGGGCCCAGCGCTCCCTTTTCATCGTATATTTCTAAAACTTTTTTTTTTGAGGATCCGTATATTTCTAAAACTTTCATAACGTATAAAAATGTCTCTGCGACGTTAACAAAATGTTCACAACACAAACGAAATGTTCACATGTCTTAAAAAGGTAAATGGTACTTAAAAAAAGTCTTACGAAATGTTCGCCCAATATTAAAAAATGCTTTGTGCCCATTTAAGAAGAAGTTTTTCGCATTTTAAAAATATGTATAACCATATAGAAACACTTTATAACCATATAGAAACAAGTTTTCACGTTTAAAAAAAGGTCATGCAATTTTTGAGAAGTTTGCATTATTTATTACAAAAATGTTCAATGTGCATTTTACGAAATGTGCAACATGTATTTGGGAAATTATTCAACGTGCATTTGGAGAATATTTAACGTACATATAAAAAATGTTCAAACTATATACAGAAAGTGTTGCATGATAATTTAGGTAAATTCAATACAGTATTCTGGAAAGAATAAACAAAACAGAGAATACAAAAAAAGAAAGAAAACTGAAAGAAAGCCAATGAAAACCATCACAGAATGGCCGGCCCACTAGGGCGTGCGCGCACCATGTGCGAGAGGCAAGACGAGGATACTGTATATCCCTTGTGGAGTAGTTTTTTTTTTTGAGGGGTTTGTGGAGTAGTTATGTAACGTACCGAGCTCTAAGCTCGCGTCACTCACACGCTACCCTACATAGGCTTGGCCCAGCGAGTGCAAGCAGCCACTAGCAAATGAGGGCACACCTTATTTTCTTTTGCAAGCAGCCACTAGCAAATGAGGGCACACCTATTATTTTCTATTGATTTTTTTGGTTGCTTAAATATCAATTTTATAAATATTCACAAATATGAAAATCTATAGTGGATTTAAAAATTTATATGAATTTGAAACAACATTCTTGGATTATAAATATCTTCACAAATTAAAAAATGTTCGTAAATTTAAAGATGTTCATGAGTTTGAAAAGTTTCTCTATTTTCGACGGTTTTGATAAAGGTTCATAAATTTGAAAAATGATTGCAAAATTTTAAACTACCGTGAATTTCAAAATTGTTTGCCAATTTTAAATGTATTCATAAATTAGAGAAAAATATGAATTAAAAAAATTCAAAAATATGTTGGGAAATTTAAAAAAAACATGTTTTTTTTAAAATATGATAAAATGAAAACTAGAAAAGTAGATTAAAAATAAAAAGCAAAAGGGGGAATAAAGGACACCCTGGAAGCTTCGGTGATGGTGGGGGTGACGGCCGGAAAACGTCGCCGGGGTATTTTCCATGACGAAAAACGGTTATACTTGACACAAGTGAAGCCTCACAAAATAGAGCAAAATACTTTAGTGCATGTATGCTATGATATTTACAAGACAAGTTGTCTCTTATGCGCTAAGTCTTAGTAGCAGGTACCAAAGTGAACCTGGAGTGGCTCACTGAGAAGCTATTAAAAATATTCTTAAGCACCTCAGGAGGAAAAAGGACATGCTCCTTGTCTATGGAGGAGATGAAGAGCTCGTTGTAAATGGTTACACTGATGTTGGCTTCATGGCTGATATAGATGACTATAAATCTCAATCGGGCTATGTTTTCACCCTCCATGGTGGGCAGTGGTTTGGAAGAGTTTCAAGCAGAACACTGTTGTGGATTCTACCACCGAAACATATTATATTACAGCTTCAGAAGCTTCGAAGGAGGCAGTCTGGATCAAGAAGTCTCTTGAAGAAGTTGGTGTGGTCCCAAGTGTGATAAACCCAATGACACTCTATTGTGATAATAGTGATGTCGTTGCTCAAGCAAAGTAACCAAGATCCCGCATAAAGACCAGGCATATCGAATGCAAGTATGGCAGTATCCGGTAGTATGTCGATAAGGGATTTGTGGAAGTACTCAAGATTCACACATATTTGAATGTCAGATCGGATGATGAAGCCTCTACCACAAGCAAAATATGAGCAACACCGGATAGCCATAGGTGTTAAAGAAGCTACGTGACTAGATTATTGACTCTGGTGCAAGTGGGAGTCTGTTGGAATGCCCTAGAGGCAATAATATGGTATTATCATATTTCCATGTTTATAATTAAGAGTTTATATTCTATGCTATAGCTGTTATGATCATGGAATGTGTGACTCATTGGAAAACCCATATGCACGTGTGAAATGATAAACGACAAAATATGATTCCTAGTCTCGCCTCTAAGACTAGCTCAAGTGTTGTTGGTGATCATGTTTTCCGGATCTTAAGATATTGTTAAGAGTAATGATAGTCCTAAAACAACTTTGAGAATATGATGTTGGAAGAAAGATCATGTTGAATCAACCCAAACTTATTTGTTATACTTTGAGATATTATCGTCACAAGTCAATTGTTATAACACAGATAGTTGACATGTGATTTAGTTCCTTAGACCATGGGAGTATTGTAGTCTCTTCTTACCGTACGATGGATTTTGGGGTTGCTCAAATCTCTAACATGGTGATTATAGCGACAACTTACAGGTTCATCGGAAAGTTTGACAAGAGGCTAGATAGCTGAGTGATACGTCTCCAATGTATCTATAATTTTTTATTGTTCCATGCTATTATATTATCTGTTTTGGATGTTTAATGGAATTTAATATACCTTTTTATATTGTTTTTGGACTAACCTATTAACCAAAGGCCGAGTGCAAATTGCTGTTTTTTTGCCTATTTCAGTGTTTCGCAGAAAATGAATATCAAACGGAATGCAAATGGAATGAAACCTTCGCGAGGATCTTTTTTGGAACAAACGCAATTCAGGAGACTTGGAGTGGAGGTTAAGGAAGCCACAAGGCGGCCACGAGGTAGGAGGGCGCGTCCAGGGGGGTAGGCGCGCCCCCACCCTCGTGGGCCCCTCACAGCTCCACCGACCTACTTCTTTCGCCTATATATACTCTTATACCCTTAAACCACCGGGGAGAGCCACGAAACACCTTTTCCACCGCCGCAACCTTCTGTACCCGTGAGATCCCATCTTGGGGCCTTTTCCGGCGCTCCGCCGGAGGGGGATTCGATCATGGAGGGCTTCTACATCGACACCATAGCCTCTCCGATGATGTGTGAGTAGTTTACCACAGACCTTCGGGTCCATAGTTATTAGCTAGATGTCTTCTTCTCTCTCTTTGGATCTCAATACAAAGTTCTCCTCGATCTTCTTGGAGATCTATTCGATGTAATTCTTTTTGCGATGTGTTTATCAAGATCCGATGAATTGTGGGTTTATGATCAAGATTATCTATGAACAATATTTGATTCTTCTCTGAATTCTTACATGCATGATTTAATATCTTTGCAAGTCTCTTCAAATTATCAGTTTGGTTTGGCCTACTAGATTGATCTTTCTTGCAATGGGAGAAGTGCTTAGCTTTGGGTTCAATCTTGCGGTGTCCTTTCCCAGTGACAACAGGGGAAGCAAGGCACGTATTATATTGTTGCCATCGAGGATAAGAAGATGGGGTTTATATCATATTGCTTGAGCACTCTACATCATGTCATCTTGCCTAATGCATTACTCCATTCTTATGAACTTAATACTCTAGATGCATGTTGGAGAGCGGTCGATGTGTGGAGTAATAGTAGTAGATGCAGAATCGTTTCGGTCTACTTGACACGGACGTGATGCCTATGTCCATGATCATGCCTAGATATTCTCATAACTATGCGCTTTTCTATCAATTGCTCGACAGTAATTTGTTCACCCACCGTAATATATGTTATCTTGAGAGAAGCCACTAGTGAAACCCATGGCCCCGGGTCTATTTTACATCATATTATTTTCCTATCAACTTACTATTTTTGTCATCGTTTATTTTGCAATCTTTACTTTCCAATCTATACAAAAAAATATTTATCTTATTATCTTTATCAGATCTCACTTTTGCAAGTGGCTGTGAAGGGATTGACAACCTCTTTATCGCGTTGGTTGCAAGATTCTTGATTGTTTGTGCAGGTACTAGGCGATTTGCGTGTAGTCTCCTACTAGATTGATACTTGGTTCTAAAAAACTGAGAGACATACTTACGCTACTTTGCTGCATCACCCTTTCCTCTTCAAGGGAAAACCAATGCATGCTCAAGAGGTAGCACTAAGTGGGATTTGCTTCTCCGGCGATGGAGAGACATTCTTAGGGCCCTCTCGGTGTGATGAGACCCATCATCTCCTAGCCATACATAGGTGACTAGGCCACGGGGATGTCAAAACATGTCAATGAGAAAGAAGAACAAAACCGGTAACAAGGAGACCGATATGGTGAGCGTGAGAATGACTCAAGATGATACCAATATATCTCACCTCAGGTTTAGTAAAGTATTGCGAAGCAAAGGTAATAGCACATGATAACCAAAGCTTCACTCGAATGCCATTTGTGCATTCATAGGGATCGATATGGATGCCCATGGTTTCGCTATCGGTCACTAAACGAAAGGGGTTTTGTCATGTCTATGTTTTGCCGAACCTACAGGGTCACAACCTTAAGGTAATCATGATTTGCTGAGTATTATTGGAGTAAGATTTATGAGGAAATATTTATGAAATTGTTTCATTAATATTCAAAATAATTTTGGGGGGAACCGGAAGCGTTTCGGGGTCACGAGAAGGGTAACAGAGTTTACCGGGTAATACCTATCAATGATATATATAAGTTGAAAATGTTTTATAGATGTTAAATTAATAATGAAAGGCTCTAATAATATGTAGAAGGCTTTTATATTTAATTAAATATCAACGGGTCTTAAAAGACCAAGTAGTGGAAATTATATGTGGCCACATGGGCCCAATAGGAGGTCACACCCCCTTTTCTTCTTGGAGAAGGAAGGGGAGGCCGAATTGGAGGGGGACTCCCCCTCCTATGGCCGGCGCAAGGGGGTGGACCTCCCCCCAATGTGGCACCCCTCTCCTCTCCTCCAACCTGTATATACTCGAGGATGTGGCCTTTGAGAGACACAAGTTTTCGAGCCTCCTCTAGTTCTAGTTCATCCAATTAGAGCTAGATCTAATGCTCGTAATTAGAAACTCAGTGTGGTTTTAATATTCTCCCTCTAATTCCCCGGCGGTTATTAGCTCTAGACAGCGAAGCGCTGCCAAATCATGAAAACTGCACGCTTGCAATCCATGGATTCTACTACATATGTTTCCCAACAATGGGCATGCTCAAAAACAAAAAGAAGGTCGTGTGATATAGAATAAACAAAATTACCATGCTAAACTTTAAAAATTGCCATCCCACATAGATAGAAAATGTTTTATTTGGATAAGCCGCAATTAGATTTTATATTGTTGTTTCCAAAAACGTAAAAAAATCACACATAGAAATTTCCATGGTAAAAAAAATAAAAGATTGCCATGCGATAACAAATAAAAATTCCATTCTACTAATAATTAAAAAAATCATCCTCTTAATAATAAAAATGATATCCTCTTAAAATTAAAAATTTCATGTTATTGACTATTAAAATGCCATGCTATTAATAATAAAAGTGCCATCATCTTAAAAATAAGAATGACATGTCATTGACTATTAAAATGCCATCATCTTATGAGTAAAAATATCATGTTATTAATTATTAAAATGCCATGCTATTAATAATAAAAGTGCCATCATCTTAAAAATAAGAATGACATGTCATTGACTACTAAAATGCCATCATCTTATGAGTAAAAATATCATGTTATTAATTATTAAAATGTCATGCTCTTGATAATAAAATTGCCATCGTCTTATTAATAAAAATGTCATGTTATTAATTATTAAAATGACATGCTCTTACTAATAAAACTATCATCCTCTTATTAATAAAAATACCATGTTATTAATTATTAATTGACTTGCTCTTCGTAATAAAAATGCCATGTGAGAAACCAAAAATGCCATGTATTGGAAAAAATATATCATGGTTTAAATTTAAAAGATTGCCATGCTACCTATAATAAAATGCACATGGCAAATCTGAAAAAAAAATCTCCACTATAAGGGATTTGTGTTCTTTCTCAAAATAGAAAAGTTAGGATTTTCATTTTTTTTACAAATGAATTTTTCAAACTCAAATACATACTGGACAGGGACGATTCCAAGGGGGGCGGCGGGGGTGGGAGGTGGGGGTGGGGGGATTTTGTTTTTACGTAATGACGATCAAGCAGCATTCGTTTTCTTTCCTTTTACTTGCGTCTGATGCTATCGCTAAGGTATAGCCGCCGTCTAGGGCAGTTCCGTATTCAGCGCTGTGCAATTCCTAAATCAAGATTTAGACGGTCGGAGGGGTCAAGGCGATCCAAAGCTTGTGGGGATGCATGGCAGGCCGGCCGGCCGCACAGCTAGCATGATCGGCGATGAGGCAAGTAAGACTATGTTTTTTTTTGCGGGGTGCAAGTAAGACTATGTTATTCTCGTTTCTCTTCATTCTTGGCTTATATTTTATGATTAGATTAATCTGTACCTTTGGAACTAAAGGATTGGAACAACACAAACTGTATACATAAAATTGTTAATATGAAATATTGCTAAGTCCTGACCCGTGAGATAAGATTTTGCATTGTTTATCCCTTCTAGCAGCAGAAAGATTTAGTTCATTAGCATGTGAATTACCCTTTGTATTTCTTTTATGGCAACTTTTAGCAAAAATTTAATACTCCCTCCGTTCCTTGATATAAGGTGTATAGTTTTTTTTAGAAAAAACCCGAAATATAAGGTGTATTGCGTTGCACGACTCGTTTGGGTAATTTTTTTATGGATTCGATTACATTTCCTTATATTAGGCAATCTCCTCTATTTTCTCATGTCAATTAGTCAGGTGTAATCTCGCCCAAAACTTGTGAAATTATCCCTCCATGTGCGTTCTTTAATATCCGTGCCAAAAACTATACACCCTACATCTAGGAACGGAGGGAGTAGTTCAGAGCCAAAACATGTTTTCTTCTCTTGATGAAATCTGTGAATAACCTAAGCCACAACGTCTCTACACAAATTTTTTCCAATCAATCACAACACGGAAAACCTTGCCCCACCCCCCCTCCTATGTTAGAATCCTGGCTCCATCCCTAATAGTGGATGTTTTGAGCGCAAGTGTTCATGAAACCCTCTTCGGCCCAAGTGATGAGCGAGCATTGTGTTTGCGGGGATTGGTCCTATGGCGAACTTTCGCCAAATAACATTTCTGATTTTAACAAGGCCGCAACAGGGGTCATTTTGCAACAAGAGCCTTGATGCAATTGCAACAGGCCTAAACAAACAATTCCGCTCGTGACCGCGTTCAGCGCCAGGTTCGTCTTCTCCGACGATGACACCGCCCTTCGCCACGTCGGCTGCATCGCTTTCGTCCGCTCCGCCACCTCGCTGATCCGGTCAGCCGCCACGATCGACTTGCAATAAAGTGGTAAGCCTCTCACAGGCCGCGCCGAACTCCTCCCCCTCCCACACCGTCGTCCGTGCACCCTCTTTCTCCCATCATCCGGCGAGCGTCGTGTCCTCTTCTTCCTGCACGAGGACGCAACACTCCCAGGGTTATCTGTGCCCCATGCCGATCCTTGTCCTCGACCTACTAGCCGGCCTCGTCGGCGTGTAAATCACCACCACCGGTACGATCATGCCCGAGAGCTAGCGGGAGTGGACCGACAACAGAGGTGCTCTACTGGAGTCACCGAAGTGGCGTCAGTTTGCAACAGCGGCCGAGTTGCGGTCGAGCCTTCTGAAACAGGGGTCGAGTTGCAAAAAAGTGGAATAGACGGAGGTTGGGTTCTGACGGTATGATAAAGAATAGATCCGATGGCCACTGAGGCGCCGAACGCTTGTGTGGAATCATATACTGCGATCGGTTTTGCTTTCTCTTGTTTTGCTGTCAACGGTGTATGCGGTAGCGACCGGCAAAACATTGCGTCTTAGCCTCTCGTTTCTTTACTGTTGCATCTAGATGTCTTTTCTCTGCTTTTTGAGGGTACTTTTCTCTGTTTATTTTTTAAAGATCAGATCTATTATAAAGATTCATCGAAAATACAAAACACCTTAAACATAATAAAAAATATATCGACATCTATGGACCACTGAACGACATTGCCGCCGTCGGAATGAGCCGCTGATGCGCCGCTGTTGCCGCTACCATAACGGAGTCAGCCTGACCTTGTTGATGACAGCCGGGAAGTCTTTGTGCACGTGTCATAAGGACCAGCGTCCCGGAGTCGCAGTCATTATTGTTGAATTCTTAAATCGATCTGAAGAATTTGACACCAAATATCACCTTTGCGCACGCATGACGAGAAACCTAAACTCGCCGCCCCGAGGAAATCTACGCCAGATCTCCGTCTAATCCGTCGCAGCGGACAAATTTGAGGAGGATCGTAGCCCGGAACACTGACTCGGAGAAGAAGCGCCGCCATCCGTCCAAACGTCGCCCCTGCAAGAACTAAAACCCTACCTATCTACTAGCCGGAGTGGAGGAGAGACGAATCTATGGGCTTGCCGGCGGAAATCAGGGGAGGAAGCCTTTCCCTAGTCGGCTTGCGAGAGAGGAAAGAAAAAGTCTAACCTATTTGTTGTTATGTCTTTAACAGTGAAATCTGATTTTCTTTTTATCGAACGAGAAAAAGGCAGGTAAGGACGCGACGCCTCCTGGCGAGTACGTAGCGGCACCGCCGATAGTATATTCTGCCGCATGAGCAACCTGAATCATCCACTTTCGCTGCCAACTTTTCCGACCCCGGCCACATATATGACGAAGCACACAGCGTTAACGAGGTCGTTAACTGATCACTTGCGCCCTCTCTCAGATACGGCCTCCGGCGTCGTGGACTCGGAGACAAGTCGCCCTCCCAGATTTGGCCCGAGAGCCGAGACCTTATCACCCAATATAAAATAGATCAATCATGGATTCATGGTTGCGTCCCGGAGCGGAGCCGTCTTCTTTTTCGTTTTTGTCTCTCCGCAAGCCCAAGGTCGCCCACGCACTCACGCCAGCCAAGCCCGCCCGCTAATTCACGTGGAAATCGTAGGACGTGGGCAGAGAGAGATAACGACGAGGAGGAGGCGAAGCGAAAAGGCACGCGCGGCCGCGAGACGGGCTGTGCGTCTTGAGCTTCCCACAGACTCTTCGCCGCCCACGGGAGGACAGGCGGCTTCGGGGCGCAGCGTGACGTGAACGGCCATTTTCCCCCTCATCGGCGGCCACATACGATGGGCGGTTGCATCGACATACTGCCCGTGCGCCGCGGGCCAGTGGATCCGTCGGGATAGCTCACGAATGCTGTGGGAGGCAATGATACGAGTGAGCGATGGACATGCTTGGTGTATCGTGACGTCCACATTTCAGATGCTATGCGTCTATTTCTTCAACGCGGCATGTGGCCACGGACCCCATATCTCTGGCTGTCCAGTTTTTAAGGGCATGAACTATAGTGACGTATGGATACATATGCCTCGTGAGAAAAAAATGTTTTAGGCGTCTATTTTTTTTCTTCAATGCAAGTTATCATTAGTGGGCCTCATAAAACAATAAAAATTAAAGACTGTAGTACATATCAACTCTTCTCTGCAACTTTTTCAGTTTTTTTACATCGGACCACATTCTTTCTCTCCAAGCACCCGCCTCCCGCAGAGGATCCCGCTTCCCCAGTAATTATTATTTTTTCTGACATCCGAACCTACATGGCACGCGAGGCATCACCCTCGACTATGTATTGGCCATGCCTTAAGAGACCATCAAAAGTCCAGGTAGACGCGAACAATACATTTTTGTGGCGTCACTTCTCTCTTTTTTCTAGTTCTTTTTCGTGTGTGAAAATTATTATTTTAGAGCGGGTGTGAGGAATATCGTGTATATACGTCTACCTTGGAATTACATAATTCGACAATACCATGAGGGCCAGAGGTAGAGCTTGAAGCCCATTGTTGGACGGGCTAAAAAGAAGGAAATGGCCTATGGAAGGTTCAGGAGTAAAACAACAATATACAAATTCTAAAATGTTGGGTAGGCCACGGCCGACTCGGCCTTGCCGTAGCTCCGCCGGTGATTAGGGCGGAAGCAAGCCACCGCAGTTGTACCGCTAATTATACCGTAACATGGAGCAGACAAGTAATTACGGAGCACTTCATCGCACCGGATATTGATATCGTTTTGAGAATTACATTAACCTCGAGACTTCAAAACGGTTTTCGGCCCTAGCATTATGATAGAAGGGGCACATTCTCCATTCTCTCAGCTTACAGGATGAGCTCCGAGACTAAGGCCCAGCAAGAAGATTGGCTCGAGCACCGGCCAAGTAACTCAAATCACATTGCGGCTAAGAGAGACTGGACTAATCCGTGGAAGGTGAAGGTGTCGTCCAAAGTCCATGTTTTTATCTGGCATCTGGCTCACACATCATTACTGACGGGCACGACTAGGTACAAAAGAAACATGACCACCTGACTAGTATGCTTGATATGTTCTGTTGTAGAAGATACATGGCACCATTCACTCTTTGATTGTCGCATGTCGTGGCCCGCGTTGTGTGTCGGCGTTGGGAGATGAAGAAATCCTCAAACATACAAAGAGTGAATGGTTAACAGCTCTAACTGTCCGAAAGTCATTGCAAATATTAGCAGAGGTGCAACAGCTATATACGCGCCAATTTTGAAGGATATTCACCATAGGAGGAAGGAGTTCGAGGATGCAATTTTTCGTTTTGAACCTAGGGAGTCTAATAGTGAAGCTCATGGATTAGGTAAGGCGGCGTCATCTCTTGACGCCGGCCGTCATGTCTGGCTAGGGGGAGTTCCTGATATTATTTATATCCTGGACATTTTGAGTATTGAAAATCCCTGGTTACACCTAGAAAACTAATTATACCATAACTAGCTAAAGAGTGACTAAGCAAATTCTGATTCCGTCGAACATGAGCAATATAAGTGTTTCTAAGTAACAATAATCTAATACATGCACCATAAAGCCAAAGCGAGATCTATCTGTACCATTCTTCTTCAAGAGATTTACTGCTTCTAGACAATTTGTCTCAACATGAATTGGGATGGCTCCATTGCAATGCCAAAGACAAACCTTCCTTTATTGCTAATAGCTTAACCTTCAAAGATCAGAACAATGTCGGGGGCATCTCCAAGAAGGGAAGATAAGGGCATATCCAATGCAAATTCTAAAATGAAAACCACAAATGTCCACAGACTAGTCTAGACGTGGTCCGCGAACATGATGTGGGAGGGAGCCAATCAACGCTTATTCATAAATAATCCCAATTTGTCTGGTTGGAAGGAGGGAGGGGTCCATGCACATGGTTGGTTGGATGTATATATGTGTGTGTGATGTGTCGTTGGGAGGAGGGAGATGATAGAGAAAAGAGAGGAGGACCACTTGGTTGCTTTTCATTGGTCAAGTGGGTGTTCGAACTCCTGCATTGCGCCCCTCCCAATGCTTGTTGCCAAAATACCGAAAACGGACATGTGGACTAGTCCATGGACATATAGGGGTCCCCATTTGTGGGAAAAAGTTGACAAATGTGGTTTGAACACCACTGTCCGGACATATACATGAGTTTTGAGGATCTCCTTTGGAGATGTCCTAATATCTCCTAATCGGTCACGAAGGATATACCGCTCCCTGCCAAGCCACTGCCAGAGACAGAAGAACCATCGGAATTTAACTTAGCCCAACCATCTTTTAGGTAACCTCCATGATGTGATACCCAAATCAACATATATCTTCTTCTTTTGAACATTCTGACACCACAACCTTGCCTTTTATGGGATAAAATGATGGCTCATACTGCATCGCAAGAATCGACTGCACATAGTTGCACAAAAATTGATTGGAAACATCAATGGGAGGTGCAAGTTTGCGATAGATTATTTCATTTCAAGCAAACCAATTTCTCCATAGAAGCATGAGCAGATGCAATCGCAAGTTCTGTGGCAGATCACTAGTCAGGTGTAGCAGCATTCACAATCCGTAGTCTTCACCTAAGACACCGATGGCAAAGGCCAAACTTTAACAAGTAAATCCCATGCAGCAATTGCATGGGGGCAGCGGCACAAACCGTGGAGTTGTTCTCATTATTGATCCCATAGACCGGGCATCGAGCGTCAGTCTCTAGGAATATTGCATGCTTCCTTTCCCATGTAGGTAGTGCATTAGTCACCATTCACCACGCAAAAATACAGACTTCAGGAGGAGCATTACAGCCCCAGACCTCACTCCAATATCTCTGATCTCCTCCTAGTGAGCAACTAGATGAAAACTGGTTATGCTCATACAATGCATCAAAGGCTAGCTTGTAGGCATTCCTAAGTGAAAATTTTCCTGAGGGTTCACAAATCCGTGCAATGAAATCCTCCCATTGTGCTAGGCAGCTTAAGCTTTAAGATTTCAGACGCATCAAGAGGTAGGAACTAACGAACCAAATTAGGATCCCATGATCCATTTATACTACGTAATGTTGACACTTGCCTATCCTCCATAACAAGCCCTTTTTGTGAAGTTCAAGGCCATAAGCAATCCCTACCAGGATGATGATGGGTCTGATGAAACATCGTATCCTCCAATAGACCAGCAGGATAGTACTTAACACGTAGCAATCTTGCGCACAAGCTATACGAATTCATCAACAATTGCCAAGCTTGACGAGCTATTAGAGCTTTATTAGAAATCCAAAAATCATGAAATCCCATGAGACCCAAGCCTTTTGGTTTGATCAAGTCTTCCCAAGATTTCCAATGTGTCTTTCTTTTTCCCTTCTCCGATCCCCATAGGTAGTTCGACCATTTCATTAAGGTCATCACACAACCTCAAGGGTAACTTGAAAATGCGTGTAAGATAAGTGAAAATTGCCTTAGCGATGGATTTGATGAGTATTTCCTCCCCCTTGAGATGGACAGCCCCGTAACACCATGTGTTTAGTTAATTTTGATTACATATTTTGAAATTTGTCTCTTGTCATGAGCTCATCCAGAGTTGGCAACCCCAAGCACTTCTCTTCAAAATTTACATTATCCGCAATCAATTTAGTCCAGACCTGCACTTGTTGTGTAATAAGGCAAGACTTCCCAAAAGGATCAAGCACTTCACAAGGTCTAATAGTCGACGAGTGGCTGACATAAGAGTTTAACACATTTTTTACTTGATATGTTGCATCTCTATTTGCCTTGAAAAAGAGAAGGGTATCATCTGCAAATAATAGATGTGAGATCCCTAGTGCATTTCGCCAGATTTTAACGTAAACCCCTAATAATAAGAGCAGACAATCCATCAGCAACAAAGATAAACAAGTAATTAGAGACAACATATCACCTTACCATAGCCCACGTGGTGGTCTAAAGCACTACAAAATTTGCCCTATTCAGTGAGAGAAACCATGGTGACGAAACATGAAACGTCGCCAATTTCTGTGACGGTCCACCGTAAGAAGCCCCCCTCGGGGGGCAGCTCCCTCGGCAATTTTGATGATGTTTTAGACTGATTTTTGGCAATGTATTCGGCCGTCATTAGGCATGTGCTTATTTCCCGATAATTTGTAGTGTTGCAGAAAATAATTTGGAAACCTCAAATTTTTTAAGATCTCGTTTTGATGGTGCAAATGGTTTGCCCCCTTGTGTTTTAGAGATTGTTGTTAGAAATAGGTATGGACTAATTTGTTTGCTAATGCACACAGAGAGAAATAGTCCACGCAAGTCCGAGGAGAATGTTGTGTTCAGTGTGTAGTTTGAAGAACTTCACCGAAAATTATCTGCGCAGCGAAGAAGGATGAGCTACATTTCGAGAAGACATGGAAGTGAGAAGATTTTATCATAGGAATTGACCTCTTAAAATTATTGCTAACGTGAATCAATATCCGTTTAGTTCATCCGAGGAAGAATGACTGCAGTCGAGAAGATTGAAGGCAAAATCAAGACATAACATTCGTTTCATCGTTCTTCTTTCTATTATTTGAATCATAGGACCTTCGTACTTTTAAGAGGGGTATAGGTTCTCGAAGTTGAGGTCCACTGTGATGCTTAGTCGAAACATGTGAAAGACTGAGAGAAATCTCTTTGTGCTTCGAATGATTACCTATCAGCAAAAGACGTTGTTCTTCGAAGCTGTAGGACAGTAGGAGATATCTTTTCGACCGAGGAATTGATGGCTTAGTCATGGTGACCGCCCGAATAGCATGCCGATGGCGTGGTTACCGCCTAAACTGGATGAAATGGCATTACTTGCCACGATTAATATTGAAACTAGACTAGAGATGAGAGAATTCAGTGGACAACTGTGACACCCTGGATTTTGCTATTTTTCTTTTTCTGGGGTTTAATGGATATTTGATTTGCAATCACCTCTTTTGGACTTGCCACTTGAAAATTCTTTTGACTTTATTTCAAGTGGGTTTCATCTCTTCCAAGCTCATGCCATGGAATAATTTATTTTAAGGGCATAATATTCATTTTCCCTCTGAAAATGAATATTTTCTCATTCTGCTATGAAGCAACCCTTGTTTTTCTTGCTCTGAAAATCCCCAATGAATTCCAAAATATTCTTTGGTTCATGCCTCACCTTCCTATGCAAAATATGCCATGGTCATTTGGAGAATATTTTCTCAATAAAATATTTTCACTTCTGGTCAGTCAAGGCACTTTGTGAAGCAAGTGCAATTTTGCTTGATCTTCTTGAGCTAAATTTTTTACCACATGATTACCTTCTTACCAGAAGCCTACCTGATGTCTACTATGCAACTTGTTCTCGTAGACTTGTGTTGGGACTCCAAGCGCAGAGTTTTGTAGGACAGTAGCAATTTTCCCTCAAGTGGATGACCTAAGGTTTATCAATTCATGTGAGGCGTAGGATGAACATGGTCTCTCTCAAACAACCCTGTAACCAAATAATAAAAAGTCTCTTGTGTCCCCGACACACCCAATACAATGGCAAATTGTATAGGTGCACTAGTTCAGCGAAGAGATGGTGATAGAAGTGTAATATGGATGATAGAAATATATTTTTACAATGTGAATAAATAAAAACGGCAAGGTAGCGAATGATAAAAGTGAGCACAAACGGTATTGCAACGCTTGAAAACAAGGCCTAGGGTCCGTAATTTCACTAGTGCAATCTTCCAACAGTGCTAATATAATTGGATCATATAACCACACCTCAAAGTGCAATGAAGAATCACTCCAAAGTTCCTATCTAGCGGAGAACATAAGAAGAAATTATTTGTAGGGTACGAAACCACCTCAAAGCTATTCTTTCCGATCGATCTATCCAAGAGTTCGTACTAAAATAACACCAAATAATGTCAGATTCATAATACTCAATCCAACACAAAGAACCTCAAAGAGTGCCCCAAGATTTCTACCAGAGAAACAAAGACAAGAACGTGCATCAACCCCTATGTGTAGATTACCCCAATGTCACCTCGGGAATCTGCGAGTTGAGTGCCAAAACATATATCAAGTGAATCAATACGATACCCCGTTGTCACCATGATTATTCATATGCAAGACATACATCAAGTGCTCTCAAATCCATAAAAGTATTCAATCTGATAAAACAAAATCTCAAAGGGAAAACTCAATTCACAACAAGATGGAGACGGGAAAACACCATATGATCTGACTATATTAACAAAGCCCGGGATACATCAAGATCCTGATATCTCAAGAACACGAGAGAGAGAGAGAGAGAGAGAGAGAGAGAGAGAGATTAAATACATAGCTACTGGTACAAACCCTCAGCCCTGAGGCTGGACTACTCCCTCCTCATCGTGGTGGCCGCCGGGATGATGAAAATGGCCACCGGTGATGATTCCCCCCTCCGGCAGGGTGCCAAAACGGGGTCCAGATTGGTTTTCGGTGGCTACAGAGGCCTGCGGCCGCGGAACTTCTGATCTAGGTTAACCCCGAGGGGTTTTGGAAATTTGGGATTTTATAGGGTAAAGAGGGGGTGCGGGGGGCCATCAAGGTGGGCAGAACCCACCTGGGCGCGCCTGGGCCCCCAGGCGCGCCCTGGTGGGCTGTGCCACCCTCGGGGCACCCCCAGGTACTACTCTGGCCCATTGGTGGTCTTCTGGTCCATAAAAAAAATCCAAAAATAGTTGCGCGGTGTTTGGACTCCGTTTGATATTGATTTCCTTCGATGTAAAAAAAATAGCAACTGGCACTGGGCACTGGGTCAATAGGTTAGTCCCAAAAAATGATATAAAGTTGCTATAAAATGATTGTAAAACATCTAAGAATGATAATATAACAACATGAAAGAATTAAAAATTATAGATACGTTGGAGAAGTATCACTACCCACCAAAATTCACACTCTAACTCCGAGTAACGTTTCCTCAAGTTCCATCACCAGTTTCTGTCCAGAAACTTGCCAGCTTGGTCTAGTCATGTATGGTTGTCAAGGTGGCAAGCCATGGGCATCCAGCAACTCTGCATTGAAAGGACTTGGCCCTAGACAAGGTCTGGCTACCCTGGCGCACCGTGTTGCACCAGTGCATGCGGTGACCGCGTGAAGACATGGTGTTCGATAGTCGGTCAGCGTGCTCTGAGCGTCGGGACCCCTCCGTCGTTGCCTGCTCGTCCTCCTCATGCCACTGTAGCTAGTCCGAGACACTCAGTAGCTTCTCCCGCATCCACCTAGCCCCCTCTGCAGCTCCCCAACACAGGTCGCGTACACAGCGGACACGGACGCGACGGGCACAGAAGCACAGTGCACACGCGTGAACGAAACATCCCGCCCCGTGCCCTGTTGCTTGGCTATTCTTCTCCATTGTGCTTGGCGGCGTCCTAGTGAGCTATCCCATCGATCTCAGCCCCTCTTGCTCCCTTTCTCCTCTCCAGAACTCTCTCCGGTGGCCTCGAGCTCTGCCTCCTCGTCGCCTATAAAAATGGCTCATCCCGGGCACTTCTAACCATCCAACCTTCCTCCTCTGGCCACAAATCTAGCAGACAACCAATGCAGCAAGGCCGGGAAGGCCTCTGGCCGCTGATCCTCACCAGAGTTGGCCACGGATCCCCCTAGGCCATGCACTCACTTCGGTGCTCTTCAACCCTATCCTCCTCTTCCGTTGAGCTCATGAGGTCCTCCTGAGCACGATGGTGCTCTTGGTTTGTCGGGACTCCGTCGGAATCACCAAGTCCGACGAGCTCCGCCGCCCTCCATCTCTGGAGACGACCGTCCCGACACTGTCCGCCCACCTCTGCCCTCGCCTTGGGTACGTACATGTTTGTAATGTTGTGCTCGACCCATCCCACTCCTCACTGGTGGTCGCTGTAGTCTCCTCACTGGAGAACCACCGGCGGTAGAGCCATCGTCTCTGTTTCTCTCCCTCTCTCTCTCAAACCTGACATGGGGTCCCACCCGTCAGTCTCTCTCTCCCTCGCCCGAAGGGGTATGAGTGGAGGCGTATTTGGAAAATACGCCTTCGACGTGGCCTCTTCTGGAATATCTGAATTTTAGTTTAAATTCATATATTTGACCCTAACTTTGACCAGTCATATCTCCTAAAGTATAAGTCCAAATGAGTTGATTCTTTTGCAACAGTTTTGTTATGAGCTTATCTTTCTGCATGCCAAATTTGAGAATTTTCTTTGTTGTAGATATTTTCTGGTGCAATAAAAGGCATTATGTGACATTTTATTTTTGCACTTTAAGTATTTTTAGAAGGTTTTGATTGCCTTGAAGAGGACGAGGAGTTCTGTGACCTTCCTCTGAACTAAGGCAGGCCACACCAATCATTTGCAAGGATGGCATTATAGCAGCAATGATTTTACTTGAACTAAATTCATATTATTGCATTCATTTCACTTAAATAATTTAACTTGAGCAAGTATATTTTCCTTGTTATATCCTTGCAGTAGCATACTTGTTAGTTTGTTAGTTCGTGCAGTAGTACTTGCTCTATATGCTCGTGTTTACTTTGATGCACTCATTCATGTCATTTTTTACTTATGCATTTCATGGCATACTATGACTCGAGTTATTTTATTCAAGTTTAACATGATAATAATTCAACTTGAACATGATGTTTATCGAGTCATGGTGCCACCGAATCGAGCTCACCAGTGTAACCACACTTGTCTGGATGGGGAGGCGCTAATGTGGTCTATTGTCATGCCTCTCACCGGTGCCTCCAACTAGGGAAATTTATGTGCTTGCTCTACCCTGGCCCGGTAGGCAGGCATAACCTTGTGTGCCCATAGTTTTTTGGTACCATTGTCCTCATTTGGAACCGTTTTTGTTTTGCCACGACGGTAGCCGGCCACGAAGGTGGCAGATGTCCAGAGTGGCATCCGGAGCCACCCATGACTTATCCCAAAGGGGAGTTGGTCGGAGTGGCCGGGAGAGTGTCATGCAATAGAATGGTTTTGTCGAAAGCTGTTGGTCCACCCGAATGGGGGCACGAGGCCATGGTTCTATGGCGTGGGTACAATGTACTAACCTCTATAGAGTGTATATTCTATCGATAGCCACGTCCTCGGTTATGGACACAGTTCATAGTAGGTCACACCATGGGTCAACAAAAATAATTAACTTGCACACTTATGGCACTGTCAAGGCACGAGCTATGGTAGATGACCACGTGATGGTCATCGAGGTGTTTCTGATTATGATCAAGTAAGGATCACCGTGGTAAGCTGGTGATTGTTGTTAATGGTAACCAAGATGGTAAGCTGGTCCGAGGGGCCACGAGATATACCACGCTCACTTCATGACATTCATGCCATGTTCATGCATTCTACCTAATTAAATGTCTTGTTATTGTTTGTCATATTTGCTTTGCTTGCTGTGAGCTTGCGAGTACATTCAAAGTACTCACCTGACGTGTCATGTGATACGTCTCCAACGTATCTATAATTTTTGATTGTTCCATGCTATTATATTATCCATGTAGGATGTTTTATATGCATTTATATGCTATTTTATATGATTTTTGGGACTAACCTATTAACCTAGAGTCCAGTGCAAGTTTCTATTTTTTCCTTGTTTTTGAGTATCGCAAAAAAGGAAAACCAAACGGAGTCCAATTGACCTGGAATTTCACGGAGATTATTTTTGGACCAGAAGAAGCCCACGGAGTATCGGAGATGGGCCAGAAGAGTCCCGAGGCACCCACGAGGGTGGGGGGCGCGCCCTACGCCCCTGGGCGCGCCCCCTACCTCGTGTCCACCTCGGAGACCCCCCTGACTTGTTCCCGACACCAAAACTTCTTATATATACCCAAACTTCTAGAACATAACCTAGATCGGGAGTTCCACCGCCGCAAGCCTCTGTGGCCACCAAAAACCAATCGAGACCCTGTTCTGGCACCCTGCCGAAGGGGGGGGAACCCTCACTGGTGGCCATCTTCATCATCCCGGCGCTCTCCATGATGAGGAGGGAGTAGTTCAGGTATGTACCAGTAGCTATGTGTTTGATCTCTCTCTCTCTCTCTCTCTCTCTCTCGTGTTCTTGATTCAGCACGATCTTGATGTATCGCGAGCTTTGTTATTATACTTGGATCTTATGATGCTTCTCCCCCTCTACTCTCTTTTAATGGATTGAGTTTTCCGTTTGAAGTTATCTTATCGGACCGAGTCTTTAAGGATTTGAGAACACTTGATGTATGTCTTGCATGTGCTTATCCGTGGTGACAATGGGATATTCACGTGATCTACTTGATGTATGTTTTGGTGATGAACTTGCGGGTTCAGTGACCTTGTGAACTTATGCATAGGGGTTGGCACACGTTTTCGTCTTGACTCTCCGGTAGAAACTTTGGGGCACTCTTTGAAGTTCTTTGTGTTGGTTGAATAGATGAATCTGAGATTGTGTGATGCATATCGTATAATCATACCCACGGATACTTGAGGTGATATTGGAGTATCTAGGTGACATTAGGGTTTTGTTTGATTTGTGTCTTAAGGTGTTATTCTAGTATGAACTCTATGATAGATCGAACGGAAAGAATAGCTTCATGTTATTTTACTACGGACTCTTGAATAGATCAATCAGAAAGAATAACTTTGAGGTGGTTTCGTACCCTACAATAATCTCTTCATTTGTTCTCCGCTATTAGTGACTTTGGAGTGACTCTTTGTTGCATGTTGAGGGATAGTTATATGATCCAATTATGTTATTATTGTTGAGAGAACTTGCACTAGTGAAAGTATGAACCCTAGGCCTTGTTTCAACGCATTGCAATACCGTTTACGCTCACTTTTATTATTAGTTACCTTGATATTTTTATATTTTCAGATTACAAAAACCTATATCTACCATCCATATTGCACTTGTATCACCATCTCTTCACCGAAGTAGTGCACCTATACAATTTACCATTGTATTGGGTGTGTTGGGGACACAAGAGACTCTTTGCTATTTGGCTGCAGGGTTGTTTGAGAGAGACCATCTTCATCCTACGCCTCCCATAGATTGATAAACCTTAGGTCATCCACTTGAGGGAAATTTGCTACTGTCCTACAAACCTCTGCACTTGGAGGCCCAACAACGTCTACAAGAAGAAGGTTGTGTAGTAGACATCAAGCTCTTTTGTGGCGCCGTTGCCGGGGAGGTGAGTGCTTGAAGGTATATCTTTAGATCTTGCAATTGAATCTTCTGGTTTCTTGTTTTATCACTAGTTTAGTTTATAAAAGATAAATACAAAAAATGGAATTAAGGTTGCCTCATATGCTTCATCTTTTTAATGTCTTTCATGAAAATGACGGGAAGGAAAATTGTGCTCAAGTACTAGAAGAAGAATTACATAGAATGCTTGGCATAAAATATGTGAATGATGAGCATGATTACAATGTTGTTAGTATGAATTCTTTGAATACCCATGATGCTAATGATATGCAAAGCCACAAGCTTGGGGATGCTATGTTTGAGGAAGATGATATGTTTAGTCCCCCAAGTTTTGATGAGAATATTTATTATGATGAAAGCATGCCTCCTATTTATGATGATTATATTGATGAAAGTGGGTTTGGAAGAGTGTCAACTTTAGGAAGTAATGATCCCACTATTTAGGAGGATGTTGAATATTATTGTGATAATTATGAAAGTGGATTTGGAGAGGTCATGACTTTATTTAGTGATGAATCCACTATTTCGGAAGAGGTTCCAATTGATTATGAGAACAAAGTTGCTATCTATGATGATTATTGTGATGACTTGTATGCTATTAAGAATAATGATAACCATGAAACTTGTCATCATGATTTTAGTTTTCAATTGGATTATGCCTCACATGATAATTATTTTGTTAAGTTTACTCCCACTATTATTCATGAGAAGAAATTTTCTTATGTGGAGAGTAATGAAAATTCTATGCTTGTAGATCATGAAAAGAATGCTTTATGTGATGGTTATATTGTTGAATTCATTCATGGTTCTACTGAAAATTATTATGAGGGAGGAACATATGCTTGTAGGAATTGCAATAATATCAAGTTTCCTCTCTATGTGCTTAAAGTGTTGAAGTTATACTTGTTTTGCCTTCCTACGCTAGTTGATTATTGTTTCCATAAGTTGTTTGCTCAAAAAATCCCTATGCATAGGAAGTGGGTTAGACTTAAATGTGCTAGTCATATTCTTCATGATGATCTCTTTATGTTTCAATTCTTATCTTTTATGTGAGCATCATTGAAATCATCATGCCTAGCTAGGGGCGTTAAACAATAGCGCTTGTTGGGAGGCAACCCAATTTTATTTTTGTTCTTTACTTTTTGCTCCTGTTTAGTAATAAATAATACATCTAGCCTCTGTTTAGATGTGGTTTTATGTTTTAATTAGTGTTTATGCCAAGTAGAACCTTTGGGAAGACTTGGGCGAAGTCTTTGCGATCTTGCTGTAAAAAACAGAAACTTTTGCGCTCACGAGATTAGCTGTCGTTTTTTTTACAGAAGAGTGCTTTTAAGTTGATTTTTTGAAGATGATTGATAGAAAAATTCCTCACGTCCACCAATTTATTTCAGAATTTTTGGAGTTCCAGAAGTATTCGAACAAATCAGATTACTACAGACTGTTCTGTTTTTGACAGATTCTGTTTTCTATGTATTGTTTGCTTATTTTGATGAATCTATGAGTAGTATCGAAGGGTACGAACCATAGAGAAGTTGGAATACAGTAGATATTACATCAATATGAATTTAGAATGAGTTCACAACAGTATCTAAGTGGTGATTTATTTTCTTATACTAACGGAGCTTACGAGTTTTCTGTTAAGTTTTGTGTTGTGAAGTTTTCAAGTTTTGGGTAAAGATTCGATGGACTATGGAATAAGGAGTAGCAAGAGCCTAAGCTTGGGGATGCCCAAGGAACCCCAAGGTAATATTCAAGGACAACTAAGAGCCTAAGCTTGGGGATGCCCCGGAAGGCATCCCCTCTTTCGTCTTCGTTCATCGGTAACTTTACTTGGAGCTATATTTTTATTCACCACATGATATGTGTTTTTCTTGGAGCGTCATTTTATTTTATTTTGTTTTGCTTGCTGTTTGAATAAAATATCAAGATCTGAAATTATTAAATTGTAGAGAGTCTTCACATAGTTACATAATTATTCAACTACTCATTGATCTTCACTTATATCTTTTGGAGTAGTTTGTCAATTGCTCTAGTGCTTAGAGCATGGCGGTAGTTTTATTTTGAAGAAATTTTTGATCTCTCATGCTTCACTTATATTATTTTGAGAGTCCTAAACAGCATGGAAATTTGCTTTGGCTATCAAACTAGTCCTAATATGATGGGCATCCAAGATGGGTATAATAAAAACTTTCATATAAAGCGCATTGAATACTATGAGAAGTTTGATACTTGATGATTGTTTTGAGATATGAAGATGGTGATATTAGAGTAGTGCTAGTTGAGTAATTGTGAAATTGAGAAATACTTGTGTTGAGGTTTGCAAGTCCCATAACATGCACGTATGGTAACCATTGTGTGACAAATTCGAAGCATGAGGTGTTTCTTCGATTGCCTTCCTTATGAGTGGCGATCGGGGACGAGCGATGGTATTTTCCTACCAATCTATGCCCCTAGGATCATGCGTGTAGTGCTTGGTTTCAATGACTTGTAGATTTTTGCAATAAGTATGTGAGTTCATTATGAGTAATGTTGAGTCCATGGATTATATGCACTCTCACCCTTCCATCATTGCTAGCCTCTTCGGTACTGTGCATTGCCCTTTCTCACCTTGAGAGTTGGTGCAAACTTCGCCGGTGCATCCAAACTCCGTGATATGATACGCTCTATCACACATAAACCTCCTTATATCTTACTCAAAACAGCCACCATACCTACCTATTATGGCATTTCCATAGCCATTCCGAGATATATTGCCATGCAACTTTCCACCATTTCATTTATTATGACACGCTTCATCATTGTCATATTGCCTTGCATGATCATGTAGTTGACATCGTATTTGTGGCAAGGCCACCATGCATAATTTTTCATACATGTCACTCTTGATTCATTGCCCATCCCGATACACCACCAGAGGCATTCATATAGAGTCATATTTTGTTCTAGTATCGAGTTGTAATCTTTGAGTTGTAAATAAATAGAAGTGTGATGATCATCATTATTAGAGCATTGTCCCGAAAAAAGGAAAAAAAAGAAATGCCAAAAAAGGCCAAATAAAAAAAGGAAGGCCCAAAAAAAGAAAAAAAAGATAAAAGGGACAATGCTACTATCCTTCTTCCACACTTGTGCTTCAAAGTAGCACCATGATCTTCATGATAGAGAGTCTCTTATTTTGTCACTTTCACATACTAGTGGGAATTTTTCATTATAGAACTTGGCTTGTATATTCCAACAATGGGCTTCCTCAAATGCCCTAGGTCTTCCTGAGCAAGCAAGTTGGATGCACACCCACTTAGTTTTTTGTTGAGCTTTCATACATTTATAGCTCTAGTGCATCCATTGCATGGCGATCCCTACTCCTCGCATTGACATTAATTGATGGGCATCTCCATCGCCCATTGATTAGCCGCGTTGATGTGAGACTTTCTCCCTTTTTGTCTTCTCCACACAACCCCCATCATCATATTCTATTCCACCTATAGTGCTATGTCCGTGGCTCACGCTCATGTACCGCGGGAAAGTTGAAAAAGTTTGAGAATACTAAAGTATGAAACAATTGCTTGGCTTGTCATCGGGGTTGTGCATGATGAGAGCATTTTGTGTGACGAAGATGGAGCATGGCCAAACTATATGATTTTGTAGAGATGAGCTTTCTTTGGCCATGTTATTTTGAGAAGACATAATTGCTTAGTTCGTATGCTTGAAGTATTATTATTTTTATGTCAATATTAAACTTTTGTCTTGAATCTTATGGATCTGAATATTCTTGCCACAATAAAGAAGATTACATTGATAAATATGTTAGGTAGCATTCCACATCAAAAATTCCATCTTTATCATTTACCTACTCAAGGACGAGTAGGAATTAAGCTTGGGGATGCTTGATACGTCTCAAATGTATCTATAATTTTTGATTGTTCCATGCTATTATATTATCCATCTAGGATGTTTTATATGCATTTATATGCTATTTTATATGATTTTTGGGACTAACCTATTAACCTAGTGCCCAGTGCCAGTTTCTGTTTTCCCTTGTTTTTGAGTATGGCAGAAAAGGAAAACCAAACAGAGTCCAATTGACCTGAAATTTCACGGAGATTATTTTTGGACCAGAAGAAGCCCACGGAGTATCAGAGATGGGCCAGAAGAGTCCCGAGGCACCCACGAGGGTGGGGGGCGCGCCCTACCCCCTGGGTGTGCCCCCCTACAAAGTGGCCGCCTCGGATACCCCCCTGACTTGTTCCCGACGCCAAAACTTCTTATATATACCCAAACTTCCAGAACATAACCTAGATCGGGAGTTCCGCCGCCGCAAGCCTCTGTAGCCACCAAAAACCAACCGGGACTCTGTTTCGGCACCCTGTCGGAGGGGGGGGATCCCTCACCGATGGCGATTTTTATCATCCCGGCGCTCTCCATGACGAGGAGGGAGTAGTCCACCCTCGGGGCTGAGGGTATGTACCAGTAGCTATGTGTTTGATCTCTCTCTCTCTCTCATGTTCTTGATTCAGCACGATCTTGATGTATCGCGAGCTTTGCTATAATAGTTGGATCTTATGATGCTTCTCCCCCTCTACTCTCTTGTAATGGATTGAGTTTTCCCTTTGAAGTTATCTTATAGGATTGAGTCTTTAAGGATTTGAGAACACTTGATGATGTCTTGCATGTGCTTATCTATGGTGACAATGGGATATTGACGTGATCTACTTGATGTATGTTTTGGTGATCAACTTGCGGGGTCCAGTGACCTTGTGAACTTATGCATAGGGGTTGGCACACGTTCTCGTCTTGACTCTCCGGTAGAAACTTTGGGGAACTCTTTGAAGTTCTTTGTGTTGGTTGAATAGATGAATATGAAATTGTGTGATGCATATCGTATAATCATACCCACGGATACTTGAGGTGACATTGGAGTATCTAGGTGACATTAGGTTTTTGGTTGATTTGTGTCTTAAGGTGTTATTCTAGTATGAACTCTATGATAGATCGAACGGAAAGAATAGCTTCATGTTATTTTACTACGGACTCTTGAATAGATCGATAAGAAATAATAACTTTGAGGTGGTTTCGTACCCTACAATGATCTCTTTGTTTGTTCTCCGCTATTAGTGACTTTGGAGTGAATCTTTGTTACATGTTGAGGGATTGTTATATGATCCAAATATGTTATTATTGTTGAGAGAACTTGCACTAGTGAAAGTATGAACCCTAGGCCTTGTTTCAACGCATTGCAATACCGTTTACGCTCACTTTTATTATTAGTTACCTTGCTGTTTTTATATTTTCAGATTACAAAAACCTATATCTACCATCCATATTGCACTTGTATCACCATCTCTTCGCCAGACTAGTGCACCTATACAATTTACCATTGTATTGGAGAGAATCTTTGCTATGTGGTTGAAGTGTTGTTTGAGAGAGACCATCTTCATCCTACGCCTCCCACGGATTGATAAACCTTAGGTCATCCACTTGAGGGAAATTTGCCACTGTCCTACAAACCTCTGCACTTGGAGGTCCAACAACGTCTACAAGAAGAAGGTTGTGTAGTAGACATCATCTTGCCAGTTTCAGGAGAAGTCGTACCAGGGTCAAAGTTGTTTTGTTCACCGCAGTCTAGGCAGTGTCCTAGCAGTGTCCCTGTGAGATGGAGTTCCTCTACGTCACCGTTCCGCTGCCGCATAGCTGTATCGTTGCATCAAGGCCCATGATCTGTCTACTAAATAATGTACATAAGTGCATAAGCACCATGTGTGCCGCTTGGCCTCGCCTCTTCATGTATCATGGACCCTATGAGATCAATAAAGCAGTTGTTTTCCTGTACCAAGTTGTTGTGTATTGCCAGGGGACATGATCTTTGAGCTAGCAATGCAAGGTAAACGGTTGCTTTGAGCCAGGGTGCCAGAAAAACTTCACAAAACATAAATATAATACTTAATATCACTACAACATACGCAAAAGTTCATACGTAATTAACATGCATATTTCTAGAACCTAACAGGACTACTAGAACTTATTTGTCGTCCTCTGATACGTCTTCAATGTATCTATAATTTTTAATCATTTCATGCTATTGTATTATCAATCTTGTATACTTTATATGCCATTTTATATCAGTTTTTTGGAACTAATCTATTAACCTAGCCTCTGTGCCAGTTGCAGTTTTTTGCATGTTTTTGGTTTTTACAGAAAATCCCTACCAAACGAAGTCCAAACCCGGTGAAACTTTTTGATAATTTTTTCTGGACCAGGAGGGACCCTAGAAACTTTAGGACGAGTCTAGACGACCGATGACGAGACGACAAGGCAGCACGACGCACCCAATGGGGGTAGGCGTGTCGTTGATACGTCTCCAACGTATCTATAATTTTTTATTGTTCCATGCTATTAGTATTCATCTTGGATGTTTTATATAATTTTTGTGGTATTTTATATCATTTTTTAGGACTAACCTATTAACCCAATGCCAAGTGAAGTTGTTGTTTTCTGCTTGTTTTTGGTTTTCTAGGAAATCCGTACCAAATGGAGTCCAAACGCAACGAAACTTTTTGATGATTTTTTTATCTGGACAAAAGAGACCCTAGAAGCTTCGAGAGGAGTCCAGACGAGAAGCGAAGAGACAACAAGGCAACAACCTTGTGGGCCCCTCGTGGCTCCATCTAACCTAATGCCATCTCCACAAATTCTCTAAAATCGAGAAACCAACAAAGAGAAACCACAAACACTATTCCGCCGCTGCAAGTTTCTGTTCTTCTGCGATCCCATCTGGAGGCCTTTTCCGGTACTCTGCCAGAGGGGGAATCGATCACGGAGGGCTTCTACACCATCCTTGCTACCCTTTGATGATGCATGAGTAGTTCACCACAGACCTACGGGTTCATAGCTAATAGCTAGATGGCTTCTTCTCTCTCTTTGATCTTCAATACAATGTTCTCCTCGATGTTTTTGGAGTTCTATTTGATGTAATATTCTTTTGCGATGTGTTTGTTGGGATCCGATGAATTGTGGGTTTATGATCTGAATATTTATGAATATTAATTGAGTCTTCTCTGAACTCTTTTATGCATGATTGTTCTAGCTTTGTGTTTCTCTCCGATCTATCTGTTTTGTTTGGCCAACTAGATTGATTTATCTTGCAATGGGAAATGAGCTTTGTAATGGGTTCAATCTTGTGGTGCTCTATATCCCAGTGATAGAAAGGGACAAGACACGTATTTGTATTGTTGCCATTAAGGACAAAATGACGGGGTTTATTCATATTGATTGAGTTTACTTTGTCTACATCATGTCGTCTTGCTTAAGGCGTTACTCTGTTTTACTCTGTTTTGTACTTAATACCCTAGATGCATGCTGGATAACGGTCCATGGTGTCGGTGCGCTAAGAATGGGGTCCTTAGCGCCCCTGACTTGTGCACTAACAATGGCAGCATCCCCGGTAAGGGGTCTTAGCGGAGATCAGCAACAGACCAGAGAAGTCGCTCTTCGTGAGATCAAGGAGCGCATTAAGAAGATCCAAGCTTGGGATAAATCACAAGATCCTCCGCAGAAGCAACCAACCCCCGGCAAAAGCGACCCGAAAAGCTGCGGCCCGGGAAGCCCCGGAGGCACGGACTTGCCGCCAAACACCAGCGCAACGCCTCTCTCGCCAGCTAGTCGCTGATCAGTGAGGTGTCAAGCCCGCGGGTGATTAGGTGGAGGCAAGCCGTACGTGTCAGCTTGCTGGGCATAAGGATTACCTTTATTGACACCCGTCCTAATGGCATGTCACACTAATAAGAGGTAGGTGGATAAGCGGCACATTGCCCTTGCCGGGGATCATCCTCCACACGACACGTAGCAGTGCATTTAATGCACTTTTGTCCTAACTAGCAGAGTTAGGTGTGATAGATCTGGGTCAATCTAATCATCTTGTAATGATCGTTTTGCCACTGTGGTTACCTCTTGAGCTATAAAATGAGGGCCGAGGCAACCATTACACGTGTTCAAACCCTTGCAACCCACACGCACAGATAACCATGCCTTGATACGTCTCCGTCATATCTATAATTTTTGATTGTGTCATGCCAATATTATACAAAATTTACATACTTTTGGCAACAATTTATATGATTTATTGGACTAACCTATTGATCCAGTGCCAAGTGACAGTTCCTGTTTGTTGCATGTTTTTTGTTTCACAGAATATCCATATCAAATAAAGTCCAAACGCGATAAAAATTTACAGAAAATTATTTTGGAATATTTGTGATTTTTGAGAGGTGGAATCAACACAAACGGGGGCTCACAACCACCACGACACACCAGGGTGCGCCCAGGGCCCAAGCGCGTGGTGGTGGGTTGAGCCCTCCTCATAAGTCGGTTGGAGCTCTACTTTGGGCACAAGAAAGCTTATATCCGGAAAAAAATCATGTTAAAATCTCAGTGCAATCAGAGTTACGGATTCCGGGAATATAAGAAAAGGTTTTCGGATAGAAAACAGGAACTCTAAATAGGAGAGAATAGAGGGATAGATCCAATCTCGGAGGGGCTCCCGCCCCTCCGCCGCCATGGAGGCCATGGACTAGAGGGGGGACTCTCTTGCCATCTAGGGGGGAGGCCAAGGAAGAAGAAGAAGGAGGGGGGCTCTCTCTCCCTCTCTCCCGGTGGCGCCGGAGTGCCGCCGGAGCAAACATCATGACGACAATCTACTCCAACAACATCGCCGCCATCAACACCAACTCTCCCCCCTCTATGTAGCGGTGTAACTCCCTTTTCTCCACTGTAATCTCTACTTAAACATGGTCCTCAACACTATATATTATTTCCCAATGATATGTGGTTATCCTATGATATTTGAGTAGATCCATTTTGTCCTATGGGTTGATAGGTAATCCTGATTGGTGTGAGTTGTATGTTTTATTTCGGTGTTGTCCTATGGTTCCCTCCGTGTCGCACAAACATGAGGGATCCCTGCTGTAGGGTGTTGCAATATGTTCATGATAAGCTTATGGCGGGTGGCGTGAGTGACAGAATACACAGACCAGAGTAAGTGGCTTGTTGCGTATGGGAGTAAAGAGGACTTGATACTTAATGCTATGGTTGGGTTTTACCTTAATGATCTTTAGTAGTTGCGGATGCTTGCTAGAGTTCCAATCATAAGTGCATATGATCCAAGTAGAGAAAGTATGTTAGCTCATGCCTCTCCCTCATATAAAATTGCAATAATGATCACCGGTCTAGTTATCGATCACCTAGGGACAAATGACTTTCTTGTGTGACAAAAGCTATTTACTTTTATTGTCTTGCAATTTATTCATAGTTTTATTCTCGCAAAGTACTTCTAGTTTTATTCTTGTTCTAGGTAAAGCAAACGTCAAGTGTGCGTAGAGTTGTATCGGTGGTCGATAGAACTTGAGGGAATATTTGTTCTACCTTTAGCTCCTCGTTGGGTTCGACACTTATTTATCGGAAAAGGCTACAAACGACCCCCTATACTTGTGGGTTATCAAGACCTTTTACTGGCGCCTTTGCCGGGGAGCAATAGCGTGGGGTGAATATTCTCGTGTGTGCTTGTTTGCTTTATCACTAAGTAGTTTTTATTTTCTGTTGTAAGTTGTTCTATATCTTTAATTATGGATATGGAACACGAAATACCAAAAAATTTAGTTGTCCTTGCTACTCATGGAGGTGGGGAACCTCCTAAAACCCTCGATGCTCATTATGTGAAAAATATTAAACACTAC
Source organism: Triticum dicoccoides (assembly GCF_002162155.2). Lineage (NCBI taxonomy): Eukaryota > Viridiplantae > Streptophyta > Magnoliopsida > Poales > Poaceae > Triticum > Triticum dicoccoides. The sequence continues at coordinate 448,759,620 of NC_041387.1, read as the reverse complement.
TTTGATAATCCTGAGAAAACCCCATTCAACTTGATAATGGGAGACACATTGGATCAACGTGAATACTTTAGGGATTATCGCTTGACTCAAAAAGGGAAACTCTTATGGTATCTAATTGAAATGTTGCAATGGTATGCTTGTGTGATAGTTATCATGTACGACGATGTTATGACAGTCCGATGTTTTGTAATCCTATCCGACACTCGTACAATGATTAGCTAATCTTCTTAATTAGTTATCGCATATGGTTCGGGCAAAGTGAATGTGTGTGATTGTCTGCTTATCATACACGTTCTATGATTGTGAACTGTTTGTGATGGGCCGTGCATCGTAAATGTAGCACCACAGAATACCGAGTGCGATGGCAATGCAAGCACAAACGAGTTGCACGGATGAAGCGTTTGGGATATTCGAGATATCAGAAACAGTTTTATAGGAACAACTATATGCATCAAGGTTCTCTATCCCCGACGATTTCTAGGTCGTGTGGGAAGGACCCCCCTATCGCACACTCACTTGGCGACGGTTCAAAACGCTATCATGGAAAGGGGTTAAAAACATTTGTATAGCACCTCGTTGTACCAGTGAATGCTATGATAATTGCTAGGATCCTGTTGATTCATTTTAAATATCCATTTTTGATGAAATTCATGATTGATATGCTTATGGACAATATGCCAACATGAATTATGCTTATGGAGATGAACTTTCTATTGTTCCTTATGTTAAGAATGAAATTGTTGCTATTGCACCCAAACATGATAGTCCTATTATCTTTTTGAATTCTCCAAACTACACTATATCGGAGAAGTTTGCATTTATTAAGGATTATATTGATGGGCTGCATTTTACCATTACACATGATGATTTTGATGAATATAATATGCATGTGCTTGATGCTCCTACTTGCAATTATTATGAGAGAGGAACTACATCTCCGCCTCTCTATGTTTCCAACACTATAAAATTGCAAGAAATTGCTTATGCTATGTATTGGCCTTTACTTGATGAACCTGAATTGTTCTTTTATGACATGCTGATGCATAGCAAGAGAGTTAGACTTTGTCATTGCATGATATATGTTGCTTTGTGCTCACTACTAAATTACAAATCATTGCTAATTAAAATTGGTTTTGATATACCTTGGGATCCGGGTGGATCCATTACTTGAGCACTCTATGCCTAGCTTAATGGTTTAAGCAAAGCGTTGTTAGGGAGACAACCGGGAAGTTTTAGAGAGTCATTTTATTCTGTTGAGTCCATTTATAAAGTTTAAATACAAAAAATATAGAGGGGAACTTAAAACTTTGCAAAAAGAAAAGTGAAAGTGAGAAAGACAAGCACAGTGGAAGCGGGAGCATGCCTTGAACTTTGTTCATGCCCATGGAAACTTTGTGAATCTTTAATTACAAAAACTTTTCAACAAAAATAATTATTACCTTTTACAAATCCATTGTATTATAAAAATAATGTGCCAGGATTTGCCTTTAGGATGATTAGATTGCTCGTTGGTATGTGCGGTGCAAAAACATAAACTTTGGCTGTAGTGCGTGATTTTACATTTTTTACTGGAATGTCAAAAGTTTCTAAACTTTTTACATAGTACTGCTATGCAAAATGTTTATTTTGTCCTAAGTTTTTAGAATTTTTGGAGTTACAGAAGTATGGTCAATGTTCAGATTACTACAGACTGTCCTATTTTTGATAGATTCTATTTTTGATGCATTGTTTTGCTCGGTTTGATGAAACTGTCGATTATACCGGTGGTATAAGCCATGGAGAAGTTAGAATATAGTAGCTACAATGCAAAAAAATATGAATGGGTTTCCAGCAGTGATTTGCATTATTGTACTAACGGATCTTATCGAGCTTTCTGTTAAGTTTTGTGTGGATGAAGTGTTCAAAGATCAAGGAGGTCTCGGTATAAGGAGAAGGAGGAGAGGCAATAGTTCAAGCTTGGGGATTCCCAAGGCAACCTAAGTAAATATTCAAGGATACTCTAGCTTGTAAGCTTGGGGATGCCCCGGAAGGCATCCCATCTTTCTTCAACAAATATCGGTATGTTTCGATTTTTGTTTCATTCACATGATATGCATAAATATTGGAGCGTCTTTTGTGTTTAGTTTTCATTTTTTATGCACCATGCTGGTATGAGATAGTCCGTGGTTGATTTATAGATTGCTCTTTACACTTCACTTAAATCTTTTGAGTATGGCTTTATAGAATGCTTCATGTGCTTCACTTATATCGTTTGAAGTTTTGATTGCTTGTTTCTCTTCACATAGAAAACCGTTATATGAAGAATGCTCTTTTGCTTCACTTATATTTATTAGAGCATGGTCTTTTGTAGAAAGAATTAAACTCTCATGCTTCACTTTTATATATTTAGAGAGTCAACAGGAATTGGTCAAGTGCATGGTTAGTCATAAAATCCTACATAGAACTTGTGGATCACTGAATATGATATGTTTGATTCCTTGCAATAGTTTTGCAATATAGAGATGGAACATGTGGAGGTACTAGTAAGCGGTTGTGGTTAGTAGGAATGTTGGTGTTAAGGTTGGTGATTCCCGAAGCATACACGTATAGTCTCTCGTTATGCTATGAAATTGGAGCATGATTTATTATTGATTGTCTTCCTTATGAGTGGCGGTCGGGGACGAGCGATGGCCTTTTCCTACCAATCTATCCCCCTAGGGGCATACGTAGTAGTACATTGCTTCGAGGGCTAATAAACTTTTTCAATAAGTATATGAGTTCTTTATGACTAATGTGAGTCAATGGATTATATGCACTCTTACCTTTCCGCAATTAACCATCCTCTACGGTACTGTGCATTGCCCTTTCTCACCTCGAGAGTCAGCACAAACTTCGCCGGTGCATCCAAACCCCATGATATGATACGCTCTATCACACATAAGCCTTATCATATCTTTCTCAAAACAGCCGCCATACCTACCAATTATGGCTGTTCCATAGCCATTCCAAGATATATTGCCATGCAACTTCCACTGCTTCCATTTTGAAGACTTGAGCATTCATTGTCATATTGCTTCTCATGATCGTAAGATAGCTAGGATGATATTTCCATGGCTTGTCCATTTTTTATATCCTTGCTATGCTAGATGATCGCACATCCTGGTACACTACCAGAGGCATTCATATAGAGTCATACTTTGTTCTAGGTATTGAGTTGTAATTTTTATTTCTATTGATTTGTAAGTAAATAGAAGTGTGATGATAATCATTATTCATTATTAGAGAATATCCCGGTGAGGAAAGGATGATGGAGACTATGATTTCCCCACAAGTCGGATGAGGCTCCAAACAAATATATATAAAAAAAGAGAAAAAAGTGAGGCCAAAAAGAGCCCAAGGAAAAAAATGAGAGAAAAGACAGAAGGGGCATGATAATTCCATACTTGTGCTATAAAGTAGCATCATGTTTTTCATATAGAGAGTCTCCAATGTTGTCACTTTCATATACTAGTGGGAATTTTTCATTATAGAGTTAGATGCACACCCACTTAGTTTTCATATTGAGCTTTCATACACTTATAGCTCCTAGTGCATTCGTTGCATGGCAATCCCTACTCCTCACATTGATATCAATTGATGGGCATCTCCATAGCTCATTGATTAGCCGCGTCGATGTGAGACTTTCTTACTTTTTTGTCTTCTCTATGTTTATCCCTATCATTATATTCTATTCCTCACATAGTGCTATATCCATGGCTTGCGGTCATGTATTGCGTGAGGGTTGAAAAAGCGGAAGCGCGTTAGAAAGTATGAACCAATTGCTCAGCTTGTCATCGGGGTAGTACATGATAAATACTTTCTGTTAAGAAGATGGAGCATGACAAGGCTATATGATTTTGTAGGGATAGCGTTCTTTAAGCATTAATATTTTGAAAGACATGATTGTTTGTTGGGATGCCTGAGTATTGATTTCTTTATGTCAAATTATAGACTATTGCTTTGAATCACTCTTGTCTTAATATTCATGCCATGATTAGATATGTGAGCAAGATTATGCTAGGTAGCATTCCACATCATCTTTTATCATTTACCTACTCGAGGACGAGCAGGAACTAAGCTTGGGGATGCTGATACGTCTCCGTCGTATCTATAATTTTTGATTGTTTCATGCCAATATGATGCAACTTTTTCATACTTTTGGCAACAATTTATATGATTTATTGGACTAACCTTTTGATCCAGTGCCCAGTGCTAGTTCCTATTTGTTGCATGTTTGTTGTTTCACACAATATCCGTAGCAAACGAAGTCCAAATACGATAAAAATTTACGGTGAATTATTTTGGAATATTTGTGATTTTTGGGACATGGAATCAACGCAAACAGGGGCCCACAACCACCACAAGACACCAGGGCACGCCCCACATCCTAGGCGTGTGGTGGTGGGTTGTGCCCTCCTTGTAAGTCGATTGGACCTCTACTTTGGGTGCAAGGAAGCTTATATCCTGGGGGAAATCGTGTTAAAATCTCAGTGCAATTGGAGTAATGGATCTCCAGGAATATAAGAAATGGTTTTCGGCCAGAAAACAGGAACATGAAACAGAAGAGAACAGAGGGATGGATCCAGTCTCGAAGGGGCTCCTGCCCCTCCGCCGCCATGGAGGCCATGGACTAGAGGGGGGACTCTCCTCCCATTTAGGGGGAGGCCAAGGAAGAAGAAGAAGGAGGGGGGCTGTCTCCCCCTCTCTCCCGGTGGCGCCAGAGTGCCGCCGGGGCAATCATCATGGTGGAGATATACTCCAACAACTTCACCGCTATTAACACCAACTCTCTCCTCCTCTATGCAGTGGTGTAACCTCCCTTTTCCCCACTATAATTTTACTTAAACATGGTGCTCAATGCTATATATTATTTGTCAATGATATGTGGTTATCCTATGATGTTTGATTAGATCCATTTTGTCCTATGGGTTGATAGATAATTGTGATTGGTGTGAGTTGTATGTTTTATTTTGTTGCTATCCTATGGTGCCCTCCATGTCAAGCAAACGTGAGGGATCCCCGTTGTAGGGTGTTGCAATACGTTCATGATTCCCTTATGGTGGGTGGCGTGAGTGGGCTATTGCATACGGGAGTAAAGAGGACTTGATACTTAATGCTATGCTTGCTAGAGTTCCAATCAGAAGTGCATATGATCCAAGTAGACAAAGTATGTTAGCTCATACCTCTCCCTCATATAAAATTGCAATAGTGATCACCGGCCTAGTTATCGATCACCTAGGGACAAATGACTTTCTTGTGTGACAAAAGCTATCTATTTTTATTATCTTGCAATTTATTCGTAGTTTTATTCTCGTAAAGTAATTCTAGTTTTATTCTTGTTCTAGGTAAAGCAAACGTCAAGTGTGCGTAGAGTTGTATCGGTGGTTGATAGAACTTGAGGGAATATATGTTCTACCTTTAACTCCTTGTTGGGTTCGACACTCTTATTTATCAAAAAGGCTACAAATGACCCCCTATACTTGTGGGTTATCATGCCTCTCCTAGCAACTTGCCGGGGAGGAGCACTCCGTGTACTTTTCTTCCACATCCACTGAGTACACCAAAAGCGAGAGTAGGGTTTTACGCTTCTCAGCGGTCCGAACCTGGGTAAAATCATGGTGTTTCCTATTGTGCTTGATCTTTGCGTCAATAGACCCCCCCCGCCAAACCAGCAAATGGCTGCCTTGCCCCATAGATTGTCGGCTCCACGCCGACATCTTTGGCGCGCCAGGTAGGGGGTAGCCATTGGCGAGAACCTAGGCAGCATGCGGCATGTCGGTTCCTTCAAATTCACCATCATCTTCATCATCCATAGCACCCAAGAAAAAAGGCTCCATGACTATCAAGCCTTCTATGTCCCAGCGCCCATTGCCCTCATCCGTGGGCGGCGCTTGCAGTGCTGCCACCGCGGATGGAACAAACGCCGCGGTGGGCACGACCGGTGCACGCGACACGGTCATTGAGCCTGCCGTGACGGGAGCAGGCGGTGGGAATGTTGGAGGTAGACGCTTACCTCAACACTTAGGCGAAGACGATGTTCATGGCACGAGCAACACGGGTGCTCAACCCCCGCCTCCTCCTAGCGCCCATGAATGCGGGCACCGGAGTGGTCCCGTTCGATCAGGCGTGGACTATGGTTTTTCCGTCATAGCTGCGCAGGCGGTGACCAGGGAGAGGCGACCCCAGCAGCGAACCACGTGTGGTTAGTCCAGTTGTCAACAAGCCATTGCCCGACAACAGAGGTACCCACTTAGCGGGGTTGAGTACCCGGCAGTACTACAGGCCGCGGCAAGTCCACCGGATATCCACCAGGCCGCGACAAGTACGGGGCGCTGCTCGGATGTCGCGGCTAGATCTCCACCTCGCTTTCCCCCAATGGAATTCCCAACGAGTCAAGATCCTTGGTACACATTCCATGTGTAGAGAAAAGAGATCTTCGCGTACAATATTTCCATGGGGGGAGAGAGGAGGAAGGGCCATCCCTCCCACGAGACGAAGGCTACAACAAAAGGAAAAGTTAAGTTGATTTTTTTTCTCAGTTTCCTGTTCCTCAGTTTATTCTTTGTGATTCCCTTCGCTCAAACCTGATGATTGTATAAGAAACCTGCACACAAAGGAACCCTGCCGCGGTCATTCGCGCCCTTGCCTGTTTCGAGTCCGCTCAACAGCTCAGGTGGCTGCGTTGATAACGTCAAAGGGTAGCTTGCTGGTGGTAGCACTACCAGCAGGCTGCTAAGGATCTGCCTTCAAAGCGCTCGCGGCTAGTGATTAGCCCCGGAAAGGTTTCAGTATGTGTAGGGTAATCAATTGTACAAAGACAGAAGGCGAAATAAAGTGAAGGGATAGCATGAGTTCACGCTGCTACTTAAAAGTAATATTACATCATGAAAGTTGCAAAGACCTAACATAAGGTCAGAATGTGTGTTTTGTTTGGCAGCGCGGGGGTAAACATAGTGACGAGCCTAATCAGTGCGGCCACCTTGGACCCTGGGGACATTGAGGACCTTGTCAGCGACGGGAGCGACGATCTTGGCGGCGACGGAGACGTGTGTGTTTGCCGATAGCTTCTTGAAGGCTTTGGAGATGTCGATCCCCGGATTGCGGTGGACCGGGATGATCAATGCAGTGTAAAGCATGTCGCGAGCAAATTGCCAGGATTCGTTGGCGAAGGCCACATTCCGGTCAACATGATATTTATTCAGCGCTTCAATCAGGCCATCAAAGAACTTGGACAGTCTGGTGCTGGCAACCTCGTGCTCCGAAGTAGGGAAGCTCCAGCTCTTCATGTCCATGACCGTGAGCTGAGAAGAGAGGCGCTCGGCTGTGTCAACCAGCTCATCCGTTTAGAGGGAATACATCTTCTGTAGCTTGTCCAGGGTTTCTGCAGCGGCAAGCTTCTCTGCCAAGGCCTTATCCCGTGTGTTGGCGGACTCAAGGCTCTGCTCCAGGCTGGAAAGCTTGGATTTCAAATCCTGGATCACACCATCGGCAGTGATCTGACCCCTGGACGAGATCCACATCTACAGCTCCCTTAGAGCGTGAGCTGCTTTCTACGCCTCGGTGATAACCCACAAGTATAGGGGATCACAACGGTTTTCGAGGGTAGAGTATTCAACCCAAATTTATTGATTCGACACAAGGGGAGCCAAAGAATATTCTCAAGTATTAGCAGTTGAGTTGTCAATTCAACCACACCTGGATAACTTAGTATCTGCAGCAAAGTATTTAGTAGCAAAGTAGTATGGAAATAATGATAACAGTAGCAAAAGTAACGATAGCAGTTTTGTAGTAATTGTAACAGTAGCAACGGTAAAGTAAATAAGCAAAGCACAATATGTGAAAAGCTCGTAGGCATTGGATCAGTGATGGATAATTATGTCGGATGCGATTCCTCATGTAATAGTTATAACACAGGGTGACACAGAACTAGCTCCAATTCATCAATGTAATGTAGGCATGTATTCCATATATAGTCATACGTGCTTACGGAAAATAACTTGCATGACATCTTTTGTCCTACCCTCCCGAGGTAGCGGGGTCCTAATGGAAACTAAGGGATATTAAGGCCTCCTTTTAATAGAGTACTGGACCAAAGCATTAACACATAGTGAATACATGAACTCCCCAAACTACGGTCATCACCGAGAAGTATCCCGATAATTGTCACTTCAGGGTTGTCGGATCATAACACATAATAGGTGACTATAGACTTGCATGATAGGATCAAGAACACACATATATTCATGAAAACATAATAGGTTCAGATCTGAAATCATGGCACTCGGGCCCTAGTGACAAGCATTAAGCATAGCAAAGTCATAGCAACATCAATCTCAGAACATAGTGGATACTAGGGATCAAACCCTAACAAAACTAACTTGATTACATGGTAAATCTCATTCAACCCATCACCGTCCAGCAAGCCTATGATGGAATTACTCACGCACGGCGGTGAGCATCATGAAATTGGTGATGGAGGATGGTTGATGATGACGACGGCGATGAATCCCCCTCTCTGGAGCCTCGAACAGACTCCAGATCAGCCCTCCTGAGAGAGATTAGGGCTTGGCGGCAGCTCTATATCGTAAAACGTGATGAAACTTTCTCTCTGATTTTTTCTCCGCGAAAGCAAATATATGGAGTTGGAGTTGAGGTCGGTGGACGTCCAGGGGGCCCACGAGGCAGGGGGCGCGCCCCCACCCTCGTGGACAAGGTGTGGGCCCCCTGACGCTATTTCTTTCGCTAGTATTTTTTATTAATTCTGAAAAGTTGCTCCGTGGATTTTCAGGTCATTCTGAGAACTTTTATTTCAGCACAAAAATAACACCATGGCAGTTCTACTGAAAACAACATCAGTCCGGGTTAGTTCCATTCAAATCATGCAAGTTAGAGTCCAAAACAAGGGCAAAAGCATTTGGAAAAGTAGATACGACTGAGACGTATCAACTGCCCCAAGCTTAAACCTTTGCTTGTCCTCAAGCAATTCAGTTGATAAGCTGAAAGTGATAAAGATAAACTTTCACAAACTCTGTTTGCTCTTGTTGTTGTAAATATGTAAAGCCAACATTCAAGTTTTCAGCAAAGATTATGAACTAACCATATTCACAATAACACTTAGGTCTCATGTTTACTCATATCAATGGCATAATCAACTAGCGTGTAATAATAATAAATCTCAGATGACAACACTTTCTCAAAACAATCATAATATGATATGACAAGATGGTATCTCGCTAGCCCTTCTGAGACCGCAAAACATAAATGCAGATCACCTTTAAAGATCAAGGACTGACTAAACATTGTAATTCATAGTAAAAGAGATCCAGTCAAGTCATACCCAATATAAACTAATAGTAATGCATGCAAATGACAGCATGCTCTCCAGCGGGTGCTTTTTAATAAGAGGGTGATGACTCAACATAAAAGTAAATAGATAGGCCCTTCGCAGAGGGAAGCAGGGATTTGTAGAGGTGCCAGAGCTCAAATTTGAAATAGAGATGAATAACATTTTGAGGGGTATACTTTCATTGTCAACATAACAACTATGAGATTTCGATATCTTCCATGCTACACACATTATAGGCGGTTCCCAAACAGAATGGTAAAGTTTATACTCCCCCACCACCAACAAGCGTCAATCCATGGCTTGCCCGAAACAACAGGTGCCTCCAACTAGCAACAATCCTGGGGGAGTTTTGTTTAATCATTTTGATTTGATTTGATCTTTTGATAATGGGACTGGGCATCCCGATTACTAGCCATTTTCTCGTGAATGAGGAGCGGAGTCCACTCCTCTTGAGAATAACCCACCTAGCATGGAAGATACAGACAACCCTAGTTGATACATGAGCTGCTCGAGCATACAAAACAGAATTTCATTTGAAGGTTTGGAGTTTGGCACATACAAATTTACTTGGAACGGTAGGTAAATACCGCATATAGGAAGGTATGGTGGACTCATATGGAATAACTTTGGGGTTTATGGAGTTTGGATGCACAAACAGTATTCCTGCTTAGTACAGGTGAAGGCTAGCAAAAGACTGGGAACTAACCAACTGAGAGAGTGACAACAGTCATGAACATGCATTAAAATTAATCAACACTGAGTGCAAGCATGAGTAGGATATAATCCACCATGAAGATATATATCGTGAAGGCTATGTTGATTTGTTTCAACTACATGCGTGAACATGTGCCAAGTCAAGTCACTCGAATCATTCAAAGGAGGATACCACCCTATCATACCACATCACAACCATTTTAATAGCATGTGGGCACGCAAGGTAAACCATTATAAGCTCCTAGCTAAATACGCATGGCATAAGTAACTATAATCTCTAATTGTCATTGCAAACATGTTTATTCGTAATAGGTTGAATCGGGAACGATGAACTCATCATATTTACAAAAACAAGAGAGGTCAAGTTCATACCAGTTTTCTCATCTCAGCCAGTCCATCATATATAGTCATTATTGCCTTTCACTTACATGACCGAATGGTGTGGATAATAATAATAGTGCACGTGCATTGGACTAAGCTGGAATCTGCAAGCATTCAATTCAAGGGAGAAAACAAAAGTAATATGGGCTCTTGGTTAAATCAATAATCATGCATATGAGAGCCACTAAGCTTTTTCATTATGGTCTTCTCTCGACCCCCAAAGGAAAGAAAAGAAATAAAACTATTTATACGGGAAAGCTCCCAACAAGCAAAAGAAGAACAAGAAATCTTTTTGTTTTTTCTTTTAGTTACTACTACAAGCATGGAAATTATACTAACTAATTTTTTTGGGGTTTTCGTAAGGTTTATCAAACACACAAGAAGAAAGCTAGAAAAAGATACTAAACTAGCATGGATATTACAATGAAATATGAACACCGAAAACTAGAATGAGTGTGTGAACATAAATGTAATGTCGGTGAGAAATACGTACTCCCCCAAGCTTAGGCTTTTGTCCTAAGTTGGTCTATGCCCATGGATCGCGGCTACTCTCCCCGGTGTATTGAGGAGTGTCATTGTACTGCCACTGACTGGCGATCTCCTCCGGATCCCACTGATAAGATGATGGATGATAAGGGTCAAGTGGTGGTTCCGGCTCAGGCTCTGGAGAGGATGTGTGGCCACGGAGCACGTAGACGGCCTCCAGCAAGACGAGATAAGTTAAATCGAACAAAAAGGGCACATGCAAGATAATAATCTCATTGTGTTTCTTATTAAATCTCAAATTATACAGAAGCATCTTATCATCATTGTTAACAATAAACTCATGTGCTACCATGCTCTTATAATCTAGAAAAGTAGGAGGCAACATTTTTTCTTCTTTCTCAAAATGCCTAATAGGTATCCTGAAATGGTTAGCAAGACGTGCAACATAGATACCTCCAAAGATGGGGCCTTTTGTACGGTTCAGGCTTAAATGTTTAGCAATAATAGCACCCATACTAACAGAGTTATCACGGAATAAATCATGGAATAAATCACGGAATATGATATGTTTAGTCCCCCAAGTTTTGATGAGAATATTTATTATGATGAAAGCATGCCTCCTATTTATGATGATTATATTGATGAAAGTGAATTTGGAAGAGTGTCAACTTTAGGAAGTAGTTATCCCACTATTTTGGAGGATGTTGAATCTTATTATGATGAATATGAAAGTGGATTTGGAAGAGTGTCAACTTTATTTAGTGATGATTCCACTATCTTGGAAGAGGTTTCAATCGATTATGATGAGAACGAAGTTGCTACTTATGATGATTATTGTGATAAAACTTATGCTATAAAAAGTAGTGATGATTATATTTATAAAACTTGTCATGATTATGATTACCCTTTTCTGAACACTATCCTTTTAATGTGGAAACAATTTTTAGTGTTCAAGTGTCTTATGATACTCCCACTATTCCGGATGAGAAGAATTTTGCTTATGTGGAGAGTAGTAAATTTTCTATGCTTGTAGATCATGAAAAGAATGCTTTAGGTGCTGGTTATATTGTTGAATTCATTCATGATGCTACTGAAAATTATTATGAGGGAGGAACATATGCTTGTAGGAATTGCAGTAATATTAAGTTTCCTCTCTATGTGTTGAAAATCTTGAAGCTATGCTTGTTTTGCCTTCCTATGCTAGTTGATTATTGTTCCCATAAGTTGTTTACTCACAAAATCCCTATGCATAGGAAGTGGGTTAGAATTAAATGTTCTAGTCATATGCTTCATGATGCTCCTGTTATGTTTCAATTCTTATCTTTTATGTGAGCATCATTGTCATCATCATGCCTAGCTAGAAAGGCATTAAAGAAAAGCGCTTGTTGGGAGCCAACCCAATATTTACCTTTACTGTTTTTGTGTGTCCACATAATTATGCTACTGTAGTAATCATGTCTTATAGCTTTTTTTTCAATAAAGTGCCAAGTAAGACCTTTAGGATAGCTTACGGTGATAGTTGTGTTGATCCTGCTGAAAATCAGAAACTTTTGCACCCAGTAATTTAGTATTGATAATTCACAGAAACATTCTTATGATCTGATTCTTTTTACTCTAGATTGGTACACGAATTTCTTAGGACTTCCGAATTTGGTAGGATTTTTGGAGTTCCAGAAGTATATGTCTGATACAGATTACTACAGACTGTTCTGTTCTTGACAGATTCTGTTTTCTATGTGTTGTTTGCTTATTTTGATGAATCTATGAGTAGTATAGGAGAGTATGAACCATAGGTAAGTTGGAGTACATTAGATATTACACCAATATGAATTTAGAATGAGTTCATTACAGTACCTAAGTGGTGGTTTTATTTTCTTATACTAACGGAGCTTACGAGTTTTCTGTTGAGTTTTGTGTTGTGAAGTTTTCAAATTTTGGGTAAAGATTCGATGGACTATGGAATAAGGAGTGGCAAGAGCCAAAGCTTGGGGATGCACAAGGCACCCCAAGGTAATATTTAAGGACAACCAAGATCCTAAGCTTGGGGATGCCCCGGATGGCATCCCCTCTTTCGTCTTCGTTCATCGATAACTTTACTTGGAGCTATATTTTTATTCGCCACATGATATGTGTTTTGCTTGGAGCGTCTTGTATGATATTAGTATTTGCTTTTAGTTTTCCACAATCATCCTTGCTGTACACACCTTTTGGGATAATCCCACTTGATTGGAATTTATTAGTATACTCTATGTGCTTCACTTATATCTTTTGAGCTAGATAGTTTTGCTCTAGTGCTTCACTTATATCTTTTAGAGCACGGCGGTGGCTTAATTTTGTAGAAATTGCTAGTCTCTCATGCTTCACTTATATTATTTTGAGAGTCTCTTAGAACATCATGGTATTTGATATGGTTATAAAATTGGTCCTAAAATGGTAGGCATCCAAGTTGGGTATAATAAAAACTATCATAGAAAGTGAATTGGATGCTATGATCAATTTGATACTTGATAATTGTTTTGAGATATGGAGGTAGTGATATTAAAGTCATGCTAGTTCGGTGATTATGAATTTAAAGAATGCTTGTGTTGAAGTTAGCAAGTCCCGTAGCATGCACATATGGTAAAAGTTGTGTAACAAATTTATTGCATAGGGTGCTCTTTTGATTGCCTTCCCTTGAGTGGAGGTCGGGGGCGCGTGATGTTAACTCCTACCAACCTACCCCCTAGGAGCATGCGTAGTAGTACTTTGCTTCGAGGGCTAATAAAACTTCTGCAATAAGTATATGAGTTCTTTATGACTAATGTGAGTCCATGGATTATACACACTTTTACCTTTCCATCATTGCTAGCCTCTTCGGTACCGTGCATTACCCTTTCTCACCTTGAGAGTTGGTGCAAACTTTGCCAGTGCATCCAAACCCTGTGATACGATACACTCTATCACACATAAACCTCCTTATATCTTCCTAAAAACAGCCACTATACCTACCTATTATGGCATTTCCATAGCCATTCCAAGATATATTGCCGTGCAACTTTCCACTGTTCTGTTTATCATCATGACACGCACCATTATTGTCATATTGCCTTGCATGATCATGTAGTTGACATCGTATTTGTGGCAAAGCCACCATGCATAATTTTTCATACATGTCACTCTTGATTCATTGCCCATCCCGGTACACCGCCGGAGGCATTCATATAGAGTCATATCTTGTTCTAGTTTTGAGTTGTAATTCATGAGTTGTAAATAAATAGAAGTGTGATGATCATCATTATTAGAGCATTGTCACCAAATAAAAAAAGAAAGGCCAAAAAAAGTCCAAAGAAAAAAAGAAAGGCCCAAAAAAATAAAAAAAATAAAAAAATAAAGAGGGGGCAATGTTACTATCTCTTTTTCCACACTTGTGCTTCAAAGTAGCACCTTGTTCTTCATATAGCGAGTCTCATATGTTGTCACTTTCATATTTTAGTGGGAATTTTTCATTATAGAACTTGGCTTGTATATTCCTACGATGGGCTTCCTCAAAATGCCCTAGGTCTTCGTGAGCAAGCAAGTTGGATGCACACCCACTTAGTTTCTTTTGTTGAGCTTTCATACATTTATAGCTCTAATATATATGTTGCATGGCAATCCCTACTCCTCATGTTGACATCAATTGATGGGCATCTCCATAGCTTGTTGATTAGCCTCGTCAATGTGAGACTTTCTCCTTTTTTGTCTTCTCCACACAACCTCCATCATCATATTCTATTCCACCCATAGTGCTATATCCATGGGTCATGCTCATGTATTGCGTGAGAGTTGAAAAAGGTTGAAGCGCGTTAAAAAGTATGAACCAATTGCTTAGCTGAAACCGGGGTTGTTCTTGATGGGAGTATTTTGTGTGATCAAAATGAAACATAGCCTAACTATATGATTTTGTAGGGATGAACTTTCTTTAGCCATGTTATTTTGAGAAGACATGATTGCTTTGATTAGTATGCTTGAAGTATTACTATTTCTTATGTCAATATGAACTTTTATTTTTGAATCATTTGGATCTGAACATTCATGCCACAATAAAGAAAATTACATTGAGAATTATGCTAAGTAGCATTCCACATCAAAAATTCTGTTTTTATCATTTACCTACTCGAGGACGAGCAGGAATTAAGCTCGGGAATGCTTGATACGTCTCCAACGTATCTATAATTTTTGATTGTTCCATGTTATTATATTACCCATTTTGGATGTTTATGGGCTTTACTTTACACATTTATATCATTTTTGGGACTAACCTATTAACCGGAGGCCCAGCCCATATTGTTGTTTTCTTGCCTATTTCAGTGTTTCGAAGAAAAGGAATATCAAACGGAGTCCAGACGGAATGAAACCTTCAGAAAAGTTACTTTTGGAATAGAAGCAATCCCGGGAACTTGGAGTGCAAGCCAGGGAAGCGTCGAGGAGGCCACGAGATAGGGGGGCGCCCACCCCCTTGGGTGCGCCCTCCACCCTCGTGGGCTCCTCGAGGATCCCCCGACCTACTTCTTTCGCCTATATATTCCCATATACCCTAAAACCATCAAAAACACAATAGATCGGGAGTTCCGCCGCCGCAAGCCTCTGTAGCCACCAAAAACCTCTCGGGAGCCCGTCCCGGCACCCTGCCGGAGGGGGGATCCCTCACCGGTGGCCATCTTCATCATCCCAGCGCTCTCCATGACGAGGAGGGAGTAGTTCACCCTCGGGGCTGAGGGTATGTACCAGTAGCTATGTGTTTGATCTCTCTCTCTCTCTCTCTCTCTCTCTCTCTCTCTCTCTCTCTCTCTCGTGTTCTCCCTATGGCACGATCTTGATGTATCGCGAGCTTTGCTATTATAGTTGGATCTTATGATGTTTCTCCCCCTCTACTCTCTTGTGATGAATTGAGTTTTACTCTTGAAGTTATCTTATCGGATTGAGTCTTTATGGATTTGAGAACACTTGATGTATGTCTTGCCGTGCTTATCTGTGGTGACAATGGGATATCACGTGATCCACTTGATGTATGTTTTGGTGATCAACTTGCGGGTTCCGCCCATGAATCTATGCATAGGGGTTGGCACACGTTTTCGTCTTGACTCTCCGGTAGAAACTTTGGGGCACTCTTTGAAGTACTTTGTGTTGGTTGAATAGATGAATCTAAGATTGTGTGATGCATATCGTATAATCATGCCCACGGATACTTGAGGTGACAATGGAGTATCTAGGTGACATTAGGGTTTTGGTTGATTTCTGTCTTAAGGTGTTATTCTAGTATGAACTCTATGATAGATTGAACGGAAAGATTAGCTTTGTGTTATTTTACTACGGACTCTTGAATAGATAGAACAGAAAGGATAACTTTGAGGTGGTTTCATACCCTACCATAATCTCTTCGTTTGTTCTCCGCTATTAGTGGCTTTGGAGTGACTCTTTGTTGCATGTTGAGGGATAGTTATATGATCCAAGTGTTGGGGTACGTAGCAGAAATTCAAAATTTTCCTACGAGTCACCAAGATCTATCTATGGAGAGACTAGCAATGAGGGGAAGGAGAGTGCATCTACATACCCTTGTAGATCGCTAAGCGGAAGCGTTCAAGTGAACGGGGTTGAAGGAGTCGTACTCGTCGTGATCCAAATCACCGATGATCCTAGTGTCGAACGGACGACACCTCCGCGTTCAACACACATGCAGCCCGGTGACGTCTCCCATGCCTTGATACACCAAGGAGATAGGGAGAGGTTGGGGAAGACTCCGTCCAGCAGCAACACGATGGCATGGTGGTGGTGGAGGAGCGTGGCAATCCTGCAGGGCTTCGCCAAGCACCGCGGGAGGGGAGGATGACTTGGGAGAGGGGAAGGGTTGTGCCAGAACTTGGGGTGCGGCTGCCCTCCCACCCCTCCACTATTTATAGGTAGGGGGAGAGGGGGCCGGCCCCCCTAGATCTCATCTAGGGTTGGGGGCCGTGGCCAAGGGGGGAGGAGTGCCTCCCAAGTCAAGTGGAGGCCCTCCCCCTTAGGGTTTCCCCTCTCCCATGCGCATGGGCCTTGGGGGGCTGGTGCCCCTGGCCCATAAAGGCTAGAGCGCCCCCCTACAGCCCATGCTTCTGTATTGGACGTGGTGGAACAATTTCCGGACCTCCGGACCCCTCCGGAATCCTCCGGAACCTTCTGGAAGCTTCCCGGTACAATACCGGAAAAACCCGAACTTTTCCCGGAACCCGAACAACAACTTTCCATATATAAATCTTTACCTCCGGACCATTCCGGAACTCCACGTGACGTCCAGGATCTCATATGGGACTCCGAACAACATTCGGTAACCACATACAAACTTGCTTTATAACCCTAGTGTCATAGAACCTTAAGTGTGTAGACCCTACGGGTTCGGGAATCATGCAGACATGACCGAGACGTTCTCCGGTCAATAACCAACAGCTGGATCTGGATACCCATGTTGGCTCCCACATGTTCCACGATGATCTCATCGGATGAACCACGATGTCAAGGACTCAATCAATCCCGTATTCAATTCCCTTTGTCTAGCGGTATTGTACTTGCCCGAGATTCGATCGTCGGTATCCCGATACCTTGTTCAATCTCGTTACCGGCAAGTCTCTTTACTCGTTCCGTAACACATCATCCCGTGATCAACCCCTTGGTCACATTGTGCACATTTTGATGATGTCCTACCGAGTGGGCCCAGAGATACCTCTCCGTTTACACGGAGTGACAAATCCCAGTCTCGATTCGTGCCAACCCAACAGACACTTTCGAAGATACCCGTAGTGCACCTTTATAGCCACCCAGTTACGTTGTGACGTTTGGTACACCCAAAGCATTCCTACGGTATCCGGGAGTTGCACAATCTCATGGTCTAAGGAAATGATACTTGACATTAGAAAAGCTTTAGCATACGAACTACATGATCTTTGTGCTAGGCTTAGGATTGGGTCTTGTCCATCACACCATTCTCCTAATGATGTGATCCCGTTATCAACGATATCCAATGTCCATGGTCAGGAAACCGTAACCATCTATTGATCAACGAGCTAGTCAACTAGAGGCTTACTAGGGACATGGTGTTGTCTATGTACCCACACATGTATCTGAGTTTCCTATCAATACAATTATAGCATGGATAATAAACGATTATCATGAACAAGGAAATATAATAATAACCAATTTATTATTGCCTCTAGGGCATATTTCCAACAGTCTCCCACTTGCACTAGAGTCAATAATCTAGTTCACATCGCCATGTGATTAACACTCACAGGTCACATCGCCATGTGACCAACATCCAAAGAGTTTACTAGTGTCATTAAACTAGTTCACATCATCATGTGATTAAGACTCAATGAGTTCTGGGGTTTGATCATGTTTTGCTTGTGAGAGAGGTTTTAGTCAACGGGTCTGCAATATTCAGATCCGTATGTACTTCGCAAATCTCTAGGTCATATTGTAAATACTGCTTCCACGCTCCACTTGGAGCTATTCCAAATGGTTGCTCCACTATACGTATCCGGTTTGCTACTCAGAGTCACTCAGATAGGTGTTAAAGCTTGCATCGATGTAACCCTTTACGCCGAACTCTTTATCACCTCCATAATCGAGAAACATGTCCTTATTTACTCCAAGGACAATTTTGACCGCTGTCCAATGATCCATTCCTGGATCATTCTTGTACCCCTTGACTAACTCATGGCAAGGCACACTTCCGGTGCGGTACACAACATAGCATACTATAGAGCCTACATCTGAAGCATAGGGGACGACATTCGTCCTTTCTCTCTCTTCTGCCATGGTCGAGCTTTTACTCTTAACTTCATACCTTACAACTCAGGCAAGAACTCCTTCTTTGACTGATCCATCTTGAACACCTTCAAGATCATGTCAAGGTATGTGCTCATTTGAAAATACCATTAAGCGTTTTTGATCTATCCTCATAGATCTTGATGCTCAATGTTCAAGTAGCTTAATCCAGGTTTTCTAATTGAAAAACACTTTTCAAATAACCCTATATGCTTTCCAGAAATTCTACATCATTTCTGATCAACAATATACTCATCAGAAATTCTATAGTGCTCCCACTCACTTCTTTGGAAATACAAGTTTCTCATAAACTTTGCACAAACCCAAAATCTTTGATCATCTTATCAAAGTGCATATTCCAACTCCGAGATGCTTACTCCAGTCCATGGAAGGACCGCTGGAGCTAGCATACCTTTTAGCATCCTTAGGATCGACAAAACCTTTCTGATTGTATCACATACAACCTTTCCTTACGAAAACTGGTAAGGAAACTCGTTTTGACATCCATCTACCAGATTTCATAAATGCAGCTAATGCTAACATGATTCCGACGGACTTAAGCATTGCTACGGATGAGAAAATCTCATCGTAGTCAACTCCTTGAACTTGTGAAGAACTCTTCGCCACAAGTCGAGCTTCATAGACGGTGAAATTACCGTCCACGTCCGTCTTCTTCTTAAAGATCCATTTATCTCAATGGCTTGCCGATCATCCGGCAAGTCCACCAAAGTCCATGCTTTGTTCTGATACATGGATCCTATCTCGGATTTCATGGCTTCTAACCATTTGTCAGAATTTGGGCCCACCATCGCTTCTCCATAGCTCGTAGGTTCATCGTTGTCTAGCAACATGACCTTCAAGATAGGATTACTGTACCACTCTGAAGTAGTACGCATCCTTGTCACCCTACGAGGTACGGTAGTGACTTGATCCAAAACTTCATGATCACTATCATAAGCTTCTACTTCAATTGGTGTAGGCGCCACAAGAACAACTTCCTGTGCCCTGCTACACACTTGTTGAAGTGACGGTTCAATAACCTCATCAAGTCTCCACCATCCTCCCACTCAATTCTCGAGACAAACCTTTCCTCGAGAAAGGACCCGATTCAAGAAACAATCCCTATTGCTTTCGGATCTGAATTAGGAGGTATACCCAACTGTTTTGGGTGTCCTATGAAGATGCATTTTATCCGCTTTGGGTTCGAGCTTATCAACCTGAAACTTTTTCACATAAGCGTCGCAGCCCCAAACTTTTAAGAAACGACAACTTAGGTTTCTCCAAACCATAGTTGAAATGGTGTCGTCTTAACGGAATTACGTGTTGCCCTATTAAAGTGAGCGCGGTTGTCTCTAATGCCTAACCCATGAACGATGGTGGTAATTCGATGAGAGACATCATGGTATGCACCATATCCAAAAAGGTGCAACTATGGTGTAAATAGTTCTAATTTCTTTTTCTTTCTTTGGGGGTCGAGAAGACCATATTGAAAATGCTTAGTGGCTCTTATATGCATGATCGTTTATCTAACTTAGAGCCCATATTACTTGTCTTCTCTCTTGAGTTAAATGCTTGCAGATTCCAGCTTAGTCCAATGCACGTGCACTCTTATTATTATTCACACCGTTCGGTCGTGCAAGTGAAAGGCCATAATGATGATATATGATGGACTTATTGGGAAGAGAAAAGCTGGTATGAACTCGACCTCTCTTGTTTTTGTAAATATGATGATTCATCGTTCTTGATCCAGCTATTATGAAGTAAACATATTTGCAATGACATTTAGAGATTATAGTTGCTTGTGCCATGCTTGATTAGCTATGAGTTATAATGGTTTACCTTGCGTGCCAACATGCTATTAGAATGATTATGATGTGGTATGATGGGGTGGTATCCTCCTTTAAATGAATTGAGTGGCTAGACTTGGCACATGTTCACGCATGTAGTTGAATCAAATCAACATAGCCTTCATGATATTTATGTTCATGGTGGATTATATCCAACTCATGCTTGTACTCGGTGTGAATTAATTTTAATGCATGTTTACGACTGTTGTCGCTCTCTCAGTTGGTCGCTTCCCAGTCTTTTGCTAGCCTTCACCTGTACTAAGCGGGAATACTGCTTGTGCATCCAAACTCCTTAAACCCCAAAGTTGTTCCATTTGAGTCCACTATACCTTCCTATATGCGGTATTTACCTGCCGTTCCAAGTAAATTTGTATGTGCCAAACTCTAAACCTTCAAATAAACATTCTGTTTTGCATGCTCGAATAGCTCATGTGTCAACTAGAGTTGCCCTTATCTTCCGTGTTAGGCGGGTTATTCTCAAGAGGAGTGGACTCCGCTCCTCATTCACGAGAAAATGGCCGGTATTCGGGATGCCGAGTCCCATGCTTTATGCAAACTAAATCAAAATAACTGCAAACAAAACTCCCCTTGGGACCCGTTGAATGTTGGAGGCACTCGTTGTTTCGAGCAAGCCATGGATTGATGCTTGTGGAGGAGGGGGAGTATAAACTTACCATTCTGTTTGGGAACCGCCTATAATCTGTTTAGCATGGAAGATATCATCGTCTTTTAGTTGTTATGTTGACAATGAAAGTATGCCGCTCAAAATATAATTTATCTCCATTTCAAAACCGAGCTCTGGCACCTCTACAAATCCCTGCTTCCCTCTGCGAAGGGCCTATCTATTTACTTTTATGTTGAGTCATCACCCTTCTTATTAAAAATCACCCGCTGGAGAGCACACTGTCGTTTGCATTCATTATTATTGGTTTATATTGGGTATGACTTGACTGGATCTCTTTTACCATGAATTACAATGTTTAGTCAGTCCTTGATCTTTAAAGGTGCTCTGCATTTATGTTTTGCGGTCTCAGAAAGGGCTAGCGAGATGCCATTTTGTTATATCATGTTATAATTATTTTGAGAAAGTGTTGTCATCCGAGTTTTATTATTATGGCTCGCTAGCTAATTATGCTATTGATATTAGTAATTGTGAGACCTATGTGTTATTGTGAGTACGGTTAGTTCATAATAATTGCCGAAACTTGAATGCTGGCTTTTCATGTTTACAACAACAAGAGCAAACAGAGTTTGTAAAAGTTTTTCTTTTTCTCTTTCAGTTTGTCAACTAAATTGCTTGAGGACAAGCAAGGTTTTAAGCTTGGGGGAGTTGATATGTCTCCGTCGTATCTACTTTTCCAAACACTTTTGCCCTTGTTTTGGACTCTAACTTGTATGATTTGAATGGAACTAACCCGGACTGACGCTGTTTTCAGCAGAATTGCCATGGTGTTGTTTTATGTGCAGAAAACAAAAGTTCTCGGAATGATCTGAAACTCCATGGAATATCTTAGACTAAATAATAAAAAATCCTCGCCAAAGATAAAGACCAGGGGGCCCACACCCTGCTCACGAGGGTGGGGGGCGCGCCCCTCCCCCCTGGGCGCGCCCCCCTACCTCGTGGGCCCCCTGGTGGCCCTCCAACGCTAACTCCAACTCCATATATTGGCTTTCGGGAGAAAAAAATTAGAGAGAAAGTTTCATCGCGTTTTGCAATACGGAGCCACCGCCAAGCCCTAATCTCTCTCGGGAGGGCTGATCTGGAGTCCGTTCGGGGCTCCGGAGAGGGGGATTCATCGCCGTCGTCATCATCAACCATCCTCCATCACCAATTTCAGGATGCTCACTGCCTTGCGTGAGTAATTGCATCGTAGGCTTGCTGGACGGTGATGGGTTGGATGAGATTTATCATGTAATCGAGTTAGTTTTATTAGGGTTTGATCCCTAGTATCCATTATGTTCTGAGATTGATGTTGCTATGACTTTGTTATGCTTAATGCTTGTCACTAGGGCCCGAGTGCCATGATTTCAGATCTGAACCTATTATGTTTTCATGAATATATGTGTGTTCTTGATCCTATCTTGCAAGTCTATAGTCACCTACTATGTGTTATGATCCGGCAACCCCGAAGTGACAATAATCGGGACCACTCCCGGTGATGACCATAGTTTGAGGAGTTTATGTATTCACTATGCGCTAATGCTTTGTTCCGGTTCTCTATTAAAAGGAGGCCTTAATATCCCTTAGTTTCCAATAGGACCCCGCTGCCACGGGAGGGTAGGACAAAAGATGTCATGCAAGTTCTTTTCCATAAGCACGTATGACTATATACGGAATACATGCCTACATTACATTGATGAACTGGAGCTAGTTTTGTGTCACCCTATGTTGTAACTGTTACATGACGAACCACATCCGGCATAATTATCCATCGCTGATCCGGTGCCTACGAGTTTTCCATATACTGGTTTATGCTTATTTACTTTTCCGTTGCTACTGTTACAATCACTACAAAATACCAAAAACATTACTTTTGATGTCTTTACTTTTGTTACCGTTACCACCACTATCATATTACTTTGCTACTAAACACTTTGCTGCAGATATTAAGTTTCCAGGTGTGGTTGAATTGACAACTCAGCTGCTAATACTTGAGAATATTCTTTGGCTCCCCTTGTGTCGAATCAACAAATTTGGGTTGAATACTCTACCCTCGAAAACTGTTGTGATCCTTTATACTTGTGGGTTATCAAGACCTTTTTCTGGCTCCGTTGTCAGGGAGCATAGCTCTATTCTTTGAGTCACTTGGGATTTATATCTGCTGGACACTATGAAGAACTTGAAAGACGCTAAGACAAAAATTTATCCCTCAACTACGAGGGGAGGTAAGGAACTGCCATCTAGCTCTTCACTTGATTCACCTTCTGTTATGAGTAAGTTTGCGACACCTAAACCTACTACTGATATTGATTCTGATATGTCGCATGTTATTGATGATGCCGCTTCTGCTATGCATGGTACTTATGATGAAACTACTTCTATGCTTGATACTACTGTGCCACTCGGTGAATTTCTTGATGAGCAAATTGCTAGGTCTAGAGAAAGAGAAATTATTGAACCTGAACACGATGATGTTAGTGATGATGAGCTTATGCCTGCTATTCCTGAGGGTTACCTTTTTAGTGCTGAATCTTTTGAAGCTGTTGTTGCTTGCCAGGATAGTCTTGAACGTAAGAGGTTGCTAATTAAGTGGAGTAAAGAATCTTTTAGAGTAAGGATGAGACCCTATCCTGCTTTTTCTACTTCACCTATCTATGTTCCTGATTATGATTATTATGATATTTCTGTCGATCCAGATATAATTACTTTGGTTGAATCTGATCCTTTTTATGGCTATGAATCTGAAACTGTTGTGGCACATCTTCGTAAGTTAGATGATATAGCTGCCCTGTTTACTAATAATCTGAGATCGCGCCACCTTTATTTACTCAAAATATTTCCGTTCTCATTAAAGGGTGATGCTAAGAAATGGTTTAATTCTCTTGATCCTGGTTGTGTGCAAAGTCCCCAGGATATGATTTATTACTTCTCTGCTAAATATTTCCCTGCTCATAAGAAACAAGCTGCTTTGAGGGAAATATACAATTTTGTGCAAATTGAAGAAGAGGGTCTCCCACAAGCTTGGGGGAGGCTTCTCAAGTTACTTAATGCTTTGCCTGATCATCCTCTTAAGAAACCTGAAATATTTGATATCTTTTATAGTGGACTAACTGATGCTTCCAGAGATTACCTGGATAGTTGTGCTGGTTCACTTTTCAGGGAAAGAACACCTGATGACGCTGAAATTTTATTGAATAATATGTTGGCTAATGAAAATAATTGGGCACCTCCTGAGCCAACTCCTGAGCCAACTCCTGAGCCAATTACTGAGCCTATTCCTAAACCAACTCCGAAGAAGAGAGGTGTTCTATTTCTCAGTCCCGAGGATATGCAAGAATCAAAGAAATCTATGAAAGAAAAAGGTATTAAAGCTGAAGATGTTAAGAATTTACCTCCTATTGAAGAAATACATGGTCTTAATTTACCGCCTGTTGAAGAAGTATATGATCTCAATTACTTATTTACTGAAGAGCCTCCCGATATCCCGACACAGGTAGTAAAGGTAAATTCTCTCTATAGATATGATAAAGCTGAAGTCCCTCCTACTAAAATTGCTAGTCAGTGCTTGGATGAATTTGATGACTTTATGTTTAAGCAATATGACTTTAATGCTTATTTTGGTAGACAATTAAAACAAAATACCTTTATGATTAAATGCTTGAGTGATTATATGGCTGATATTAGAGGTGAACTTAAACTTGTTAGTAAACATGCTTCTATGGTTACCACTCAAGTAGAACAAGTACTTAAAGCTCAGAAAGAAGTGCTTGATGAAATGAATAGTAAGAAAAATGATTATGATGTAAGAGTGGCTACTAGAACTGGTAGAATGACTCAGGAACCTTTGTATCCTGAAGGCCACCCTAAGAGAATCGAGCAAGATTCTCAGAGAAATAATATTGATATGCCTAGTTCTTCTAAGAGGGAGAAAAAGAAAAATGATAGGACTTTGCAAACTTCTAGTGAACCTATTGCTGAACCACCTGATAATCCAAATGAAATCTCTATATCTGATGCTGAAACACAATGAGGTGATGAACATGAACCTAGTGATAATGCGAATAATAATGTTCATGTTGATGCTCAACCTAGTAATGATAATGATGTAGAAGTTGAAACTGCTGTTGATCTTGATAACCCACAATCAAAGAATCAACATTATGATAAAAGAGACTTCGTTGCTAGGAAACATGGTAAAGAAAGAGAACCATGGGTTCAGAAACCCATGCCTTTTCCTCCCAAACCATCCAAGAAAAAGGATGATGAGGATTTTGAGCGCTTTGCTGAAATGATTAGACCCATCTTTTTGCGTATGCGATTGACTGATGTGCTCAAAACAAATCCTTATGCTAAGTATATGAAGGATATCATTACTAATAAAAGAAAAATACCTGAAGCTGAAATTTCCACCATGCTTGCTAATTATACTTTTAAGGGTGGAGTACCAAAGAAACAGGGAGATCCAGGAGTACCTACTATACCGTGCTCCATTAAGAGAAATTATGTTAAAACTGCTTTATGTGATCTTGGAGCCGGTGTTAGTGTCATGCCTCTCTCTTTATATCGTAGACTTGACTTGAATAAGTTGACACCTACTGAAATATCTTTGCAAATGGCTGATAAATCAATTGCTATACCTGTCGGTATTTGTGAGGATGTGCCTGTTGTGGTTGCAAACGTTACTATTTTAACGGACTTTGTTATTCTTGATATTCCCGAGGATGATAGTATGTCTATTATTCTTGGAAGACCTTTCCTTAATACTGTAGGGGCTGTTATTGATTGCAATAAAGGCAATGTCACTTTTCATGTTAACGGCAATGAGCACACGGTACATTTTCCAAGGAAACAACCTCAAGTTTATAGTATCAACTCTATTGGAAAAGTTCCATCGATTATATTTGGAGGTTTTGAATTTCCTCTCCCTACTGTCAAGAAAAAGTATGATATTCTTATTGTTGGGGATTTTCATATCCCCGTTGAGGTAACTTAGTGTCATTCGAAATTTCTCCAGTTCCGTGATTATTCAGAATGAGTTTGTTAACAAGACTTGATCAACCTTGTTAGTGGGTTCATTTTGATGGTCACGAGATGGATGAAACTAGAAGCACAACCTTCTGTACCCTCTTTATTTTCTCTGTTATTTAGTAGAAATAAAGTAAAATAATATTTTTTCTGTCTGTCTCCTGACTTATCCGTGCAATATAAAAATATCCCGAAAATAAAAGTCCTCAGAATGCCATACCAATTTAATATGATTTTTCGGGAATATTTGAGAATTTACTGTGCAATAATTACCACGGGGGGAGCTGCCACCTGGTCACGAGGGTGGAGGGTGCGCCCTACCCCCCTGGGTGCGCCCCCCTGCCTCGTGGGCCCACGGTGGCCCTCCTCCACTTATTCCTGCACCCATCTTCTTCCTCTGCCTCACACAAACACGAAAAACCAACTCAAGCACGAGTTCCAACCCCCGTTGCTGTGATTTTCGATCTCCTTGCTCAAAGCACCTCTTGCAAAACTGCTTGGGGAGATTGTTCCTTGGTATGTGACTCCTCCATTGGTCCAATTAGTTTTTGTTCTAGTGCTTTATTCATTGCAAATTTGTGCTGCATAGGTGACCATGTTCTTGAGCTTGCATGTCAAATTTATATGGTTCCAAGTAGTTCTAATGCTTTATATAGGCTCTAGGCACTTGTGGGAGTTGTTACTATCAATTTTATTGAAGTTGGTTCACTTTTATTTGAAGTTACTAAAGATTTCAGATTGTTTCAGAAATAATAAAGAGACTTTTGAGGGGCTCGTCGAGCCGAAGCTCTAAGGAAAAACAAAAGGAAGAAGAGGAGAAGCCCAAATTTAATTTACCTCGCACCATGGAGGTCCGGCCTTGTGAATGGCCTTCCGATGACTTCTTGAGGAGAGCTGGGATTCATGAAGATTTCTATTTATTGATTGAGAATGCTGGCCTCACCAACTTCCTCCATGACCAATGTCATCAGTATCTCTTACTCACAAATACTTTTGTGCAAAAGTTCTACTTTTTCCCTAAGAAATCACCTCCAACAATAGAGTTTCATTATATGACGTTGCTAAAGAGATGACTTTAGCAGAATTCTGCGAGGTTTGCAGAACACCCTTTGAGGGCATCTTAGATGAACCCCACCGTAACGAAGTAGAAGCTTTTTAACACTATCACGGTGGGAGAAACCAGGAAGGTTTCTGATGCAAGGATCACTAGCATACATTATCCTGTTTTACGCTACTTTGCCTTATTTGCTAGTCGTTGCTTGATTGGACGTGGGAACTGTGGGAACCTTAGTATTCCTGATATTATTATTTTGCTCCACGGTTTATACCGCAATAACTCGGTTAGTATGGGTGGAATTATTGCTAGACGGTTAAGTTTGAACCATACTAAGGGCCCCATCTTTGGAGGCATTTATGCTTCGCGCCTAGCTGAACATTTTGAAATACCTATTAGGCATGCGGAGAAAGAAGAAACAGCGCTGCCCCGTGCTTATTTAGATTACAAGAGTATGATAGCGCATGATTTTCTTGTTAAGAGTCGCGATGGGGAGCTCAAATATAAATTATACTTTGATAAACATCACCCTGAGACTATTACCTTGCCTGCTCCCTCTTTTTTTAACTTGTATGCAGAGCCTCACATTGTTCCGTGGGCGGCCGTTCAAGCCTATCGGAATCCTGCACCAGCCCCAGAACCGGAGCCTCAAGAGGAGCCTCCGCGAATGTCGGTTTATTCTTGGGATCCTGAGGAGGCTGCTAGCCAGTGGCAATCAGAGTCCTCTTCATCACATTATGATCCCAACTATACTGCGTCACACTACGACCCCAGCTTCAACTACGGATATCCGCCAGGCCACCCCTGGCAATAGACCAACTTAGGCCAAAAGCCTAAGCTTGGGGGAGTACGTATTTCCCACCGACATTACATTCATGTTCACACACACTCATTGCTAGATGTCGGTGCTCATACTTTTTCATTGTAATATCCATGCTAGTTTAATTTTCTTTTTTCTGCTTTCTTCTTGTGTGTTTCTTAAACTTTAAGAAAAATCAAAAAAAATAGTTAGTTTACTTTCCATGTTTGTAGTAGAACTAAAAAGAAAACCCAAAAATATTTCCAGCTCTTCTTTTGCTTGTTGGGAGCTTTCCCGTGTAAATAGTTTTAATTTCTTTTTCTTTCTTTGGGGGTCGACAAGACCGTATTGAAAATGCTTAGTGGCTCTTATATGCATGATCGTTTATCTAACTTAGAGCCCATATTACTTGTCTTCTCTCTTGAGTTGAATGTGCAGATTCCAGCTTAGTCCAATGCACATGCACTCTTATTATTATTCACACCGTTCGGTCGTGCAAGTGAAAGGCCATAATGATGATATATGATGGACTTATTGGGAAGAGAAAAGCTGGTATGAACTCGACCTCTCTTGTTTTTGTAAATATGATGATTCATCGTTCTTGATCCAGCTATTATGAAGTAAACATATTTGCAATGACATTTAGAGATTATAGTTGCTTGTGCCATGCTTGATTAGCTATGAGTTATAATGGTTTACCTTGCGTGCCAACATGCTATTAGAATGATTATGATGTGGTATGATGGGGTGGTATCCTCCTTTAAATGAATTGAGTGGCTAGACTTGGCACATGTTCACGCATGTAGTTGAATCAAATCAACATAGCCTTCATGATATTTATGTTCATGGTGGATTATATCCTACTCATGCTTGTACTCGGTGTGAATTAATTTTAATGCATGTTTACGACTGTTGTCGCTCTCTCAGTTGGTCGCTTCCTAGTCTTTTGCTAGCCTTCACCTGTACTAAGCGGGAATACTGCTTGTGCATCCAAACTCCTTAAAGCCCAAAGTTGTTCCATATGAGTCCACTATACCTTCCTATATGCGGTATTTACCTGCCGTTCCAAGTAAATTTGTATGTGTCAAACTCTAAACCTTCAAATAAACATTCTGTTTTGCATGCTCGAATAGCTCATATGTCAACTAGAGCTGCCCTTATCTTCCGTGTTAGGCGGGTTATTCTCAAGAGGAGTGGACTCCGCTCCTCATTCACGAGAAAATGGCCGGTATTCGGGATGCCCAGTCCCATGCTTTATGCAAACTAAATCAAAATAACTGCAAACAAAACTCCCCTTGGGACCCGTTGAATGTTGGAGGCACTCATTGTTTCGAGCAAGCCACGGATTGATGCTTGTGGAGGAGGGGGAGTATAAACTTTACCATTCTGTTTGGGAACCGCCTATAATCTGTTTAGCATGGAAGATATCGTCGTCTTTTAGTTGTTATGTTGACAATGAAAGTATGCCGGTCAAAATATAATTTATCTCCATTTCAAAACCGAGCTCTGGCACCTCTACAAATCCCTGCTTCCCTCTGCGAAGGGCCTATCTATTTACTTTTATGTTGAGTCATCACCCTTCTTAATAAAAATCACCCGCTGGAGAGCACACTGTCGTTTGCATTCATTATTATTGGTTTATATTGGGTATGACTTGACTGGATCTCTTTTACCATGAATTACAATGTTTAGTCAGTCCTTGATCTTTAAAGGTGCTCTACATTTATGTTTTGCGGTCTCAAAAAGGGCTAGCGAGATGCCATTTTGTTATATCATGTTATAATTATTTTGAGAAAGTGTTGTCATCTGAGTTTTATTATTATGGCTCGCTAGCTGATTATGCTATTGATATTAGTAATTGTGAGACCTATGTGTTATTGTGAGTATGGTTAGTTCATAATAATTGCTGAAACTTGAATGCTGGCTTTTCATGTTTACAACAACAAGAGCAAACAGAGTTTGTAAAAGTTTTTCTTTTTCTCTTTCAGTTTGTCAACTGAATTGCTTGAGGACAAGCAAGGGTTTAAGCTTGGGGGAGTTGATACGTCTCTGTCGTATCTACTTTTCCAAACACTTTTGCCCTTGTTTTGGACTCTAACTTGTATGATTTGAATGGAACTAACCCGGACTGACGCTATTTTCAGCAGAATTGTCATGGTGTTGTTTTATGTGCAGAAAACAAAAGTTCTCGGAATGACCTGAAACTCCACGGAATATCTTAGAATAAATAATAAAAAATCCTCGCCAAAGATGAAGACCAGGGGGGCCACACCCTGCTCATGAGGGTGGGGGGGCGCGCCCCTCCCTCCTAGGCGCGCCCCCTACCTCGTGGGCCCCCTGGTGGCCCTCCGACGCCAACTCCAACTCCATATATTGGCTTTCGGGGAGAAAAAAATCAGAGAGAAAGTTTCATCGGGTTTTACTATACGGAGCCGCCGCCAAGCCCTAATCTCTCTCGGGAGGGCTGATCTGGAGTCCGTTCGGGGCTCCGGAGAGGGGGATTCGTCGCCGTCGTCATCATCAACCATCCTCCATCACCAATTTCATGATGCTCACCGCCGTGCGTGAGTAATTGCATCGTAGGCTTGCTAAACGGTGATGGGTTGGATGAGATTTATCATGTAATCGAGTTAGTTTTATTAGGGTTTGATCCCTAGTATCCATTATGTTCTGAGATTGATGTTGCTATGACTTTGCTATGCTTAATGCTTGTCACTAGGGCCCGAGTGCCATGATTTCAGATCTGAACCTATTATGTTTTCATGAATATATGTGTGTTCTTGATCCTATCTTGCAAGTCTATAGTCACCTACTATGTGTTATGATCCGGCAACCCCGAAGTGACAATAATCGGGACCACTCCTGGTGATGACCATAGTTTGAGGAGTTCATGTATTCACTATGTGCTAATGCTTTGTTCCGATTCTCTATTAAAAGGAGGCCTTAATATCCCTTAGTTTCCAATAGGACCCCGCTGCCACGGGAGGGTAGGACAAAAGATGTCATGCAAGTTCTTTTCCATAAGCACGTATGACTATATACGGAATACATGCCTACATTACATTGATGAACTGGAGCTAGTTCTGTGTCACCCTATGTTGTAACTGTTACATGACGAACCACATCCGGCATAATTATCTATCGTTGATCCGGTGCCTACGAGTTTTCCATATACTGGTTTACGCTTATTTACTTTTCCGTTGCTACTGTTACAATCACTACAAAATACCAAAAATATTACTTTTGCTGTCTTTACTTTTGTTACCGTTACCACCACTATCATATTACTTTGCTACTAAACACTTTGCTGCAGATATTAAGTTTCCAGGTGTGGTTGAATTGACAACTCAGCTGCTAATACTTGAGAATATTCTTTGGCTCCCCTTGTGTTGAATCAACAAATCTGGGTTGAATACTCTACCCT
Source organism: Triticum dicoccoides (assembly GCF_002162155.2). Taxonomy (NCBI): domain Eukaryota; kingdom Viridiplantae; phylum Streptophyta; class Magnoliopsida; order Poales; family Poaceae; genus Triticum; species Triticum dicoccoides. The sequence continues at coordinate 448,728,047 of NC_041387.1, read as the reverse complement.
CGAAAACTGTTGCGATCCCCTATACTTGTGGGTTATCAAGAAACATCTTCATGTTGATCGTATCTACTATACGACTCATGCTCGACCTTTCGGTCTCTTGTGTTCTGAGGCCATGTCTGCACATGCTAGGCTCGTCAAGTCAACCTAAGTGTTTCGCGTGTGTAAATCTGGCTTACACCCGTTGTATGTGAACGTAAGAATCTATCGCACCCGATCATCACGTGGTGCTTCGAAACGACGAACTTTCGCAACGGTGCGCAGTTAGGGGGAACACTTTCCTGAAATTTTAATGAGGGATCATCTTATTTACTACCGTCGTTCTAAGCAAATAAGATGCATAAACATGATAAACATCACATGCAATCAAATAGTGACATGATATGGCCAATATCATTTTGCTCCTTTTGATCTCCATTTTCGGGGCTCCATGATCATCATCGTCACCGGCATGACACCATGATCTCCATCATCATGATCTCCATCATCGCGTCTTCATGAAGTTTTCTCGCCAACTATTACTTCTACTACTATGGCTACCGGTTAGCAATAAAGTAAAGTAATTACAGGGCATTGTTTAATGACATGCATGTCATACAATAAATTAAGACAACTCCTATGGCTCCTGCCGGTTGTCATACTCATCGACAAGCAAGTCGTGATTCCTATTACAAGAACATGATCAATCTCATACATCACATATCATTCATCACATTCTTCTTGGCCATATCACATCACATAGCATACCCTGCAAAAACAAGTTAGACGTCCTCTAATTGTTGTTTGCATGTTTTACGTGGCTGCTATGGGTTTCTAGCAAGAATGTTTCTTACCTACGCAAAACCACAACGTGATATGCCAATTGCTATTTACCCTTCATAAGGACCCTTTTCATCGAATCCGTTCCGACTAAAGTGGGAGAGACTGGCACCCGCTAGCCACCTTATGCACCAAGTGCATGTCAGTCGGTGGAACCTGTCTCATGTAAGTGTACGTGTAAGGTCGGTCCGGGCCGCTTCATCCCACAATACCGTCGAAACAAGATTGGACTAGTAATGGTAAGCATATTGAACAAAATCAACGCCCACAACTACTTTGTGTTCTACTCGTGCAAAGAATCTACGCAATAGACCCAGCTCATGATGATACTGTTGGGGTACGTAGCAGAAATTCAAAATTTTCCTACGAGTCACCAAGATCTATCTATGGAGAGACTAGCAACGAGGGGAAGGAGAGTGCATCTACATACCCTTGTAGATCGCTAAGCGGAAGTGTTCAAGTGAACGGGGTTGAAGGAGTCGTACTCGTCGTGATCCAAATCACCGATGATCCTAGTGCCGAACGGACGGCACCTCCGCGTTCAACACACATGCAGCCCGGTGACGTCTCCCATGCCTTGATCCAGCAAGGAGAGAGGGAGAGGTTGGGGAAGACTCCGTCCAGCACCAGCACGACGGCATGGTGATGGTGGAGGAGTGTGGCAATCCTGCAGGGCTTCGCCAAGCACCACAGGAGAGGAGGACTTGGGAGAGGGGAAGGGCTGCGCCAGAACTTGGGGTGCGGCTGCCCTCCCACCCCTCCACTGTTTATAGGTGGAGGGAGAGGGGGCCGTGTTGGGGAACGTAGTAATTTCAAAAAATTTCCTACGTACACGCAAGATCATGGTGATGGCATAGCAACAAGAGGGGAGAGTGTTGTCCATGTACCCTCGTAGACCGTAAGCGGAAGCGTTAGCACAACGCGGTTGATGTAGTCGTACTTCTTCATGATCCAACCGATCCAAGCACCGAACGTACGGCACCTCCGAGTTCAGCACACGTTCAGCTCGATGACGATCCCCGGGCTCCGATCTAGCAAAGCTTCGGGGATGAGTTCTGTCAGCATGACGGCTTGGTGACGATGATGATGCTCTACCAGCGCAGGGCTTCGCCTAAACTCCGCGACGATATAACCGAGGTGGAATATGGTGGAGGGGGGCACCGCACACGGCTATGGAACGATCCGTAGATCAACTTCTGTGTTATGGGGTGCCCCCCTGCCCCCGTATATAAAGGAGGGAGGGAGAGGTGCAGCCCGCCCACTTGGGGTGCGCCTGGAGGAGTCCTACTCCCACCGGGAGTAGGACTCCCCCCTCTTGCCTTGGTGGAGAAGGAAAGGGGGAGGGGAAAGAGGAAAGGGGGCGCAGCCCCCCCCCCCTTCCTTGTCCTATTCGGACGAGGGAGGGAGGGGGGGCGCGGCCTGCCCTGGCCGGCCCTCCTCTTCTCCCTCATGGCCCACTAAGGTCGATTAACCCCCGGGAGGGTTCCGGTAACCCCCCGGTGTTCCGGTAAAATCCCGATTTCACTCGGAACCTTTCCGATGTCCAAACATAGGCTTCCAATATATCAATCTTTATGTCTCGACCATTTCGAGACTCCTCCTCATGTCCCCGACCATCCGGGACTCCAAACTCCTTCGGTACATCAAAACTCATAAACTCATAATATAACTGTCATCGTAACGTTAAGCGTGCGGACCCTACGGGTTCGAGAACTATGTAGACATGACCTAGAACTATTCTCGGTCAATAACCAATAGCGGAACCTGGATGCCCATATTGGTTCCTACATATTCTACAAAGATCTTTATCGGTCAAACCGCATAACAACATACATTGTTCCCTTTGTCATCGGTATGTTACTTGCCCGAGATTTGATCGTCGGTATCCAATACCTAGTTCAATCTCGTTACCGGCAGGTCTCTTTACTCGTTACGTAATGCATCATCCCATAACCAACTCATTGGTCACACTGCTTGCAAGGCTTATAGTGATGTGCATTACCGAGAGGGCCCAGAGATACCTCTCCGACAATCGGAGTGACAAAACCTAATCACGAAATACGCCAACCCAACATGTACCTTTGGAGACACCTGTAGTACTCCTTTATAATCACCCAGTTACGTTGTGACGTTTGGTAGCACCCAAAGTGTTCCTCCGGTAAACGGGAGTTGCATAATCTCATAGTTACAGGAACATGTATAAGTCATGAAGAAAGCAATAGCAGCATACTAAACGATCAAGTGCTAGGCTAACGGAATGGGTCAAGTCAATCACATCATTCTCCTAATGATGTGATCCCGTTAATCAAATGACAACTCTTTTGTCCATGGTTAGGAAACATAACCATCTTTGATAAACGAGCTAGTCAAGTAGAGGCATACTAGTGACACTATGTTTGTCTATGTATTCACACATGTATTATGTTTCCGGTTAATACAATTCTAGCATGAATAATAAACATTTATCATGATATGAGGAAATAAATAATAACTTTATTATTTCCTCTAGGGCATATTTCCTTCAGTCTCCCACTTGCACTAGAGTCAATAATCTAGTTCACATTGCCATGTGATTTAGCACCAATATTCACATCTGCATGTGATTAATACCCATAGTTCACATCATCATGTGATCAACACCCAAAAGGTTTACTAGAGTCAATAATCTAGTTCACATTGCTATGTGATTAACACCCAAAGAGTACTAAGGTATGATCATGTTTTGCTCGTGAGAGAGGTTTAGTCAACGGGTCTATCATATTACAGAGTCATATATATTTTGCAAATATTCTATGTCTACAATGCTTTGCACGGAGCTACTCTAGCTAATTGCTTCCACTTTCAATATGTATCCAGATTGAGACTTAGAGTCATCTGGATCAATGTAAAAGTTTGCATCGATGTAACTTTTACGACGAACTCTTTTATCACCTCCATAATCGAGAAACATCTCCTTATTCCACTAAGGATAATTTTGACCAATGTCCAGTGATCTACTCTTAGATCACTATTGTACTCCCTTGCCAAACCAGGGCAGAGTATACAATAGTTCTGGTCCATAGCATGGCATACTTTTATAGAACCTATGACTGATGCATAGGGAATGACTTTTATTCTTTCTATTTTCTGCTGTGGTCGGGATTTGAGTCTTACTCAATTTCATACCTTGCAACACAGGCAAGAACTCTTTCTTTGACTGTTCCATTTTGAACTACTTCAAAAAATTTATCAAGGTATGTACTCATTGAAAAACTTGTCAAGCGTCTTGATCTATCTATATAGATCTTGATGCTCAATGTGTAAGCAGCTTCATCGAGGTCTTTCTTTGAAAGAAATCCTTTCAAACACGCCTTTATGCTTTGCAGAATAATTCTACATTATTTCCGATCAACAATATGTCATTCACATATACTTATCAGAAATGTTGTAGTGCTCCCACTCACTTTCTTGTAAAAACAGGCTTCACCGTAAGTCTGTACAAAACTATATGCTTTGATCAACTTATCAAAGCGTATATTCCAACTCTGAGATGCTTGCACCAGTCCATTGATGAATCGCTGGAGCCTGCACATTTTGTTAGCACCTTTCGGGTCGACAAAAACTTCTGGTTGTATCATATACAACTCTCCTTTAAGAAAACCATTAAGGAATGCAGTTTTGACATCCATTTGCCAGATTTCATAAAATGTGGCAATTGCTAACATGATTCAGACAGACTTAAGCATCGATATGAGTGAGAAAATCTCATCGTATTCAACACCTTGAACTTGTCGAAAACCTTTCGCAACAAGTCGAGCTTAGTAGATAGTAACACTACTATCAGTGTCCGTCTTCCTCTTGAAGATCCATTTATTTAACATGGCTTGCTGATCATTGAGCAAGTCAATCAAAGTCCATACTTTGTTCTCATACATGGATCATATCTCAGATTTTATGGCCTCATGCCATTTCGCGGAATCTGGGCTCATCATCGCTTCCTCGTAGTTCGTAGGTTCGTCATGGTCTAGTAACATAACTTCCAGAACAGGATTACCCTACCACTCTGGTGCGGATCTTACTCTGGAAGACCTACGAGGTTCTGTAGTAACTTAATCTGAAGTTTCATGATCATCATCATTAACTTCCTCACTAATTGGTGTAGTAGTCACAGGAACAGATTTCTGTGATGAACTACTTTCCAATAAGGGAGCAGGTACAGTTACCTCCTCAAGTTCTACTTTCCTCCCACTCACTTCTTTCGAGAGAAACTCCTTCTCTAGAAAGGATCCATTTTTAGCAACGAATATCTTGCCTTCGGATCTGTGATAGAAGGTGTACCCAACAGTTTTCTTTGGGTATTCTATGAAGACGCACTTCTCCGATTTGGGTTTGAGCTTATCAGGATGAAACTTTTTCACATAAGCATCACAGCCCCAAACTTTAAGAAACGACAGCTTAGGTTTACTTCTAAACCATAGTTCATACAATGTCGTCTCAACGGATTTAGATGGTGCCCTTTTAACGTGAATGCAACTGTTTCTAATGCATAACCCCAAAACGATAATGGTAAATCAGTAAGAGACATCATAGATCGCACCATATCCAATAAAGTGCGGTTACGATGTTCGGACACACCATAACGTTGTGGTGTTCCAGGTGGCGTGAGCTGTGAAACTATTCCACATTGTTTTAATTGAAGACCAAACTCGTAACTCAAATATTCGTCTCCGCGATCAGATCATAGAAACTTTATTTTCTTGTTACGATGATTTTTCCACTTCACTCTGAAATTCTTTGAACCTTTCAACTATTTCAGACTTATGTTTCATCAAGTAGATATACCCATATCTGCTCAAATCATCTGTGAAGGTCAGAAAATAACGATACTTGCCACGAGCATCAACACTCATTGGATCGCATACATCGGTATGTATTATTTCCAATAAGTCAGTAGCTCGTTCCATTGTTCCGGAGAACGGAGTTTTAGTCATCTTGCCCAATAGGCACGGTTCGCAAGCATCAAATGATTCATAACCAAGTGATTCCGAAAATCCATCTTTATGGAGTTTCTTCATGCGCTTTACACCGATATGACCCAAACGGCAGTGCCACAAATAAGTTGCACTATCATTATTAACTCTGCATCTTTTGGCTTCAACATTATGAATATGTGTATCACTACGATCGAGATCCAACAAACTTTTTCATTGGGTGTATGACCATTGAAGGTTTTATTCATGTAAACAGAACAACAATTATTCTCTGACTTTAAATGAATAACCGTATTGCAATAAACATGATCAAATCATATTCATGCTCAACGCAAACGCCAAATAACATTTATTTAGGTTTAACACTAATCCTGAAAGTATATGGAGTGTGCGATGATGATCATATCAATCTTGGAACCACTTCCAACACACATCGTCACTTCACCCCTAACTAGTCTCTGTTTATTCTGTAACTCATGTTTCTAGTTACTAATCTTAGCAACCGAACAAGTATCAAATACTCAGGGGCTACTATAAACACTAGTAAGGCACACATCAATAACCTGTATATCAAATATACCCTTGTTCACTTTGCCATCCTTCTTATCCACCAAATATTTGGAGTAGTTCCACTTCCAGTGACCATTTCCTTTGCAGTAGAAGCACTCAGTTTCAGGCTTAGGTCCAGCTTTGGGTTTCTTCACGAGAGTGACAACTTGTTTGCCATTCTACTTGAAGTTTCCCTTTCTTTCCCTTTGCCCTTTTCTTGAAACTAGTGGTCTTGTCAATCATCAACACTTGATGCTCTTTCTTGATTTCTACCTTCATCGATTTCAACATCACGAAGAGCTCGGGAATTGTTTTCGTCATCCCTTGCATACTATAGTTCATCACGAAGTTCTAGTAACTTAGTGATGGTGACTAGAGAATTCTGTCAATCACTATCTTATCTGGAAGATTAACTCCCACTTGATTCAAGTGATTGAAGTACCCAGACAATCTGAGCACGTGCTTACTAGTTGAGCGATTCTCCTCCATCTTTTAGCTATAGAACTTGTTGGAGACTTCATATCTCTCAACTCGGGTATTTGCTTGAAATATTAACTTCAATTCCTGGAACATCTCATATGGTCCATGACGTTCAAAACGTCTTTGAAGTCCCGATTCTAAGCCGTTAAGTATGGTGCACTAAACTATCAAGTAGTCATCATATTGAGCTAGCCAAACGTTCATAACGTCTGCATCTGCTCCTGCAATAGGTCTGTCACCTAGCGGTGCATTAAGGACATAATTCTTCTGTGCAGCAATGAGGATAAACCTCAGATCACGGATCCAATCCGCATCATTGCTACTAACATCTTTCAACACAATTTTCTCTAGGAACATATCAAAATAAACATATGAAAGCAACAACGCAAGCTATTGATCTACAACATAATTTGCAAAATACTACCAGGACTAAGTTCATGATAAATTTAAGTTCAATTAATCATATTACTTAAGAACTCCCACTTAGATAGACATCCCTCTAATCCTCTAAGTGATTACGTGATCCATATCAACTACACCATGTCCAATCGTCACGTGAGATGGAGTAGTTTCAACGGTGAACATCAATATGTTGATCATATCTACTATATGATTCACGCTCGACCTTTCGGTCTCCGTGTTCCGAGGCCATATCTGTATATGCTAGGCTCGTCAAGTTTAACCTGAGTATTCCGCGTGTGCAACTGTTTTGCACCCGTTGTATTTGAACGTAGAGCCTATCACACCCGATCATCACGTGGTGTCTCAGCACGAAGAACTTTCACAGCGGTGCATACTCAGGGAGAACACTTCTTGATAATTAGTGAGAGATCATCTTATAATGCTACCGTCAATCAAAGCAAGAGAAGATGCATAAAGGATAAACATCACATGCAATCAATATAAGTGATATGATATGGCCATCATCATCTTGTGCTTGTGATCTCCATCTTCGAAGCACCGTCGTGATCACCATCGTCACCGGCGCGACACCTTGATCTCCATCGTAGCATCATTGTCGTTACGCCATCTATTGCTTCTACGACTATCGCTACCGCTTAGAGATAAAGTAAAGCAATTACAGGGCGTTTGCATTTCATACAATAAAGCGACAACCATATGGCTCCAGCCAGTTGCCGATAACTTCGGTTACAAAACATGATCATCTCATACAATAAAATATAGCATCACGTTTTGACCATATCACATCACAACATGCCTTGCAAAATCAAGTTAGACGTCCTCTACTTTGTTGTTTTAAATTTTACGTGGCTGCTACAGGCTTAGCAAGAACCGTTCTTACCTACGCATCAAAACCACAACGATAGTTCGTCAAGTTAGTGTTGTTTTAACCTTCGCAAGGACCGGGCATAGCCACACTCGATTCAGCTAAAGTGAGAGAGACAGACACCCATCAGCCACCTTTAAGCACGAGTGCTCGCAACGGTGGAACCAGTCTCGCGTAAGTGTACGCGTAATGTCGGTCCGGGCCGCTTCATCTCACAATACCGCCGAACCAAAGTATGACATGCTGGTAAGCAGTATGACTTGTATCGCCCACAACTCACTTGTGTTCTACTCGTGCATATAACATCAACGCATAAAACCTGGCTCGGATGCCACTGTTGGGGAACGTAGTAATTTCAAAAAAATTCCTACGTACACGCAAGATCATGGTGATGGCATAGCAACGAGAGCGGAGAGTGTTGTCCACGTACCCTCGTAGACCGTAAGCGGAAACGTTAGCACAACGCGGTTGATGTAGTCGTACGTCTTCACAATCCGACCGATCCAAGTACCGAACGTACGGCACCTCCGAGTTCAGCACACGTTCAGCTCGATGACGATCCCCGGGCTCCGATCCAGCAAAGCTTCGGGGATGAGTTCCATCAGCACGACGGCGTGGTGACGATGATGATGCTCTACCGGCACAGGGCTTCGCCTAAACTCCGCGACGATATAACCGAGGTGGAATATGGTGGAGGGGGGCACCGCACACGGCTAAGGAACGATCCGTAGATCAACTTCTGTGTTATGGGGTGCCCCCCTGCCCCCGTATATAAAGGAGGGAGGGAGAGGTGCGGCCGGCCCTCTTGGGGTGCGCTTGGAGGAGTCCTACTCCCACCGGGAGTAGGACTCCCCCCTCTTGCCTTGGTGGAGAAGGAAAGGGGGAGGGGAAAGAGGAAAGGGGGGTGCCGCCCCCCCCCCCTTCCTTGTCCTATTCGGACTAGGGGGGAGGGGGGCGCGGCCTGCCCTGGCCGGCCCTCCTCTTCTCCCTCATGGACCACTAAGGCCCATTAACCCCCGGGAGGGTTCCGGTAACCCCCCGGTGTTCCGGTAAAATCCCGATTTCACCCGGAACCTTTCCGATGTCCAAACATAGGCTTCCAATATATCAATCTTTATGTCTCGACCATTTCGAGACTCCTCGTCATGTCCCCGATCTCATCCGGGACTCCGAACTCCTTCGATACATCAAAACTCATAAACTCGTAATATAACTGTCATCGTAACGTTAAGTGTGCGGACCCTACGGGTTCGAGAACTATGTAGACATGACCTAGAACTATTCTCGGTCAATAACCAATAGCGGAACCTAGATGCCCATATTGGTTCCTACATATTCTACGAAGATCTTTATCGGTCAAACCGCATAACAACATACGTTGTTCCCTTTGTCATCGGTATGTTACTTGCCCGAGATTTGATCGTCGGTATCCAATACCTAGTTCAATCTCGTTACCGGCAGGTCTCTTTACTCGTTACGTAATGCATCATCCCGTAACCAACTCATTGGTCACACTGCTTGCAAGGCTTATAGTGATGTGCATTACCGAGAGGGCCCAGAGATACCTCTCCGACAATCGGAGTGACAAAACCTAATCTCGAAATACGCCAACCCAACATGTACCTTTGGAGACACCTGTAGTACTCCTTTATAATCACCCAGTTACGTTGTGATGTTTGGTAGCACCCAAAGTGTTCCTCCGGTAAACGGGAGTTGCATAATCTCATAGTTACAGGAACATGTATAAGTCATGAAGAAAGCAATAGCAGCATACTAAACGATCAAGTGCTAGGCTAACGGAATGGGTCAAGTCAATCACATCATTCTCCTAATGATGTGATCCCGTTAATCAAATGACAACTCTTTTGTCCATGGTTAGGAAACATAACCATCTTTGATAAACGAGCTAGTCAAGTAGAGGCATACTAGTGACACTATGTTTGTCTATGTATTCACACATGTATTATGTTTCCGGTTAATACAATTCTAGCATGAATAATAAACATTTATCATGATATGAGGAAATAAATAATAACTTTATTATTGCCTCTAGGGCATATTTCCTTCAGGCCGGCCCCCCTAGATCTCACCTAGGGTTGGGGGAAGCGGCCAAGGGGGGAGGAGTGCCTCCCAAGTCAAGTGGAGGCCCTCCCCTTAGGGTTTCCTGTAACGCCCTCGATGCGGCTATATCTCCCATGTGTCGAAGCACGACTTAGAGGCATAACCGCATTGAAAGCAATGTCGCAAGTGAGGTAATCTTCACACAACCCATGTAATACATAAGGGAAAAAGATACATAGTTGGCTTACAATCTCCACTTCACACAATTACATGAATAAAGCATTACATCATCCAGATACAATCAAGGTCCGACTACGGAACCAAAATAAAAGAAGAACCCCAAATGCGACAAAGGTCCCCGATCGACCCCAACTGGGCTCCACTACTGATCAACTAGAACGAAACAACACAAAGGGCAAGATCTTCATCGAGCTCCTCCTTGAACTTGGTTGCGTCATCTGCACGGTAACATAGGCACCTGCAAACTGGTTTTGGAAGTATCTGTGAGCCACGGGAACTCAGCAATCTCGCACCCGCGAGATCAAGACTATTTAAGCTTATAGGAAGGAAGGAGTAATGAGGTGGAGCTGCAGCAAGTGACTAGCATATATGGTGGCTACAATTGCAAAAGAGAGCGAGAAGAGAGGGCAAAGCACGGTCGATAAAAGTATGATCAAGAAGTGATCCTATAGCAACCTACGTCAAGCATAACTCCAACACCGTGTTCACTTCCCGGACTCCGCCGAGAAGAGACCATCACGGTTACACACACGGTTGATGTATTTTAATTAAGGTCAACTTCGGGTTTTCTACAACCGGACGTTAACAAATTCCCATCTGCCACATAACCGCGGGCACGGCTTTCGAAAGTTCAAATCCCTGCAGGGGTGTCCCAACTTAGCCCATGACAAGCTCTCACGGTCAACGAAGGAATAGACCTCCACCCGAGACGTTCCGATCAGACTCGGTATCCCGGTACAACAAGACATTTCGACAGGGTAAAACTAAACCAGCAACACCGCCCGAATGTGCCGACAAATCCCGATAGGAGCTGCACATATCTCTTTCTCAGGGCACACTCAGATGAGCAATCCGTACAACTAAAACGAAACCTCGAGTTTCCCCGAGGGGGCGCTGCACAGGGCTCTAGTTCGGACCAACACTCAGAGGAGCACTGGCCCGGGGGGGGGGTTAGAATAAAGATGACCCTTGAGTCTGCAGAACCCAAGGGAAGGTGGTAGGTTGTTAGTGCAAATGGTAAAACCAATGTTGGGCATTGCTGGAGGAGCTTTACTTAAGGCGAACTGTCAAGGGGTTCCCATTATAGCCCAACCGTGTAAGGAACGCAAAATCCGGGAACATAACACCGATATGACGGAAACTAGGGCGGCAAGAGTGGAACAAAACACCAGGCATAAGGCCGAGCCTTCCACCCTTTACCAAGTATATAGATGCATTAATTAAATAAGATATATTATGATATCCCAACCTGTAAACATGTTCCAACAAGGAACAACATCTCCATGTTCCAACAAGGAACAAACTTCAATCTTCACCTGCAACTAACAACGCTATAAGAGGGGCTGAGCAAAGCGGTAACATAGCCAAACAACGGTTTGCTAGGACAAGGTGTGTTAGAGGCTTGGTTCAACAATATGGGAGGCATGACAAGCAAGTGGTAGGTATCGCAGCATAGGCAAGCAAAAGAGCGAGCAACTAAGCAAGCAAAGATAGAAGTGATTTCGAGGGTATGATCATCTTGCCTGAGATCCCGCAAGGAAGAAGAACGAATCCAAGAAGAAGACAAACGGTCGTAGACGAACAAATCCTCACAACTCCGGAACGAAACCGAAGCTAACGAGAGAAGCAACCCGGAAAGAAACAAACAACATAGTAAACACACAAGCATAAACAAGTCATGATGCACAAACAAGTATGATGCATGTCCGGTTTAATGAGGCATGGCATGGCAAAGTGCAACAAACAAAACTACAAGTTAAGTGGAGCTCAATATGCAACGAGGTGCATGTTGACGGAACACCACATCAATCATTTAGTTATCTCTCGTTTAAGCTACCCAACAATATTAACTGTTGTTAAACATGGCAAGAGGTGAAGCATAATATAAACTATACCATCTAAACAATTTAAATGGGGCCGGATATAAAAACAACAAATCCGGTAAATCCCCATATGCATTTAGCAATTTAATGCAACAACAAGTTTAAACATTTTAAATGTTGTTATCATGATGCGGATGACATATACAAGCTTTATGCAATTTTATGAAAATGTTGACATGAGCATGTTATGAAGCATTTGGTCACCATGGCGGAACAAAAAGGGTGCCACGGCGGCTAAACAAAAATGGTGCCACGGCAACATTCCGGTCCCCGTAACTCATGGAGATACCGGTGCAAAAGGAGGCGTGTGGATGTGCGGAACATGCTAGAGATGGTGGGGTGCTCCCGACTACCGGGTGTCCCACCGGATAGTGGCATGGAAACGAGGAACGTGCACGAAACAAACGGGCGCGGTGCAAACATATCGTACATCTCATACAACACATGCATTCGATCACGATCGGTCATCTCGGGGTTATACCTTTGAAGCGTGCGTTTTCGGGGCGGATCGAGTTCGGTACGATGTAGAGGAAGTAGGCGTTCACGGGACGTCGTGGAAGTAGTTGTTCGCGGCGTCGGTAGAGGTACATCTCGTTTCGTAGTCGTTCGAACCATCGGTAGCGGTACTTGATGAATCCCGAAACGAACTTGGCGTCTTCGTGCGTAGGGGTACTTGGCGTTTCCGGAGACGACGGTAGAGGTACTTGACGCGTCGTTGTGGTACTTGGCAAAAATCATAGAGACGATGCTTGGCGGTCCTGGGATGGTCTTGGCGTCCATTTAGTCGATCTTGCAGATCTTGACGGTCCAACACAAAACATCACAAGGGGCCTCGTGAGCGATGACGATGCTGAGCAGGAACTTGGGCGAACTGCATTGGCCGAAACGGAAGGTGGAGGTCGGCTTGTAGCAGAGGAACGGCAGGAGCAGGGGAGCTCCAGCAGGGACCGAGGCGCGGCAGGGGAGGACCCTGGCGAGGCACAGCCAGGTCCGGTGGTGGCGGCAGCAGGCTCTAGTGGTGGCGAAAGGGCGCGACGACGATGGGGCCCCTGGTCGCCGTAGAGGAAGCAGAGGAAGGCGCGGGTCCGGCGACGATGGAGAACGGCAGGATGCGGCGAGGAGGAGGCCGCAGGAAGGCGGGGCCGTGGACATCCATGGCCTCAACGAGGGGGTCGGGCGCGAGGCTCCTGTGGTGGCCATGGCTGCACGAGCTCGCGGACGAAGCTGCAGGCGCGAGCAGCCGAAGGAGGGCGTCGGTGTGGGAGGAGAAACAGGGCGCGGGAGCTTGAGGAACGACGCGACGGGGCAAAGGAGGCGAAGCAGGCGTCGAGGCAGGGGCGACGGGAGCCGGCGGGGACGCGCGCTCGATGCGGGAGAAGCATAGGGGAGGGGCGGCGCAAGGGCTCTGCTCCTCTCTCTCCCTGTGAGTGGCGGCGCCAGGAGGAGAACGAAGGGGAAAAGGGATCGAGAGGAGGGGCTTCGAGCGAGAGGAAGGAGATGGGATCGAGCATTGCGGCGGCGCTGGAGGGAGTCGAGGGAGAGAGGCTGGGCTGGCCTTCGGGGCTAGGGTTAGGAAGGGGTTAGGTGGGCTGGACCTCCAGGCAAATGGGCCGGCCTGGTTAGACAGGCCCAAGAGGCCGGCTGGGCTTCTCTTCTCTCTCTCCTATTCTTTTTAGCAGAAAACAATTAAAGAGAAGAAAAGGAAAGAGAGGGTTAGGGAAAGGAAATGCGCAAGGGGATAATTTCCTTGGACTCACAAAAATATGCTCGTACCAAGAAAAATAGAAAGAGGCATGATTGAAAGATTAAATTCAAACTCATTTGATTTAAATTCAAATGATTTGAATAGGAAGTGAGGTTTGGAAAGGTCCAAAAATGTTCGGATTTTTGGTGGAGCTCCGGAAAATGATGAAATAAATATTGGCAAGGTTGGAGACCAAACTTGAAGCAGAAAAGGAACGAAATTATTTTGTAAGTGTGTTTTGGTGATTCCAAAATAGTGGAATATTTAATATAGCTCCCTAATATTGGAGGATATGTTATAAAGAGAACTCACCATGTGAGTCCCTCGATTTAAATGGATCGAAAACTCCATACAATTTATTTAGTTGAGGTTTTAAAAATTAATGATATGATGGCATGATGACATGATGCAATGCAAGAGATGACATGATGCAATGCAACAAGCAAATAAAACACACTGCGAAACTCGGAATAGCTGGAAGTCTTCTGGAGCGTCAGTCTCGGGGCGTTACATTTCCCCTCTCCCATGCGCATGGGCCTTGGGGGGCTGGTGCCCCTGGCCCATTAAGGCTAGGGTGCCCCCCTACAGCCCATGCTGCTGTATTGGACGTGGTGGAACAATTTCCGGACCTCCAGACCCCTCCGGAATCCTCTCGAACCTTCTGGAAGCTTCCTGGTACAATACCAGAAAAACCTGAAATTTTCCCGGAACCCGAACAACAACTTCCCATATATAAATCTTTACCTCCAGACCATTCCGGAACTCCTCGTGACGTCCGGGATATCATCCGGGACTCCGAACAACATTCGATAACCACATACAAACTTCCTTTATAACCCTAGCATCATTGAACCTTAAGTGTGTAGACCCTACGGGTTCGGGAACCATGCAGACATGACCGAGACGTTCTCCGGTCAATAACCAACAGCGGGATCTGGATACCCATGTTGGCTCCCACATGTTCCACGATGATCTCATCGGATGAACCACAATGTCAAGGACTCAATCCATCTCGTATTCAATTCCCTTTGTCTAGTGGTATTGTACTTGCCCGAGATTCGATCATCGGTATCCCGATACCTTGTTCAATCTCGTTACCGGCAAGTCTCTTTACTCGTTCCGTAACACATCATCCCGTGATCAACCCCTTGGTCACATTGTGCACATTTTGATGATGTCCTACTGAGTGGGCCCAGAGATACCTCTCCGTTTACACGGAGTGACAAATCCCTCGATTCGTGCCAACCCAACAGACACTTTTGGAGATACCCGTAGTGCACCTTTATAGCCACCCAGTTACGTTGTGACGTTTGGTACACCCAAAGCATTCCTACGGTATCCGAGAGTTGCACAATCTCATGGTCTAAGGAAATGATGCTTGACATTAGAAAAGCTTTAGCATACGAACTACATGATCTTTGTGCTAGGCTTAGGATTGGGTCTTGTCCATCACACCATTCTCCTAATGATGTGATCCCGTTATCAACGACATCCAATGTCCATGGTCAGGAAACCGTAACCATCTATTGATCAACGAGCTAGTCAACTAGAGGCTTACTAGGGACATGGTGTTGTCTATGTACCCACACATGTATCTGAGTTTCCTATCAATACAATTATAGCATGGATAATAAACGATTATCATGAACAAGGAAATATAATAATAACCAATTTATTATTGCCTCTAGGGCATATTTCCAACACCAAGTATGTTATTATTGTTGAGAGAACTTGCACTAGTGAAAGTATGAACCCTAGGCCTTGTTTCCTATCATTGCAATACCATTTGTGCTCTCTTTTATCATTAGTTACCTTGCTGTTTTTATATTTTCAGATTACAAAAACCTATATCTACCATCCATATTGCACTTGTATCACCATCTCTTCACTGAACTAGTGCACCTATACAATTTACCATTGTATTGGGTGTGTTGGGGACACAAGAGACTCTTTGTTATTTGGTTGCAGGGTTGCTTGAGAGAGACCATCTTCATCCTACGCCTCCCATGGATTGATAAACCTTAGGTCATCCACTTCAGGGAAATTTGATACTGTCCTACAAACCTCTGCACTTGGAGGCCCAACAACGTCTACAAGAAGAAGGTTGTGTAGTAGAGATCAGGGTCCCAAATGACAAATCCAAATATGTCACTACCATGCTACTTTTCTTATTAAAAATTATAGCCCATTTGGTGTGCTAGCTGAAAACAAGTTTGTGGGTGCTGGTGGGCGCTAAGAACTTGCGGGTTCTGTAATGAACAAAGATCTCGAGGATCCTGCGAGAGTGATGTTCTTTCCCTATGTTGTGAATGCTTATAATATTTATGTCTTAATTAAAGAAATGGCAAGCTATTGGCCCAGTATGAAAGAAAATATGGGTCAAAACCGAGTTGAAAAGGGAAACAATATCTAACTCCAGCTTACAAACAGTACAAAAGCACGAGGATTAATTTCTCATCAGGTTTAGACAAAATCCAGATTGAACGGGACAATGACATCTAACTCAACCAAAGTTTTCGGCAGTCACAATCAAATGGATCGGTCTGATCCATAAAATCGAGATCCCCGGCCAGAAATTCTATTGGTACATGATGACAAGCTGTTGTAAATGGAAGCCGAGCACGATCAGAAGCCCTTAGGTCCACCTGAAACTTCTTTTTATGTTGTTCAACACTTGCAGCCATAAGAATTTCTTGTCGAAAAACTTAATCCTCACGGACATAGTGCCCTCGCATTCAACATGAAGAATGTGACAAAGCTAGTGTTTGCATTATTGGATGCATATCCTTCCAGTGTTACTGTCTTCAAAAGAATGTCATGAGATCTGAGAAAATCTCGTGCTTCTTGAACCATCGATTGGTTATACCTTTTTCTCCATGTGTTAGTGCCTAAATAGAGATGAAGATTGAAAACAGTTAATGTCTAAAAAGATTATGTTGAAAGAGTGATAGTTCAACGATTAATTATAGTACATTATATATGGGATTTCAATGTGCATGAAATTATCACCTTTATATACAAATTCTCTAGACATGGAAAGCATTGCAACAAGCCAATAATCATATTCAGATCAAAACACCACATACTGATATGTAAGGTCTTGACAGAATCCACCACCACTGATAGGATGGACAAGCTCTTCATTGAGCATAGAACATAATATTAGTACCAAAAGTGTACTCCAAGATGATACTTAACCTATGCACACAAATGAAAAAGGCAGATTACAAAAGTTTACGTGAATAATATATAGTACCTCAATAGGTGTGGAGCCAAACACCGTCTTGAACCATCTAAAAGGATCACGAATTGCACCCAAGGTCTCCAGTTTAGGCGCAGAGACTATAGTTATTTGCGAAGGTACTATACCAGAATCAAGGAGCAACCTTTGAAGTGAAGGGGCATCTTCGATGATGAGATCATGTCCAAATAAACAAATTCCCATGCTTACAAGGTGGGGCGACTTTATTTTGAGACAACGGATATGAGTTTCCATTGCAAAAACAAGCAGCAAGCGCTCCAGGGCAGGGCAGCTGGAGTGGATGATGATGTGCAGTGCGGCCTCCGACAGATCAACCACCGCAAGCGCAAGTTTTTTTAGCAGTGGGAGTCGAAGCATTTGTACCAGATTGTCTGCTAGATGGCACCGGGCAAAGGCGGCGGTGTGGAGAGAGGATGAAAACCACATGATGGACATCACTGGTGAGGGCACAGATACATCGGTTTGTGGTATGTTACATACATAGTCATGGTAGAACTCAAGCTGCTGGAGCTTATCAAATTGACGGGATGTCAGCCAGGCGGCCACCATGCAGGGTATGTCCAGCAGGTAGCATGCGGGATGCAGATGCGTTGAACGGAGCCCTCGTGGGAGGAGATGATGGCTCCAGGGAGTTCAAAATCATCGTCGGCAGATAGCTGACGACAGTCGAGATTAAGAGGCGCGGTGCGCCACAGAGTGCGCCACCGAGATGCGAGGACTTGTGTGCGGAAGCCATCCTTGGTGGGGAGAAGGGAGATGATCTCCCCAAGGATTCCATCCGGGAGATCGCTGATGCGGTCCATCGGAGATTCTACTGGTTCCTCAGGTCCAGGGGCGCTTCTGGCCGCATAGTCGGGTCCAAGATCTACATCCGGCAGCGGTGCTAGTAGAAGCCTCATCTGTGTACATACCAATCTGAAAGAAAAAAAGGCATAACATGTAGGACATTTGAAATCAATTCTCAAGATCAGGAAGAAAAAAGGCACAAACATATATGTAGGACATTCAAAATCAATTCTCAAGATCTGGCCATGAATTATTAGCACGCAAGCTAACCCTAGTCGGATTATTAGCAAAAATCATTTGTACAGAACAAACAATTAATCAGTAACTCTATACCGATAACATTCAAACAATCAATACACTACGTGCATCTAACGGATCTTAATTACTCTGATTTCATGGACTGAGAGAACATAACCATAGGATTTGTATTCCAGAAAAATTATAGAGGGGCGGGGTGGGGGATTAACTAGAGAAAACACTTGATATGTTTGCCGCACAAATGGGTATATAGATGACTAACCGGTTTTTCGTCGGAGTCGCAGTTGTTGCTGGAGTTGCTATTCACCTCCGGCTCCGGCTGGGGGGGCACGACGGCACCGACGAAGTCAAGGTCATGCTGCTGCCCGCGCGAGACCTCGTCGACGGCGAGGGAAACCTCCATGGCCAGCTTCACGCGTTGTGCGGGTGCTTCACCAGCCCTGGCGTCGCTACTCCCTCCGATGGTGCACTTCAGCGGCATCGTCATACACTCTAGAGTCCAGACGTTGGTGACCACTGTCGACCGGGGGTGCGGCCACCTATTATGGCCGGCGTCTCGGGCGCACAATTAATATGGACCAGTGGGAGCGAGGCAGGTTGCGGTCAAAAGTTGTCTCACCTCCAGGTGAGCCTGCGCGGCGGGCGTCTGCCATTTCTACCATCATTTCACACAGCTACTCGCACGCCTCCCTATCAGTACACACACCTGCATGCACTCCTCCTGGTATGCCTGCGCGGCGGACTGCTCGCATGCATCCCGTCAACTCACGCCTGCTCACACGGCACACAGGGCGTGTGGCAGCATGTATATTTTTTGGTTTATTTTCTGCCGCTTTACTACTTCACTGAACCATTTGCGCTCAAGAGATGCACAAATCCTGCGTTGAACATCTCACATGCTTCCCGGTGAACATCCGCACTAGACGAGTTTTAGATTTACTAGAATTTAAAAACCAGGTATCTCAACATTTTGCCGGAAATCAACAGTGCCCCGGTGTTTGAAATTCATTCCCATTTCTGCGTGGGACCTATGCATGCACCCAAGGACACATATTTGATTTTTGAACCATTTTATATGCACTGGAGCATGTGCATGTAGTTCAAATTTGAATTGTGCACATAAATGCATTGAAAACTCAGTTAATGCATAAAAATGTCTAAACGAACCCCGAAAAATCACAAAATTTGACACAACACTCCTGTTGTTCTATGTTGACACGAGAAAATAATTGAAAGCAATAAGAGGCAATGGATATCGTTTCGTCCCCAAAGGTGGGACGTTCCCTACCGAAACCATCATGATTGTTGTGAGAAGCTCTGGTTTGTTAGAAGCATATACCCAAACCTGTCCCAAATGGGAAAAAAATTATCACGGAATGTTGATGCCGCTCCATGATAGCATGCCAAGTTTCATGAATTTCAGACGAGTTTTGGATTTACTAGAATTTAAAAACAAAGTATCTCAGCATTAGCATTTTGCCGGCAATCAACAGCACCCTAGTGTTTGAAATTCATTCCCATTTCTTGCATGGGACTTAAGCATGGACCCAAGGACAAAGATTTGATTTTTCAACCAATTTATATGCACTGGAGCATGTGCATGTAGCTCAAATTTGAATTAGGCACATAAATGCATTGAGAACTCAGTTAATGCATAAAAATGTCCAAATGAACCCCGAAAAATCACAAAAATTGACACAACACTCCTGTTGGTCTATGTTGACACGAGAATTTTTTTGAAAGCAATAAGAGGCAATGGATATCGTTTCGTCCCCAAAGGTGGGACGTTCCCTTGCGAAACCCTCATGCTTGTTGTGAGAAGCTCTGGTTTGTGAGAAGCATATACCCAAACCTGCCCCAAATGGGACAAAAAAATTACCACGACATGTTGATGCCGCTCCATGATAGCATGCCAAGTTTCATGAATTTCATACGTGTTTTGGATTTACTAGAATTTAAAAACTAGGTATCTCAATGTTTGCGGCCGAGTGACGGCGGCAGGGTGTTTGACATTCATTCCCATTTCTTGCATGGGACCTAAGCATGCACCCAATGACAAAGATTTGATTTTTAACCAATTTATATGCACTGGAGCATGTGCATGTAGTTCAAATTTGAATTATGCACATAAATGCATTGAAAGCTCACTTAATGCATAAAAATGTCCAAAAGAACCCCGAAAATCAAAATAACACAACACTCCTGTTGTTCTTTGTTGACACAAGAAAATTTTTGAAAGCAATAAGAGGCACTGGATATCATTTCGTCCCCAAAGGTGGGGTGTTCCCTACTGAAACCATCATGCTTGTTGTGAGAAGCTCTGGTTTGTGAGAAGCATATACCCAAACCTGCCCCAAATGGGACAAAAAATTTACCACGACATGTTGATGCCGCTCCATGATAGCATGCCAAGTTTCATGAATTTCAGACGAGTTTTGGATTTACTAGAATTTAAAAACCGGGTATCTCAATGTTTGCGCCGAGTGACGGTGGCAGGGTGTTTGACATTCATTCCCATTTCTTGCATCGGACCTAAGCATGCACCCAAGGACAAAGATTTGATTTTTCAACCAATTTATATGCACTGGAGCATGTGCATGTAGTTCAAATTTGAATTATGCACATAAATGCATTGAAAACTCACTTAATGCATAAAAATGTCCAAACGAACCCCGAAAAGTCACAAAAATAACACAACACTCCTGTTGTTCTATGTTGACACGAGAAAAAAATTGAAAGCAATAAGAGCCAATGGATATCGTTCCGTCCCCAAAGGTGGGGCATTCCCTACTGAAACCATCATGCTTGTTGTGAGAAGCTCTAGCTTGTGAGAAGCATATGCCCAAACCTGTCCCAAATGGGACAAAAAAATTACCAAGGCATGTTGATGCCGCTCCATGACAGCATGCCAAGTTTCATGAATTTCAGACGAGTTTTCGATTTACTACAATTTAAAAACCAGGTATCTCAATGTTTGCGGCCGAGTGATGGTGGCAGGGTGTTTGAGATTCATTCCCATTTCTTGCATGGGACCTAAGCATGCACCCAAGGACAAAGATTTGATTTTTCAACCAAATTATATGCACTGGAGCATGTGCATGTAGTTCAAATTTGAATTATGCACATAAATGCATTGAAAACTCACTTAATGCATAAAAATGTCCAAACGAACCCTGAATAATTCCAATTCTTTTATGACACACATATAGTTGCATGTTCACTGCAGATAAAAGGTCTAGCAATTCAAACACCGTCCATGGCCGCTGTGACCCCATTATGTAATTCAAATCAAGACGAAAAATCAAGTAGATCCCACATAGTTTATTATAACCAACCGTGTGAGATGCAGCACAAAATATCTTGGAGCACCGTTGGAGTATAGTACGCATACGGCTCACGCGAGAAGGTGCGATAGCTACAGTCCACAGCCCGCTCTGAATAATGGACTGTGTTTGATGACACTTTGCGCGCCAGTTTTTTCGCTGAAGCGGTTCCAAATTTTCGGCTTCCGCGGAAATATCTTCCTCCCCGCCCCTCCCTCTTACCAAAATCTACATTTCCCATGTTTCCGCCTTCCTTTCCAAGTTGAAACCTTCACTCCTTCCTTGCAGCGTCGGCTCCTCGTCGGTGACCCTCCTTCACGCTGCTCGGCCTCGCCTATCCAAGCAGGTAATCCACACCCAACCCCCATCCTCCTCCTCCTTCCACATCCCACATGCCCCGACCACCGGCGTGAGTGCGACACCTTCCACCCAAATCACCGACCCCTCCACAAAATAAGCGCTGGCCTAAGCCATGGTGCACGCAGTATAGCCAGGATCTCAAGGAGCATTTGGCAGCGGAGAAGCAAATCGCAGCCGCACGCGCGGATGAGGTCGTGATGGCTGCCATTCGTGCTGACCCCCAGATCTTGGAGGAGCACCTTGCCATATAGGCCACCATTGATGCCTCACGTGCCGACGCCGCGACACGGTTGGCTGCTTTAAATGATAGTTCCTGGCGTTTTCTCGAGGCCACCGTCGGTGCCTTCGACGAAGACTATGAGGTGTTTTCTCAGCGTGCACGTGCTTACCTCATCTCGTGAGCTAGCAGGTTGGTGCCCGGAGCGGCTCAAGCAACTCACCACTAAAACGAGGGCACCCACTATGCAGAGGCCTCTCCCTCTTCCATGTCCAAGGAGCCGGTCGTCATTGATATCTCCGACAATGAGGAGTAGCTTGTCTTATTAGCTCACTATAAGGATCCATGTTCGGTTTGCTAGCTACTGCCTTTCCTTAACAAATTCTAGTGAATTGTGCTATCTACTTTTACCATGCAATCTTCTGCTATAGTGTCTATGTTCTATATGTCGTGCAATGTGGTGTTCAGTTAACTGCTTGGTTCAATTCTGCAAATGTGATGTTCAATTCTTCAGGGTGCAATATTTCCAAGTTGTTAAGCATGCTTGGTTTGGTTAACTGTCTAATCTTCTATTACGAGTATGTTATATTGTGCAATGTGGTGCTCAGTTAATGTTTGGTTCGTTTGTTGTGGTGTTTAGTTAACTGCTTGGTTCAATTCTGCAATGCGATGTTCAATTGTTGTGGCTGTATTCTGTTATTGTATACCATGTGAGAAATAAATCGAATTTGACTGTACTAAATACATGAGAAACAAATACAATTGCTATATTTCCAAGTTGTTAAGCATGTTTGGTTTGGTTAACTATCTGGTCTTCTATTAGGAGTATATTATATTGTGCAATGTGGTGCTCAGTTAACTTTTGGTTCATTTGTTGTGGTGTTTAGTTAACTGCTTGGTTCAATTCTGCAATGTGATGTTCAATTGTTGTGGCTGCATTCTGTTATTGTATACCATGTGAGGAATAAATCGAATTTGGCTGCACTTAATAAATGAGAAACATATACAAGTGCTATATTTCCTAGTTCTTAATCATGCTTGGTTTGGATAAATGGTTTTCCATGTGGCTTGGATTAATCTGATGAATCTGCAATGTGCTTATTTATTATCAACATATTTTATTGATAGCATGCGAACCCTTACTTAACCTGATGACTAACTACCTTATATGTGTTGTAGGGAAACAATGGGAAGCACTGAGGTTTACAAGATGGTACTAACTATTATACCTTGCCTTTTTTATTCCTTTCCCCATTTCCAATATAGAGAAGATATTTATGCACATCCTTGTTTTCAGGCTTCACTAATGATTACCTCTCAAACCACCTCTGTGGTCAGGAGGCGAGGAAAGTTTTCATACAACACCCACGGTTCAATATTGAAGTGTTCCTGAAGAGGTCGAAGGATGGACGGTCAATCATCCACAGGCACTAGCCTAAAGTTGCAAAGACCTTCAACATGAATGAAGGCTCAATATTCGCCTTCCGCTTCAGCAGTTTTCCAGATGAGATGCATCTCTCTATGTACCGTCTATGATGCTAATTTCGAAAGGTTCTAGATGTTGCATGTGAAACTTGCTGCTGGTGCAGTTGTGTAATGGGGTAGCTGAGTGCTGAAGCTATATCTTGTTGTACTCCGATGTATTTCAATTATGAAATCTTGCTTCCTTAATATGTAAATGGAATATATTATGTGCTTAATATGAATGTCAATTAGATTAGTAAATGGATTATTAATAGGGAAATTAGCCTGCTAATTGTCCAATTAGCTTGCTAATTGGGTTTTCCTGTTACAAACAGTTATTGAGAAAACACCGTGGGCGACGACCTCAGGCAACGCACACAGTTTCTAGGAATAAACCGTGTTGGATCAATGAACAATCACACACGACATTCTCTTGAAAACTGTTTGCGTTACGCCACCTTGCGCAAATGTTTTCCTTGGAGTGACTGTGTGGGATGTATATACGAACAGAAATGTTTAGCGGTGACTGACTGTGTGGGATGTACTTACGACCGGAAATTATTTCACCTGTATAATTGTATTTTTTTAGCACTACTGTACGTATTTCTGTATTTGAGTGCTCACCAGTCGCACACGACCTCATTTTGCCGAGCGTGTGTGCCAGGGGGGCATATCCCCGATGGTTTCTGGGTCGTGTGGGAAGGACCCCCCTATCGCCCACTCACTAGGTGACAGTTCCGAACACCGTCACGGATAGGGGTTACAAACCGTTTGTATAGCACCGATGCTTACCAGTGTAGGTTAGTATGATAAAGAGCAAACCATTCCACTTTGATACTGTCAAAGACAAGATACACAATTGTTTCCACGCAATGCCTACTGTAGCATATCATTTCCACAATTTATATTGAGCAATATAAGCCATAGAAACTATGCATTGAAAATAGAATCTGTCAAAAACATAACAGTCTATAGTGATCTGGATAACTACCATACTTCTACTACTCCGAAAATTTTGAAAAATTAGGGCAACGTAGAGAATTTGTATACACATCAACAGTAAAAATTTCAGAATTTTTCCACATTCCAGTAAAATGTAAGAATTTCTGCACTGGACGCAGAAGTTTTTGTTTTTGCACAGAAGCAAGTCAACTATCATCCACACTATCCCAAAGGCTTTACTTGGCACTTTATTGAAACAAAACCTATAAAACATGATTACTACAGTAGCTTAATCATGTGAACATAAAAAACAGTAGGTAAAAGTGTTGGGTTGTCTCCCAACAAGTGTTTTTCTTTAATGCCTTTTAGCTAGGCATGATGAGTTCAATGATGCTCACATAGAAGTAAAGAATTGAAACATAACGGGAGCATCATGAACCACATGGCAAAGACATTTAAGTCTAACCCACTTCCTATGCATAGGGATTTTGCGAGCAAACAATTCATGGAACAAGAATCAACTAGCATATGAAGGCAAAACAAGCATAACTTCAAAACTTTCAACACATAGAGAGGAAACTTGATATTATTGCAATTCCTACAAGCATAAGGTCCTCCCTCATAATAACTTTCAGTAGCATCATGAATAAACTCAACAATATAACCATCACATAAAGCATTCTTTTCATGACACAAAATCATAGAAAACTTATTACTCTCCACGTAAGCAAATTTCTTCTCGTCAATAGTAGTGGGAGCAAACTCAACAAAATAACTATCATGAGAGTGAGAATTAAAATCATGATGATAAATTTCATGGTTATCAGTATTCTTTATAGCATACATGTCATCACCTTAATCATCATAGATAGCAACTTTGTTATCATAGTCAATTGAAGCCTCATCCAAAATGGTGGATTCATCACTAAATAAGGTCATGAGCTCTCCAAATCCACTTTCATCATTATAATCATCATAAATAGGAGGCATGCAATCATTATAACAAATTTGCACATCAAATCTTGGGGGACTAAAAATATCATCTTCATCAAACATAGCATCCCCAATCTTATGGCTTTGCATATCATTAGCATCATGGATATTCAAAGAATTCATACTAACAACATTGCAATCATGCTCAACATTTATACCAAACATTATGTTGAATTCTTCTTATATCAATTGAGCACAATTTTCCTTTCCATCATTTTCATGAACGACATTATAAAGATGAATAATATGATGCAACATCAATTCCATTTTTTTGTAGTTTCCTTTTAGAAACAAAACTAGTGATAAAACATGAAACTAAAAGATTCAATTGCAAGATCTAAAGATATACCTTCATGCACTCACCTCCCGGGCAACAGCTCCAAAAAGAGCTTCATTGACGGGGTGTGAGCGTCGCTTACCTAGCCTCCCCGGCAACAACGCCAGAAAAGAGCTTGATGTCTACTATGCAACTTTATTCTTGTAGACACGTGTTGGGCCTCCAAGCGCAGAGTTTTGTAGGACAGTAGCAAATTTCTCTCAAGTGGATGACCTTAGGTTTATCAATCTGTGGGAGGTGTAAGATGAAGATGGTCTCTCTCAAACAACCCTGCAACCAAATAATAAAAAGTCTCTTGTGTCCCCAACACACCAAATACAATGGTAATTTGTATAGGTGCACTAGTTCAGCGAAGAGATGGTGATACAAGCGTAGTAATGATAGTAGATATTGATTTTTGTAATAGGAACAATAAAAAATAGTAAGGTAGCAATTGATAAAATGAAGCACAAACGATATTGCAATGCTTGAAAATGAGGCCTGTGGTCCGTAATTTCACTAGTGCAATCTCCCAACAATGCTAATATAATTGGATCACATAACCATCCCTCAAAGTTTGATGAAGAATCACTCCAAAGTTCCTATCTACCGGAGAACATAAGAAGAATTGTTTGTAGCTATTCTTTCCGATCGATCTATCCAAGAGTTTCTACTAAAATAACACCAAGTTATTCTTTCCGATTGATCTATCTAGAGTTCATACTAAAATAACACCTAGTTATTCTTTCTGATCGATCTATCAAGAGTTCGTACTAAAATAACACCACAACAATTTCAGATTCATAATACTCAATCCAACACAAGAACCTCAAAGAGTGCCCCAAGATTTCTATCAGAGAAACAAAAGACAAGAACATGCATCAACCCCTATGCGTAGATTACCCCAACGTCACCTCGGGAATCTGTGAGTTGAGTGCTAAAACACATATCAAGTGAATCAATATGATACCCCATTGTCACCACGAGTATTCATATGCAAGACATATATCAAGTGCTCTCAAATCCATAAAATTATTCAATCCGATAAAACAAAATCTCAATGGGAAAACTCAATTCATCACAACAAGATGGAGAGGGGAAAACACCATATGATCCAACTATATTAACAAAGCCCACGATACATGAAGATCGTGACATCTCAAGAACACGAGAGAGAGAGAGAGAGAGAGAGAGAGAGATTAAACACATAGCTATTGGTACAAACCCTCAGCCCCAAGGGTGGACTACTCCCTCCTTATTGTGGCGGCCGTCGGGATGATGAAGATGGCCACCGGTGATGATTCCCCCACCTCCAGCAAGGTGTCGGAACAGGGTCTAGATTGGTTTTCGGTGGAGGCCTGCAGCGGTGGAACTTCTGATCTAGGTTAACCCCGAGGGTTCTTGGAATATTTTGGAATTTATAGGGTAAAGAGGGGGTGCGGGAGGCCATCGAGATGGGCACAACCCACCTGGGCCCGCCTGGGCCCCCAGGTGCACCCTGGTGGGCTGTTCCCCCCTCGGGGAACCCCCCAGGTGCTTCTCCGGCCCACTGGATGTCTTTTGGTCCATAAAAAAACCACAAAAAGTTTCGCGGTGTTTGGACTCCGTTTGATATTGATTTCCTGCGATGTAAAAAACAACCAAAAAAACAACAACTAGCATGGGCACTGGGTTAATAGGTTAGTCCCAAAAAATTATATAAAGTTGTTATAAAATGATTGTAAAACATCCAAGAATGATAATATAATAGCATGAATACTTCATAAATTATAGATACGTTGGAGACGTATCACCTATCTTGGGCGTCCTTGAACCCAACAACCATGGCCTGCAAGAACACATAGTCCTCTTGCTCATTGGCAATGTCTTCAGCATTTGTAGACCGTTAGGCCAAGGGAAGCAAGATTCGAGCGACTTCTTCTTCAAAGTTTAGTTCAGTAGTGACAAATGAGCTGGGGGGCTCCAAGATTGGCTTGAAAGGTCACCATCTCTGTGCTGGTTGGCGGGATTGGCGGGGCCACTGACACTGGTTGCTCAACAAACACTAGCGACGGGTCAATGGTGCGTGCCACATATATGTCCATCCTGGCGGGCTCGGACTGGTTGTCGGAGGCCTCCTCCATTGCTGCATGGGCCTCTTGGATGTTCCCATTAGTACGCTCAGGATTTTCTACGGCGACAATCTTGGTGGCCTCTTTGGTAGCGGCTTTGGCAATGACGGCTACCTCCATGAGCTCGTCACCTCCCGCGGGAGAAGTTGGGGCTGAAAACCAAGATACAAGAACGAAAGAATGTGGTGCAAATCACAAATGGAAACCAAAGAAAATTCTTATGGAAATGGCTCTGCAACAAGAGGTTGCCCGAATGTACTTATTGGGAAGGGTCATCCCCTCCCCTGGCAACTTGCATTGCTGGCACGCGGCCCTTGAAGTCCTCCCTCATCGGGGAGATGCCGATGTGAACGTAGTCATCGGTGGAGGCCCTTGCTGGAGAAGTTTTCCCAGGGATAATAGTTAAAGGGGTCCCCTTGGTAGGATCTACTTCTTGGCACTCCTTGCCTTGGTGTTCCGCTCCCTTCTCCTTGTCTGCGGAAGGATGAACCTCAGCATCAGCGGCAGCCGTCTAAGATGGCGTCCCATCCCAGAGCAGGGGGCTAGCCTGGGGGCTAGTGACTGTCATATCAGTCATTATCATTTCCTGCCCGTCCCTTGACGGCGAACCATGACCCGCCAATGGCTTGGCCCGCTTAGCCCGCTGGATGAGCGGCTCTTCCTCCCTGAAACAATAGAAATACCAGCTCAAAACCAACAAAAGGGATGAATTGAGACATAACAGAAAGAGATAAAAAATCGCTTACTCATCATCAGATTCAAGGAGGACGCTCATTTTGTACTGGGACGGTGGCGGAGACTCCCTGGCTCTCTTGATAGCTGGTGGCAGCAAGCTTGACGGGAGCAAGATCTCATCCTCCCCGGTGAGTTCTTCCCGGGAATACGGAGGCTTGAGCTTGACCTACCGTGCTGGCTGCCAGCGTATTACCTCCTGCTTCCCGGTCTTGGTGGTAGACTTCCTTGTCACGGGAGCGGATCGGGGCGGAGGAGTACTTGTGCACTCTTGGCTGCTCCTGCTACGGAGACACCGTGTGGCTCCAAGACCTGGAATTCCTCCTCATTGGGGTTTCTAGTTGCCTCCGACCCGGCAACCTCATCCCCGGCAAGCCCCTCTTGCCCTTCTTCGGCAGGCTCTTCATCGTCCTTGTCATCGGCCTCTTCATTTCCTTACTCTTCTTCACCAACATTTTTGGCACTTGTGGCCTTGGCGGTCGCCTGCATCCGGGCCTCGGCAACCCTACTGGCTATGTATGCTGCTGCTTCTGCCGTGGTGCCTTGACAAGGTCATTCTCCTCTCGCTCGGCTTTCTCCTTTAGCTTGGAGGCCCATTTTGCCTCATCTACCAGCTTGGGTAGCTTCTAGCTTTCCTTGACCCCTGCGGCATAGTTGTCTAGCATCCATGCCAGGATGACACTCCTCTCTGAGTTGATGTGCAGCGGCACGATCGTGGTCGGCAAGTGGAAAGTGCCCAACTTGAGGAATAACTGCTGGCAGAGTCAGGAGTGGCCCAGCACAGTCAAGTTGCAGCCACGGCATGGATACAGGCGCATCTTATCCCTGACATTCTGGTACAACCAGGTTGGCCTGTCTCACTATTGAAGTGGGCGATGTGGCGCCGCAGGAAGTCAGCTCCGACCATCTCTATGTTCAGACCAGCGTCTTGCAGTCGGGCAATCCTGTTTAGGATCGGGTGGAGCTTCTTCTTGTTGGTGTCGTACTTCTTCCAATCATCGTCACGATTGATATTCTCTATCCGCGGCAAGCAGAATTCTGGGAAGTTCTCCTCTTGGATCCAGCACCAGGTTCCCCTCCATTCCTCCCACTTGTTGTGGAGCTGCCCAGGGATGTAGTCCCTCTGATCCTTCCTCCCCCTCGGGAACCATGTTATGCTTCCGGATAGTGCCTTGCCTTCGACCCGAGTGATGTCTACTACACAACTTGTTCTTGTAGACTCGTGATGGGCCTCCAAGCCTAGAGTTTTATAGGACAATAGCAATTTTCCCTTAAGTGGATGACCTAAGATTTATCAATCCATGGGAGGCATAGGATGAAGATGGTCTCTCTCAAACAACCCTGCAACCAAATAACAAAGAACCTCTTGTGTCCCCAACATACCAAATACAATGGTAAATTGTATAGGTGCACTAGTTCGGTGAAGAGATGGTGATACAAGTGTAGTAATGATAGTAGATATTAGTTTTTGTAATAGGAACAAAACAACAAGGTAGCAAGTATCAAATGTGAGCACAAATGGTATTGCAATGCTTGAAAATGAGGCCTGGGATTCGTACTTTCACTATTGCAATCTCTCAACAATGCTAATATAATTGGATCATATAACCATCCCTCAACGTGCGATGAAGAATAACTCCAAAGTTCTTATCTAGCGGAGAACACAAGATGCAATTGTTTGTAAGGTACGAAACCACTTCAAAGTTATCCTTTTCGATCGATCTATTGAGCTATCCCTATAAGTGTCATAAACAACCCAAGAGCTCGTACCAAAATAACACCATATGATACACATCAACCAACTCTAATATCACCTAGATACTCCAATGTCACCACGAGTATCCATGAGTTGATTATACGATATGCATCAAACAACTTCAGATTCATAATACTCAATCCAACACAAAGAACTTCAAAGAGTGCCCCAAGATTTCTACCGGAGAAACAAAGACGAAAATGTGCAACAACCCCTCTGCATAGATTACCCCAATGTCACTTTGGGAATTTGGGAGTTGAGTGCCAAGACATACGTCAAGTGCTCTAAAATCCATAAAAATATTCAATCCGATAATAATGAAATATCAAAGGTAGAACTCAATTCATCACAACAAGATAGAGAGGGGAAAATACCATATGATCCGACTATATTGACAAAGCTCGCGATACATGAAGACCATGCCAAATCAAGAACACGAGAGAGAGAGAGAGAGAGAGATCAAACACATAGCTACTAGTACAAAACCTCAGCCCCAAGGGTGGACTACTCCCTCCTTATCATGGTGGCTGCCGAGATGATGAAGATGGCCTTCGGTGATGATTTCCCCCTCCGGCAGGGTGCTGGAACAGGGTCCAGATTGGTTTTTCGTGGCTACAGAGGCTTGCAACAGTGGAACTTTTGATCTAGGGTTATTTCTGGTGGTTTCTATATTTATAGACTTTATTGGCATCGGTTTCATGTGAAGATGGGCCACGAGGTGCCCACTACCTACCAGCCCACTATGGCAGTTGGTGTGCCCTGGTGAGTAATGGCCACCCCGTGGCTCTTCTGGTCCTCCACAAAGCTTCGAGGGCCTCTTTTGTTAAAAAAATCATCAAGAAGTTTTGCTGCATTTTAGAACTTCTATTTTTGCACAAAAAACAACACCATGGTAGTTCTGCTGAAACAGCTTCAGTCCGGGTTAGTTCCATTCAAATCATACCAAAACCATATAAAATTGTTGTAAACATGGCATGAATACTTCATAAATTATAGATACATTAGAGACGTATCAACATCCCCAAGCTTAATTCCTGCTCGTCCTCGAGTAGGTAAATGATAAAAGAAATAATTTATAAAGTGTGAATGCTAGCATAGTGCATAAGTTTGATCAATGATAATTTCAATCACTTATCCTAGCATCATAACAACAACTCTTTCTCATAAAGTAGCAATCAATTCATATGTTATGATTCAAACAATGTATTCTCTTGAAACTTAGCAACCTATGTTCTCAATCACCAAGCAATTGCAATTAACCTATTCAACAAAGTCTAAGTAAGAGCTCCACATACTCAATCATCATATAGTCTTCTATGATTGCGAGTACTCAAAGCATATTTTTAGAACAAATGGCATCCATCAAACACAGATAAAGTTAGGGGCTTAATGTTTCACCTCCCAACTCATTTATCATAGAGATAATTGTCAACAATAATAAATCATGATAATATATTTGACTGGCCATATGTGCCTAGATCTTTCCCCACCACATGATGCTTGCCAGCTAGAGAATAATTGAGGTTGAAATGAGAATGCATACTATTGACTCTTGCATAAAAGTAAATACTAAAAAGTAAAAGATAGGCCCTTCGCAGAGGGAAGCAGAGGTTGTCATGCGCTTTTTATTTTTGGATGCACAATCTCATAATTCAAAGGAACATCAAGTTATATTGCCCCTTATGATAGCAACCTTTACTATGTAACCCGTCGCTTTTATTACTTTGCCATCACAAGTTTGTACAACGCTTATTTTCCCTTACAATAAAAGATTAAACATATTTAGGAGCAATTTTTATTGCTTTATGCACCAATGACAACTTACTTGAAGGATCTTATTCAATCCATAGGTAGGTATGGTGGACACTCATGGCAAGAAACTGGGTTTAAGGGGTTTTGGATGCACAAGTGTGGTGACAATGGGGTATTATATTGATTCATGATATGTCTCCGTCTTATCTATAATTTTTGATTATTTCATGCCAATATTATACAACTTTCACATACTTTTGGCAATAGTTTATATGATTTATTAAACTAACCTATTGATCCTGTGCCTAGTGCCAGTTCCTGTTTGTTCCATGCTTTTTGTTTCACAGAATATCCATATCAAACGAAGTCCAAACGCGATAAAATTTACGGAGAATTATTTTGGAATATTTGTGATTTTGGGGAGGTGTAATCGTCACAAAGGGGGCCCATAGCCACCACATGACACCTGGGTGCGCCAGGCAGCCCAGGTGCATGGTGGTGGGTTGTGCCCTCCTCATAAGTTGGTTGGAGCTCTACTTCGGGTGCAAGGAAGCTTATATCCAGGAAAATAATCGTCTTAAAATCTCAGTTCAATCGGAGTTACAAATCTCCGGGAATATAAGAAATGTTTTTCAGCTAGAAACTAGGAGCGCGAAATAGAAGAGAACAGAGAGGGAGATCCGATCTCGGAGGGGCTCCTACCCCTCCGCCGCCATGGGGGCCATGGACCAGAGGGGGAACTCTCCTCCCATCTAGCGGGGGGGGGGCAAGGAAGAAGAAGAAGGAGGGGGCTCTCTCTCGATGGCGCCGAAACGCCACCGGGGCAATCATCATGTGACGGCGATCTACTCCAACAACTCCGTCATCTTCACCAACATCTTCAACACCTCCCCACATCTATATTCAGCGGTCCACTCTCTCGCAACCCGCCGTACCCTCTACTTGAACATGGTGTTTTATGCTTCATACTATTATCCAATGATATGTTGCCATCTTATGATGTCTGAGTAGATTTTTGTTGTCCTGTCGGTAATTGGTGAATTTCTATGGTTGGTTTAATTTTCTTGTGGTTATGTTGCTGTCTTTTGGTGCCCATCATATGAGCGCGCTTGTGGATCACACCATAGGGTTAGTAGTATGTTGATAGGACTATGAATTGGAGGGCAAGGGTGACAGTAGCTTCAGCCTAAACATAGAAATTGATACGTACGGGATTGAAAGGGGACTAATATATATCTTAATGATATGGTTAGGTTTTACCTTAATGAACATTAGTAGTTGCGGATGCATGCTGATAGTTCCAATCATAAATGCATAGAACTCCAAGTAAGGGACAACATGCTAGCAGTGGCCTCTCCCACATAAAAACTTGCTATCGGTCTAGCAACGTAGTCAATTACTAAGGGACAATTTCGCAAATCCTACCACCACTAATCCACACTCGTTTTACCAAACTTAATTGTTGCTTTATTTAAACAAAACCTAACTTCTATTTTCACGTTCTTTATTATCTTGCAAACGTATCCACACCTACAAAGTACTTCTAGTTTTATTCTTGTTCTAGGTAAAGCAAACGTTAAGTGTGCATAGAGTTGTATTGGTGGTCGATAGAACTTGAGGGAACATTTGTTCTTCCTTTAGCTCCTCGTTGGGTTCGACACTCTTATTTATCAAAAAAGGCTACAAAAGATCCCCTATACTTGTGGGTTATCAAGACCTTTTTCTGGCGCCGTTACCGGGGAGCAATAGCGTGGGGTGAATATTCTCGTGTGTGCTTGTTTGCTTTATCACTAAGTAGTTTTTATTTTCAGTTCTAAGTTGTTATCTATCTTTAGTTATGGATATGGAACACGAAATACCAAAAAATAGTTGTACTTGCTACTCACGAATATGGGAAACCTCCTAAAACCCTCGATGCTCGTTATGCAAAAAATATTAAACACCACTTTGATAATCCTGAGAAACCCCATTGAACATGATAATCGGAGACACATTGGATCAACGTGAATACTTTAGGGATTATTGCTTGACACAAAAAGGGAAAGTGTTGTGGGATCAAATTGATATGTTGTATTGGTATGCTTGGAATTTATGCCAGAGATATGATTTTACTTGTTGCTCTAGGATGAATGCTCCACACCTTCTCTTTTCATGCAACTTTAATGAAATGAAACCTTAGCTTCTTATGCTAAGGGTAGATATGATTACTATGATGTGGAAAGAATAGAAGAATTTGTTGCTTTTAAGGGTGCTTATTGAATTGAATCTTTGTTTGAGAAGTATGAAGATTTTGATTATTCAGTTGATAGACCTAATTTTTTTGCTATACTTAAATATTGCTATGATAATTATAAATACAATTCCGATATTGATGTATTTATTGAGAAAGTCTCCGCTGTCCAAGAAGAGACTAATATTTTGCAGGAGTCTATGGAAGAAAGAATTGATGAAACTGTGAGCTCATTGGATGAAAAAGATGATGAGGAGAGCGAAGAACAAAAGGAGGAAGAGCGGATTGATCACTCGTGCCCCACCTTCTTATGAGAGTAACTCTTAAACTCATACATTTTTTAATGTCCCTTCGTTCTTACCGAAGGATGAATGCTATGATAATTGCCATGATCCCGTTGATTCATTTGAAATATCCCTTTTTGATGAACTTGATGCTTGCTATGCTTGTGGCCAAGATGCCAATATGAATTATGCCTATGGAGATGAACTTGCTATAGTTCCTTATGTTAAGAATGAAAGTGTTGTTGTTGCACCCATGCATGATAGTCCTATTATCTTTTTGAATTCTCCAAACTACACTATATCGGAGAAGTTTGCACTTATTAAGGATTACATTGATGGGTTGCCTTTTACCGTTGCACATGATGATTTTGATGAATATAATATGCATGTGCTTGTTGCTCCTAATTGCCATTATTATGAGAGAGGAACTATATCTCCATTCTCTATGTTTCCAACACGATAAAATTGCAAGAAACTGCTTATGCTATGTATTGGCCTTTACTTGATGTGCATGAATTGTTCTTTTATGACATGCTGATGCATAGAAAGAGGGTTAGATTTCATCATTGCATGATTTATGTTGCTTTGTGCTCACTACTAAATGCCAAATAATTGTTTATTAAAATTGGCTTTGATATACCTTGGGATCTGGGTGGATCCATTACTTGAGCACTTTATGTCTAGCTTAATGGCTTTAAAGAAAGCGCTGCCAGGGAGACAACCCGGAAGTTTTAGGAAGTCATTTTATTCTGTTGAGTGCTTTTATATAGTTTAAAACAAAAAAGTAGTGGGGAATCTAAAACTTCACAAAAAGAAAAATGAAAGTGGGAAAGACGAACACCATGGAAGCGGGAGCATGCCTTGAACTTTGTTCATGCCCATGGAAACTTTGTGAATCTTGAATTACAGAAACTTTCCAACAAAAATAATTATCCCCGCGTACAAATACATTGTATTATAAAAATAATGTGCCAAGATTTGCCTTTAGGATGATTAGATTGCTTGTTGGTATGTGCAGTGTAAAAACAGAAACTTTGGTTGTAGTGTGTGATTTCACATTTTTTTACTGGAACGTCAAAAGTTTCTAAAAAATTTACACAATATTTCTGTACAAATTTTTTATTTTTTTCCTAATTTTTAAGAATTTTTGGAGTTATATAAGTATGGTTAATGTTCAGATTACTATAGACTGTCATGTTTAAGACATATTCTATTTTTGATGCATTGTTTTGCTTGTTTTGATGAAACTATTGATTTTATCAGTGGTCTAAGCCATGGAGAAGTTATAATACAGTAGCTATAATGCAAAAGAAATATGAATTGGTTTGCAAAGTACTTAAAGTAGTTATTTGCATTATTATACTAACAGATCTCACCAGTTTTCTGTTAAGTTTTGTGTGGATGAAGTGTTCAAAGATCGAGGAGGTCTCGATATGAGGAGAAGGAGGAGAGGCAAGAGTTCAAGCTTGGGGATGCGCAAGGCACCCTAAGTAAATATTCAAGGAGACCCAAGCATCTAAGCTTGGGGATGCCTCGGAAGGCATCCCATCTTTCTTCAACAAGTATGGGTATGTTTTTGTTTTCATTTCCTTCATGTGATATGTGTAAATCTTGAAGCGTCTTTTGTGTTTATTTTCATTTTTATTTTATGCACCATGCTGGTATGAGATACTCCATGGTCAATTTATGGAATGCTCATTGCACTTCACTTATATATTTTGAGTGTGGCTTTATAGAATGCTTCATGTGCTTCACTTATATCATTTGAAGTTTGGATTGCCTGTTTCTCTTCACATAGAAAACCGTTATTTGTAGAGCTCTTTTGCTTCACTTGTCTTTATTAGAGCTTGGTTTTTCGTAGAAAGAATTAAACTCTCATGCTTCACTTATATCTATTTAGGGAGTCAACATGAATTGGTCATTTGCATGGTTAGTCATGAAGTCCTCCATAAAACTTGTGGATCACTGAATATGATATGTTTGATTCCTTGCAATAGTTTTGCGATATAGAGATGATAATATGTGGGAGGTACTAGTAAACGATTATGGTTAGTAGTAATATTGGTGTTAAGGTTCATGATTCCCGAAGCATGCACGTATAGTCTCTCCTTATGCTAAGAAGTTGGAGCATGATTTGTTATTGATTGTCTTCCTTATGAGTGGCTGTCGGGGACGAGCGATGGTCTTTTCCTACCAATCTATCCCCCCAGGGGCATGCGTAGTAGTACTTTGCCTCGAGGCCTAATAAACTTTTGCAATAAGTATATGAGTTCTTTATGACTAATGTGAGTCCATGGATTATACACACTCTTACCTTTCTGCAATTTGCTAGCCTCTACGGTACCATGCATTGCCCTTTCTCACCTCGAGAGTCGGTGCAAACTTCGCCAGTGCATCCAAACCCCATGATATGATACGCTCTATCACACATAACCCTTATTATATCTTCCTGAAAATAGCCACCATACCTACCTATTATGGCATTTCCATAGCCATTCCGAGATATATTGCCATGCAACTTCTACTGCTTCCATTTTGATGACTTGAGCACTCATTGTCATATTGCTTTACATGATCATAAGATATCTAGCATGATATTTCCATGGTTTTGTCCATTTTTTGATATAGTTGTTACGCTAGATCATTGCACATCTTGGTACACTGTGAGAGGCATTCATACAGAGTCATACTTTATTCTAGGTATCGAGTTGTAACTTTTATTCTTTGAGTTGTAAGTAAATATAAGTGTGATGATCATCATTATTCATTATTAGAGCATGTCCCAGTGAGTAAAGGATGATGTAGACTATGATTCCCCCACGAGTCAGGATGAGGCTCCGGACAAATATTAAAAAAAAGAAGAAAAAATGAAAAAAAATGAGGCAAAAAAGAGCCCAAGAAAAGATAAAAAAAGAGAAAGAAAGAAAAAAATTAGAGATAGAAGAGAGAAGGGGCATGCCAATTCCACACTTGTGCTTCAAAGTAGCACCATGTTTTTCATATAGAGAGACTCCTATGTTTTCACTTTCATATTGAGAATTTTTCATTATAGAGTTAGATGCATGATACGTCTCCTATGTATCTATAATTTTCTATTGTTCCATACTGTTATATGATCATTCTTGGATGTTTTACAATCATTTTATAGCAACTTTATATCATTTTTTGGGACTAACCTATTGATATAGTGCCCAGTGCCAGTTGTTTTTTTTCTTATTTTTTACTTCGTAGAAAATCAATACCAAACGGAGTCCAAATGCAACGAAACTTTTTGGAGTTTTTTTCCAGACCAGAAGACACCTATTGGGCCAAAGAAATACCAGAGGGGGATCCAAGGGGAGCACAACCAACTTGGGCGCGCCATGGTGGGTTGTGCCCACCTCGGCCGCCTCCCGCACCACCTCTTTGCTCTATAAATACCATGAAAATCCAGAAACCCTAGGGGAGTCGACGAAACACAATTCCATCCGCCTCAAGTTCCACAAACACCAGATCCAATCTAGACACCATCACGGAGGGGTTCATCATCATCATTGGTGCACCTCCGATGATGCGTGAGTAATTCATTGTAGACCTTCGAGTTCGTAGTTAGTAGCTAGATGGCTTCCCCTCTTTCTCTTTTTATTCTCAATACAATGGTCTCTTGGAGATCTATTTGATGTAACTCTTTTTGCGGTGTGTTTGTCGGGATCCGATGAACTTTGAGTTTATGATCAGATTTATTTTATCCATGAAAGTTATTTGAGTTTCGATCTCTTATATGCATGCTTGCTTATAGCCTCGTATTTCTTCTTCGAATCTTTGGTTTAGTTTGGCCAACTAGATCGATTTTTCTTGCCATGTGAAGAGGTGCTTTGTGATGGGTTCAATCTTACGATGCTCAATCCTAGTGACAGAAGGGGACATGACACGTATGTATCGTCGCTATTAAGGATAACAAGATGAGGTCTATTCGTAGATGAACAGATCTTGTCTACATCATCTCATCATTCTTATTGCAGTACTTAGTTTTCCCATGAAATTGATACAATAGATGCATGCTGGATAGCAGTCGATGTGTGGAGTAATAGTAGTAGATGCAGGCAAGAGTCGGTCTAATAATCTTGGACGTGATGCCAATATTATGATCATTGTATGGATATCGTCATGATTATTTGAAGTTCTATCAATTGCCCAATAGTAATTTGTTTACCCATCGTATGCTATTTTTCTCGAGAGAAGCCACTAGTGAAATCTACGGGCCTCGGGTCTATTCTTTATCATATTTGCTTCGAGATCTATTTTTACTCGCTTTTATTTTCAGATCTATTAATCCAAAAACCCAAACATACCTTGCTGTAATTTTTTGTTATTTATTTTATTTTGCGTTTCCGTGAGATCTATTTATCCAATCTACTACAAACCGATCTATCTTTTTACCCGAGAGAGATTGACAACCCCCCTTACGCGTCGGGTTACAAGTATTTGTTCTTTGTGTGCATGTACCGTTTACATAGTGTTGTGTGGTTCACCTACTGGTTCGATAACCTTGGTCTCATCACTGAGGGAAATACCTACCATAGATGTGTTGCATCATCCCTTCCTCTTTGGGGAATACCGACGTAGTTCAAGCCGCATCAAAAGGAATTTCTGGCGTCGTTGCCGGGGAGACATCATCAACATTTATCAGGTTCCTAATCACAAATCTCATCTCCTTGCAATTTACATTATTTTCCATTTGCCTCTCATTTTCATATCCCCCACTTCACAAAAATTTGCCGTTTTATTCGCCCTCTTTTTTGTTCGGCGTTTCTCATTGGATCTCTTATTTGCTTGAACTTGTCATCATGAGTGACTTTGGTATGGCAGAAACAAATGATGGTCTAACTCCTAAAAGTGGACGATCTGGCAATCTGGATGCTAAAACTTTTGTTTTGGGACAAGGGAATGTTATGGGAAAAGAACATATCCAAGATTTTTTTTCAATTGTGTTGGAAATTTAAGTCTTGATGATGCTCCTATACTTAAAAGGACTAAATCTTATGTAGAAGATATTTCAGCACTAGTTCTGAAACTTGAAAACAAATTTACCCGTACCCATCCTACCTTGCAAAGATTGTTTTATGAGCTACCCGTTATAAAGAACCCCAAAGCTAAAAAGTTGGCCACCCTTGTTCTTATGAATGAATTTGATTACATAATACGAGAAACTAGGGAAAATTTTGATTTCTATGGTATGAATCATGAAAAACCGGTGATAGATAAGATTCTTTATAATAGTGATTATGTGCTAAGACATTTGCTTGGGGATAATCGAATCTTTGATAAGAATCTTAAAAAGGAAATCCTTGTTTTAGATATAATCCAACAAGTTTTCAATTATGTTAATCAACACTATTCTTGGATTGTTGCCAGAAATCAAAGGGGATATGATGATAAGCAACTTGATAGTGCTAAAGTTTCTATGGATAACGTGTTCTACATTGTTTTTGCAAAACTTCTTGACAAAAACACCTCTGAGGTAAATGAAACTAAAGATGACAACACTTAGATCTATGCATTATGCCTAGCTAGGGGCATAAAACGATAGCGCTTGTTGGGAGGCAACCCAATGAACAAAATTTATTTTGTCTTTTTTATTTCTGTTCTTGAGTGTTTGCACAATTATGCTACTGTTTTGATTGTGTTTTTACGTTTTAGTTAGTGTTTGTGCCAAGCAAAGCCTTTGAGATCATGTTGGTGATAATTGATTTGATCTTGTTGAAAAACAGAAACTTTGTGCACCAGTCACATAATTATTAAAAATCACAGAATCGTGATAAAATTCTGATTTTTCTACACAAGATTGATATACAAATTGCCTGCGTTGTCCTAATTCAGAATTTTTGGAGTTACAGATGTATACAGAGTTTTCAGATTGCTACAGATTGTTCTATTTTTGAAAAATTCTGTTTTCTTTGCATTGGGTTCTTATTTTGATAAATCTATGGTTTGTATTGGAGGGTACAAGCCATAGTAAAGTTGGAATACAGTAGATATAATGCAAAAATAAAATATGAATGGGTTTGCAACAGTACTTAGAGTAGTGATTTGCTTTGTCATACTAACGAATCTCACGAAGGTTTTGTTGAGTTTTGTGTGATTGAAGTTTTCAAGTTTTGGGTGAGATCACGATGGATGAAGGAATAAGGAGTAAGAAGAGCCTAAGCTTGGAGATGCCCATGACACCCCAAGTTATTATCCAAAGAGGAACAAGCAACTAAGCTTGGGGATGCCCCCGAGTGGCATCCCCTCTTTCTTCTAACGAGCATCGATATTTTACTTGGAGCTATATTTTTATTCGTCACATATCATGAGTTTTGCTTGGAGCGTCTTGTATCATATGAGTCTTTGATTGTTTTGCTTTTTAGTTTGTGTCATCTATCCTTGCTGGATTCACCTAATTGAGACAGCCAAAATTATGCTATGATTCGTTAGAATTGCTCTTTATGCTTCACTTAAATTTTTTGAGCTATGGAATTGCTCTAGTGCTTCACTTATATATTTTTGAGCACGGTGTGCTTTAATTTTTTTGAAGAAATTCTCATGCTTCACTTAGATCTATTTGAGAGTTAGTAAATTTTTAAGAAATTCTCTCATGCTTCACTTAAATTATTTTGAGAGAAGAAAAATGTTATGCTCATGTTCTTCACTTAGATTTGTTTGAGCTATCAAAAGCAACATATGAAATTAGTCCCAAAGTGATAGATATTCAAGAGGGATATAATAAAAACTTTCATGAAGATCATTGAACAAAATAAAGTTGATTCTTTGTAATAGTTTTTTGGTATGATGATATAATATGTGAGTCATGTTGATGAGTAATTATGCTTTAGTAAGAATATTGATGTTAAGGTTTGTGATTCCCTATGCAAGCATGAAAGTCAATAGTTATGCAATGAAATTACATCCTACTTGTGGTGCATTATTCGATGTTATTTATGCTTAATGATCGCTTATGAGATTTTTCGTTTCTTCGTTGGATGATTCTCAATCTTTTGCTAGCCTTCACTTGTACTAATTAAGTGGGATTACTACTTGTACATCCAAAATCCTTAAACCCAGTTTTTGCCATATGAGTCCACTATACCTACCTATTTGCGGTATTCTTTTGCCGTTCTAAGCAAATTTCTATGTGCCATCTCTAATCTTCAAAACAAATTTCCTTTTTGTGTGCTCGTACCGCTCATGAAACGGTAGGGGGTGGCTGATATTTTTCCATGCTAGATGTGTTATTCTTAGGATGAGTGTTTATTCACTTGTCATTACACGAGAGTATGGCAAAGGTATTAGGGATGCCCAGTCCCGAAATGAAAAATGAATTTACTTTATGTTGTCAAATAGTAATAAATTCCTTGGAAAGTGTTGGTATGGACGGCACCCGTGGATACGGTTAGCTGTGGAATGTGAAAGTATGGTGGAAAAAGGAATAAACTTTATTTTCTGTTTGGGAACCGCCTATGATATATCTAGCATGGAAAGTATTGGGAAATCCTCGATCGTTTTTGTTGACAAGAAAAGCATGCCACCCAAAATGTTTTATCTCTATCATTTTCTGCTTTAAGTTGTGGCACCTCTACAAATCCCTACTTCTCTCTCCGAAGGGCCTTTCTATTTACTTTATGCATTTTTTATTTTTTAGTCTCCATCTTCTCTTACAAGGCACCAACTAAGGGGCACTATGATCATACTTGAGCATTGGGTGTAGCTAATATGCGAGTGTGTTTCATAAATGGATCAATGATTGAGCATAATGTGTTAGGGATAACTTGCTTTAGTGTTGATATTTTGAAAGACATGGTTGCTTGTTGATATGCTTGAGTATTGAAATCTTCATGTTAAAACTAGACTATTGCTTTGAATCATATAAAAGTCCAAATGTGATGAACATGATAGGCAGCATTCCACATCAAAAATTCTATTTTTATCATTTACCTACTCGAGGACGAGCAGGGATTAAGCTTGGAGATGCTGATACGTCTCCAACCTATCTATATTTTTTTATTGTTCCATGTTGTTATATGATCATTCTTGGATGTTTTACAATCATTTTATAGCAACTTTATATCATTTTTGGGACTAACCTATTGACATAATGCCCAGTGCCAGTTGCTGTTTTTTGCTTGTTTTTTACTTCACAGAAAATCAATACCAAACGAAGTCCAAATGCAGCGAAACTTTTTGGAGATTTTTTCCGGACCAGAAGACACCTGTTGGGCCAAAGAAGTACTAGAGGGGGGCTCCGAGGGTAGCACAACCCACGTGGGGTCATGCCCACCTTGGCCGCCTCCCGCACCGCCTCTTTGCTCTATAAATACCCCGAAAATCCAAAAACCCTAGGGGTCGATGAAACACAATTCCGGACGCTGCAAGTTCCAAAAACACCAGATCCAATCTAGACACCATCACGGAGGGTTCATCATCCTCATTGGTGCCTCTCTGATGATGCATGAGTAGTTCATTGTAGACCTTCGGGTCCGTAGTTAGTAGCTAGATGGCTTCCTCTCTCTCTTTTGATTCTTAATACAATGGTCTCTTGGATATCTATTTGATGTAACTCTTTTTGCGGTGTGTTTGTTGGGATCCGATGAACTTTGAGTTTATGATTAGATTTATTTTATCCATGAAAGTTATTTGAGTTTCGATCTCTTATATGCATGATTGCTTATAGCCTTGTATTTCTTCTTCGAATCTTTGGTTTAGTTAGGCCAACTATATCAATTTTTCTTGCCATGGGAAGAGGTGCTTTGTGATGGGTTCGATCTTACGATGCTCAATCCCAGTGACAGAATGGGACATGACACGTATGTATCGTTGCTATTAAGGATAACAAGATGGGGTATATTCCTACATGAACAGATCTAGTCTACATCATGTCATCGTTCTTATTGCATTACTCCATTTTTTCATGAACTTAATACACTAGATGCATGCTGGATAGCGGTCGATGTGTGGAGTAATAGTAGTAGATGCACGCAGGAGTCGGTCTACTAATCTTGGACGTGATGCCTATATAATGATCATTGCCTGGATATCGCCATGATTATTTGAAGTTCTATCAATTTCCCAATAGTAATTTGTTTACCCGTCGTATGCTATTTTTCTCGAGAGAAGACACTAGTGAAATCTACAGCCCCCGGGTCTATTCTTTATCATATTTGCTTCGAGATCTATTTTTATTTGCTTTATTTTCAGATCTATTAATCCAAAAACCCAAAAATATCTTACTGCAATTTTTTGTTATTTATTTTATTTTGCATTTCCACGAGATCTATTTATCCAATCTACTACAAACCAATCTATCTTTTTACCCGGGAGGGATGGACAACCACTCTTACACGTCGGGTTGCAAGTATTTGTTCTTTGTGTGCATGTACCGTTTACATAGTGTTGCATGATTCTCCTGCTGGTTCGATAACCTTGATCTCATCACTAAGGGAAGTACCTACCGTAGTTGTGTTGCATCAT
Source organism: Triticum dicoccoides (assembly GCF_002162155.2). Taxonomy (NCBI): domain Eukaryota; kingdom Viridiplantae; phylum Streptophyta; class Magnoliopsida; order Poales; family Poaceae; genus Triticum; species Triticum dicoccoides. The sequence continues at coordinate 448,683,744 of NC_041387.1, read as the reverse complement.
CCCTTCCTCTTTGGGGAAATACCGATGTAGTTCAAGCCGCATCAATGCATACCCACTTTGTTTTCATATTGAGATTTCATACACTTATAGCTCTTAGTGCATTTGTTGCATGGCAATCCCTACTCCTGACATTGATATCAATTGATGGGCATCTCTATAGCCCGTTGGTCAGCCGCGTCGATGTGTGACTTTCTTACTTTTTGTCTTCTCTATATTTACCCCTATCATCATACTCTATTCCACCCATAGTGCTATATCCATGGCTTGCGCTCATGTATTGTGTGAGGGTTGAAAAAGCTGAAGCGCGTTAAAAAGTATGAACCAATTGCTCGGTTTGTCATCGGGGTTGTGCATGATAAATACTTTGTGTTAAGAAGACAGAGCATGACAATACTATATGATTTTGTAGGGATAGCTTTCTTTAGGGTTGATATTTTGAAAGACACGATTGTTTGTTGGGATGCCTGAGATTGCTGTCTTTATGTCAAATTATAGACTATTGCTTTGATTCACTATTGTCTTAATATTCATGCCATGATTAAATATATGATCAAGATTATGCTAGGTAGCATTCCACATCAAAAATTATCTTTTTATCTTTCACCTACTCGAGGACGAGCAGGAATTAAGCTTGGGGATGTTGATACATCTTCGTCGTATCTATAATTTTTTATTGTTTCATCCCTATATTATACAACTTTCACATACTTTTGACAACATTTTATATGATTTATTGGACTAACCTATTGATCCAGTGCCCAGTGCCAGTTCCTGTTTGTTGCATGTTTTTTGTTTCGCAGAATATCCATATTAAATGAAGTCCAAACGCGATAAAAATCTATGGAGAATTATTTTGGAATATTTATGGTTTTGGGGAGGTGGAATCCTTGCAAACGGGCACCACAGCCACCACAAGACACCTGGGTGCGCCAGGCAGCCCAGACGCATGATGGTGGGTTGTGCCCTCTTCATAAGTCGGTTGGAGCTCTACTTCGGGCGCAAGGAAGCTTATATCCGGAAAAAAATCGTGTTAAATCTCAGCACAATCGGAGTTACGTATCTCCGGGAATATAAGAAGCAGTTTTCGGCCAGAAACCGGGAGCGTGAAACAGAAGAGAACAGAGAGGGAGATCCAATCTCGGAGGGGCTCCCGCCCCTCTGCCGCGATGGAGGCCATGGACCAGAGGGGGAACTCTCCTCCATCTAGGGGGATGCCAAGGAAGAAGAAGAAGGAGGGGGGCTCTCTCCCGGTGGTGCCGGAACGCCACCAGGGCAATCATCGTGTGACGGCGATCTACTCCAACAACTCCGTCATCTTCACCAACATCTTCATCACCTTCCCCCTTCTATATTCAGCGGTCCACTCTCCCGCAACCCGTTGTACCCTCTACTTGAACATGGTGTTTTATGCTTCATACTATTATCCAATGTTATGTTGCCATCCTATGATGTCCGAGTATATTTTTGTTGTCCTATCAGTAATTTGTGAATTGCTATGGTTGGTTTAATTTGCTAGGACTATGCATTGGAGGGAAAGGGTGACAACAGCCTCAGCCTAAACATAGAAATTGATACATACGAGATTGAAGGGGGGGCAATATATATCTTAATGCTATGGTTGGGTTTTACCTTAGTGAACATTATTAGTTGAGGATGCTTGCTAATAGTTCCAATCATAAGTGCATAGAATTCCAAGTAAGGGATGACATGCTAGCAGTGGCCTCTCCCACATAAAAACTTGCTATAGGTCTAGCAACGTAGTCTATTGCTAAGGGACAATTCCACAAATCCTACCATCACTAATCCATGCTCGTTTTACTAAACTTAATTGTTTCCTTATTTAAACAGCACCTAACTTTTATTTTCATGTTCTTTATTATCTTGCAAACCTATCCACACCTACAAAGTACTTCTAGGTTTATTCTTGTTCTAGGTAAAGCAAACATTAAGTGTGTGTAGAGTTATATTGGTGGTCGATAGAACTTGAGGGAATATTTGTTCTGCCTTTAGCTCCTCGTTGGGTTCGACACTCTTATTTATCAAAAAAGGTTACAAACGATCCCCTGTACTTGTGGGTTATCAATTCACTTGATGTATGTTTTGGCACTCGACTTGCGGATTCCCGAGGTGACATTGGGGTAATCTAGCTATGCATAGGGGTTGATGCACGTTTTCGTCCTACTTTCTCCGGTAGTAATCTTGGGACACTCTTTGAAGTTCTTTGTGTTGGATTGAATATTATGAATCTGAAGTTGTTTGATGCATATCGTATAATCAACTCATGGATATTTGTGGTGACATTGGAGTATCTAGGTGACATTAGAGTTGGTTGATGTGTATCATATGGTGTTATTTTAGTACGAACTCTAGGGCTGTTTGCGGCTCTTATAGGGATGGCTCGATAGATTGATCAGAAAAGATAACTTTGAGGTGGTTTCATACCCTAAAACAATTTCATCTTATGTTCTCTCCGTTAGATAAGAACTTTGGAGTGACTCTTTGCCACGCGTTGAGGAGTTGTTATATGATTCAATTATGTTAGCACTGTTGAGAGATTGCACTAGTGAAAGTATGAACCCTAGGCCTTGTTTTTACGCATTGCAATAGCGTTTGTGTTCCGTTTTATCACTTGCTACCTTGCTGTTTTTATATTTTCAGATTACAAAAACCTATATCTACTATCCATACTACACTTGTATCATCATCTCTTCGCCAAACTAGTGCACCCATACAATTTGCCATTGTGTTGGGTGTGTTGGGGACACAAGAGATTTCTTGTATTTGATTGCAGGGTTGTTTGAGAGAGACCATCTTCATCCTACGCCTCCTACGGATTGATAAACCTTAGGTCATCCACTTGAGGGAAATTTGCTACTGTCCTACCAAACTCTGCGCTTCGAGGCCCAACAGAGTCTACAATAAGTAAAGTTGCGTAGTAGACATCAATGCAAGTTGATGACCCACAAGTATAGGGGATCAATCATAGTCCTTTAGACAAGTAAGAGTGTCGAACCCAACGAGGAGCAGAAGGAAATGAGAAGCGGTTTTCAGCAAGGTATTTTTTTCAAGTATTAAATGTAACAGTGATAGATAATTTTGTAGCAAGATAATTCGTAACAAGTGACAAGTAGAAGTAGTAACAAAGGTGCCGCAAGGTAGCCCAATCCTTTTTATAGCAAAGGACAGGCCGAAACATTCTCTTATAGTAAGGAAAGCGTTCTCGATGACACATGGGAATTTCATCTAGTCACTTTCATCATGTTTATTTGATTCACGTTCGCTACTTTGATAATTTGATATGTGGGTGGACCGGTTCTTGGTTGCTGTTCTTACTTGAATAAGCCTCCCACTTATGATTACCCCCTCTCGCAAGCATCCGCAACTATGAAAGAAGAATTAAGATAAATCTAATCATAGCATGAAACATATGGATCTGAATCAACCCCTTATGGAATACCGCATAAACTAGGGTTTAAGCTTCTGTCACCCTAGCAACCCATCATCTAATTACTACTCCACAATGCATTCCTTTAGGCCCAAGTATGGTGAAATGTCATGTAGTCGACGTTCACATGACACCACTAAAGAAAGCAACAACATACATATCATCAAGATATCGCATGAATACCAAATTCACATGATTACTTATAACAAGACTTCTCCCATGTCCTCAAGAACAAAAGTAACTAATCACAAATCATATCCATGTTCAAGATCAGAGGGGTATTGATTATCATTAAGGATCTGAACATATAATCTTCCACCAAATATACCAACTAGCATCAACTACAAGATGTAATCAACACTACTAGCAACCCACAAGTACCAATCTAAGGTTTCGAGACAAAGATTGAATACAAGGTATGAGCTAGTGTTTGACACGAGATGGTGCTAGTGAACATGTTGATGAAGATTTGTCCTCCCATGACGAGAGGATCATTGGTGATGTCGATGACTTCGATTTCCCCCTCCCAGAGGGAAGTGTCCCCGGCGGAATCGCTCCGCCGGAGAGTAAAAGTGCTCCTACCCAGGTTCCACATCGAGACGGCGGTGCTTCATCCCAAAAGTTCTCTCTTTATTTTTTCTAGGTCAAAACTCTCCACATAGTATAAGATGGGGGCCAGAGGCCAGCCAATGGCCTGACAAGGCACTAGGGCGCGCCCCCTGGGCCCTGCTGCCTTGTGGGCAGCTGGTGGGTCCCCTCTGGTACTTCTTTGCTCCAGTACTTTTTATATATTCTATAAAAATTCTTCGTGAGATTTCAGCTCATTTGGAGTTCTACAGTATAGGTATCCCTGACGTAGCTTTTCCAGGTCCAGAATTCCAGCTGTTGGCAATCTCCTTCTTCATGTAAATCTTGCAAATTAAGAGAGAAAAGGCATTAGAATTGCATCACAAAGTATTATAATGATAAAAAACGTTGTAAATATTAGTAGGAAAACAAGATGCAAAATGGACGTATCACGCGTCTCGATCTCTCCCGAAGCTTCCGTTGTTTCTTGTTGCCCAAAAAGTCGTGTTAAACTGACAACATATTTTGACCTCCGTAGATATTGATTTCTCGTGAAACCGAAAACAAGCAGAAAACATGATCTTTCACTAGGCACTAAATTAATAGGTTAGTCCATAAAAATAATATAAGTTCCTATAAAAAGTATATAAAAGTGATAATATAATAGCATGAAACAACAACAAAATTATAGATACGTTTGAGACGTATTAGTCCCGCATCTCTTCGCTGAAATCCTCGACCTCCTCAGTGTCACTGACCTCCTCCTCCAGGATGACATGGAGAGTCTCGACGTTGGCCACGACATGGGGCATCGACGGGGTTGTGAAGTTTGTCGGTCGCTCCAGGGCTGGGCTAGGAATCATGCCTTGGAGGATGAGCTTGCCGCACAAATCGGTAATGAGTTCTAGATCCGAAGTGGACAATCTGGCTTGGTGCATAGGTCTCGACAAGCCCGATACGACCCGCTGAGTCGGCGGCGAAAGAACTCGAGTCGAACACGGAGATCTGGCCCATCATTATGGCACCGGAGTCAATAAAAGATGCCTTCAGATCTCTGGGTTCACCTAGTACAACCCTTAACTCGTGCGCCACTATCGGATTATTTTCCGACATATCCCTCTATAGTGTATCTGACCAGGCGAGTAGATCCGATGGAAACAGAGGCAGGGTTTTACCTAGGTCCAAACCCTCGTGGAAGAGGTAATACCCTACTCCTTCTTGTTGCTCTTGTTGGTATAGGGGTTACAAGTATCGAGGTATTGAGCAATAGCTCTAGGATTATTTTTCTATTTGACTATCCCTGACCTCGACTTATATGGGTACCGAGGTCTAGGGCTACATGTTTAAGTTGGTTGGGGGAGTCCTCCTTGACGTTGGTAATCTCGTCGTACGCTCCAAGTTTTTTGGGTCCACCTTGTTGTAGGGCCATGGGCCAGGCTAATCAGCCCATGGCGTAACCGATCTGGGAGGGGGCGGGGGGCTACTCAGGCTGGCTTTCGATCAGGTGAGGCACCCCTGGAACGTAACACTGTCAATCTCCATCGGCATCATGGCATGGCCCCACCGCTAGTGCACAGTGGGTTTGCATGACAGCGTCCTGCCTGAAGTGGAATCAATAGGAGGCCCACCTACGACGAAAAATGGACAATATTGTAGCTATATAATAGAAATGCCCATACAAAGCGGGCACCTGCTCCACACCTTATATATAACGCTTATTAACAAGGAAAACATTCTCTCGTGAAAGTTTCTTGGGAGCGTTTTCCTAGCGGACGCCCCGGACTTTCCATGGCAACTTCAGTAAATGTGCCATGATAGAAGACAAAAGTTGCCATGTAGCGCAAACAAAATAGGAGAAAATTGCCACGTCATGTAAAGAAATTGCCATATGTTGGATCGTGATTCAATGGCTTTTGACGGGGAACCCTAAATGCGTTGGGGTCCATTAATAATGACATATGTGGCAAACTATTAATTAAGAAATAGAATGCCTTTTTTGTTATATAGTACTTATTAATAGTGACACATGTAGCAAACTATCAAGGAGAAAGATTGTGCCTTTTTGGTTTGAACAAAAGGGCCATTATTCTAGTCGAACTACTTATGCACGTTCACAACTCGAAAACTATGAGGTGTGTCCGGAATAAAATCCATTTAAACAATATATTTTCCAATCAGCTGAAAATAATTAAATGCTGATAACTCAAGTTTGTTACATATTTCAAATTTCATAAAAAATGCGAGCAGTGGGAAATAAAAAAGTCAGACACTTTCTTCATGGAATTGCAAACAATGAATTTCCCCACACAAAAAAAGTTGTACAAAGCACGGTAGTGCCATTTTCAAAACAGCAATATTTTTGCAACCCAAAAGAATCCAAACTCGACTAGAGAGGAGGGCAGAGGAGAGGAGAGGAGAGCCCGTCGATCCCGTTCACCCTCCTCTGGCTGGCGTTCCCGATCCAAGCCGAGCCAATCCTTCCCACCCAGCCCCAGGCAGCCGTCACCGTCAAGTAACGGCCCCCCACCCTCCCCCTCGTCCCGGCTCCTTCTGGGGGAGGCCGCCTCCGCCCCCCGCCCCGGTCTGCGCCCACCGTCGCCTTTAACTCCCCCCTCCTCCGTTACCGTCTCCCCCCTTCCCACCTCCCCCACCCGCTGCTCATCAACATTCAACAGGAATTCGATTTGATTTCGACTGATTGCTTGATTGCAACTCCGCCGCGAGAGAGGCCTTCGCTGCGCTACGTTCTTGCCGGGGTTGTTCTTCTTCGATTTTTAGGGTTGCGGAGCCCTTGGATTTCGCGTAGGTACGCGGCTTTCCTCGGGCCGGATCTCCCTTCCTGCGAATTCGTGGGATTTCTCGTCAGATTTGGGTTTCGAATGCGAGATTGATTGATGTGCTTTTTTCCCGTGTGATTTGCAGGAGAGCCTCCTCCCGGCCGTGTGATGGACGCGAGGGAGATGTGAAGCCTGGCTGTTAACTGATGCTCGTGGAGAGATTCGGAGGAGAGGAGCGCGCGGTGAGGAGGCGGTGGAGGCGGAAGCGCCGGAGAGTTGGGCACCAGCGCAGCCACGGACGACGCGCAGCCGCCGGGGGACGAGGCCTGGAACAGGGCTGCTCCGCCGCTGACGGCCGCCGCCGCCGCCTCCATGGGGGAGTCGCTGCTCACCGCGCTCTCCATGGACACCACCACGGCCCACCACCCGCACCAGGGCCCCTCCACCTTCCTCTCCATGGACACTGCCTCCCACGACGAATTCGACCTCTTCCTCCCGCCGCCAGGCCCTTTCCAGCGCTGCCTCCATGCCGCCGCAGCCGCCCCCCCTGACATCAACCTTCCCCTCGCCGCTGACCCGTCCCCTCCCCCTCCGGCCCTGCAGACCACCACCCTCCATGAATCCAACGTCGACATGCTAGATGTTGGCCTCGGCTGCCCGCAGCTCTATGACTCGGACTCGCCTGCTGCTGCCGCCGCCACCTCGGCCCCAGTGTCCACCACAACAACTGTCCATGTGTCTCACACCAAGAGCTCCGGTTCCAGCGCCGCACGCAAGTGCGTGAAGCGGAATGATAGCATCTGGGGTGCATGGTTCTTCTTCACCCACTACTTCAAGCCGGTTATGTCGGCTGATAAGGGCAGCAAGGCCAAGGCACCCACTGCTGCTGGGAATGGTAATAGTGCCACACTGGATGCTTTCCTGGTGCAGCACGACATGGAGAACATGTACATGTGGGTGTTTAAGGATCGGCCGGAGAATGCCCTGGGGAAGATGCAGCTGAGGAGCTTCATGAATGGTCACTCGCGCCTTGGGGAGCCACAGTTTCCTTTCAGCGCAGACAAAGGGTTTGTGCGCTCACACCGGATGCAGCGTAAGCACTACCGGGGGTTGTCAAACCCGCAGTGCCTTCATGGGATTGAGATTGTGCGGACACCAAACTTAGTGGGTGTTCCTGAGGCTGATATGAAGAGGTGGTTTGAGCTCACTGGGAGAGATGCCAATTTCTCGGTTCCCACTGAGGCGGATGATTTTGAATCATGGAGGAATCTGCCGACCACGGAATTTGAGCTCGAGAGGCCTGCAACTGCTGCTCCAGCAAAGTGCACCTCACATGGCCATCACAAGAAGGTGCTGAATGGTTCTGGCCTTAACCTGTCAACACATGCATCAAAGCATGGTTCTGGGGATGGTATGGACATCTCAGGCGTGTGCCACAAACGTAGGAAGGATTCCTCCCCCTCTGCCATGGAAGAGGATTGCAGCAATTCAAATTCAGACAAGGTTCAGGACATGGATGTGAGCCACACTTTTGAGCCATCATGGACGAATGACTTCACCGGTGTGATGCGTCATGCTTCTGGGCCAGTAACTGCCGCAAAAACAATATATGAAGATAGCAAGGGCTACTTGATCATCATTAGCCTGCCATTTGCTGATATACAGAAGGTGAAGGTTACCTGGAAGAATACTCTTACGAATGGCGTCGTCAAGGTATCATGCACTAGTGTCGGACGGATGCCATTCTTGAAGCGACATGATCGGACCTTCAAGTTGACGGATCCTTCACCTGAGCATTGTCCACCAGGGGAGTTCATCCGGGAAGTTCCACTGCCTACCCGGATCCCAGAAGATGCTACTCTGGAAGCATACTGTGATGAATCAGGAACAGGCCTAGAGATTATTGTCCCTAAACACCGTGCTGGACCTGAAGAACATGAAGTCCGTGTGTCCCTGAGGCCTCCCTCATCATGGTGCCAATGAAAACATGTTGAAGGTGTGTGATAGATGTTCATGTAGTAGTTAGAGTGTCCATTATTGTCAGCTGCTCTTGACTGATTCTTTGCTGTCTTGTCTGCTAACCCTCTAGTATGCGGGGAGACAAGGTGTGGATGTTACCATACAACAAATGCAGCTCAGTTTTGCTAATTGTGACGGAGCAGTCCTAGTCGATTGAAGCATTCTGGTAGTTGGAAGTTGGCAGCTGTGGAAATTTAGGGGCATGCTACAAGCCACAAGGAACATATCTGGATTACTCACTCGCTCTATGTTTTGGTATCGTTGCTGGGGAGTACCTTGTGTATTATCTTTTGCTTTTGTGGAATTTTTCTTTGTATGAAAGGTTTGCCGCCCTGCTCAATGTGCTTCCATCTGTGCATTACTCTGGTGAGCATTCTGTTTAGGCATTTATGGTCAGTATTCATAGGTTGGTGAGAAGTCTGCTTTGTGGGTGTTCCTGAAAATTTCATCCAGGAAAGGAGTTCATGCAAGTGTTTCTAGGATTTGTCCATGTTTTGTGGGTACTATATTGTTTTTATTAGCATTCAAACGCTTTCCAGGAAATTGCTGGAAGGCGAGTGCAATTGTTTGAAGGTACCAGTGTAAACAATCCGTCATCAATATAGATTTTAGTCTTTATCAGTTATGTGCACTGCTGTAGTAATTTGAATTCACTTTCATATGCTTGGGTATTATGTTCAGTTCAACTTCAACCCCAGCCGAAGTGATCGCAGTGTTCGCAACGCCGAGTTGTATCTGCATTTTTCTTTTGCTGAAGCCAAGTATCTGCAAGGATAGGATTAGCCCCATTTGGAGGTATTTTACCTATTCTGGTGTCCTATGGCAACTGTTTTGCTAATAAGTTTTTGCCCTGGGACTGCCAGCTGCTGCTCACCCTGCATCTTCTTTTTAGAACCACTGACGATGTGGATGAGTAAATGAGGTACAAGATGCAGGGTGAGCAGCATCGTTGTCATCTTATCTTGCAAGTTGGTGGGTTATAGTTGGTGTGTTCCATGATTTTTCCTTTTGAGGCGATTCGGTTTCACCACCGATTGGTCTTAAATGACATAGACAGCCAACACCGGTGTCATTTCCGGTCGGGTTGCATTATACTCCCTCCGTCCCATATTGAGTAATTCCTTGACGCATGGATACGACTGAAGAAAGGCGATGTTTGTTCCTGCGCTGAGGCCTGAGGATCTCGCGCATATCCACTTGCGATTAGTGTTATCGGCGATAATCATTTGTTAATCCAATCCTGTTGACCTGCGAAGGATGGCGTTGCGATGTGGCAACTTGGCGCCGTCGTTTTGTTTTTTGTTTACCTTTTGTGTTGCTGTTGCTGGGCGTGCGTGCGTATGTTTATATGCGCGCCCCCTCTTATCTGCACGTTTCGATAAGCCGGCCTTTCCCCCTCTCTAGGGCCGCTTTATAAGGTGCGCCTCTGCCCTGTGTGGCCGCTCCACCCGGCTCCGGGGCCGGGAGTAGGAGGAGTTTTTGATAAGCTCTCAGATTGTTGAGTGCTTATTATTATTTGGCACACTGGGCTCCCCTGTGTAAATAATACTCCAGTAATATCGCTACTCCCTCCTTCCATCTATATAGGGCCTAATGCGTTTTTTAAGATCGTCTTTGACTATTGACAAGATTAATAGTACATGACATGCACAATGTGAAAATTATATCATTGAAGGCTCCTTTCACATACGAATTTAACGGTGTGCTTTGTGTAAGTTGCATGTCATATATTATTGCTCTAATATTTGGTCAAAGTTGGCCTCGAAAAATGCATTAGGCCCTATATAGATGGAAGGAGGGAGTACTACTTTTTCCTGGTTGCTGTCTCAACTGGATAAGCTCCTCCTGTTGCTTGTGGAACAATTCGACCCATGACTGAAGAAAAGGTGCCCTTTGCATTCTTTAAGGACCGATAAATAGAGGGAGCCGAGGGTCAAATTTTGCAGCACTATGCTATGTATGCATATGGCAGTACTATGAACCCGTACAGTGTTAGGCTGTTTCGTGGCCTTATATAACCAAATAATATCCGTAGGGGTAAATTTGGTTTCTGTCACTTTCCTGTACGGCCTGTCAGCGCATGGTATCGTACATACATGCAGCCGCAGCTGTTTCCTCGATGATGTACTGTACTATCCCCAGGTTCTTATTAATTACTCCCTCCGTAAACTAATATAAGAGCGTTTAGAATACTAAAGTAGTTATCTAAACACTCTTATATTAGTTTACAGAGGGAGTATTATACTCCAAACCGCTGGTGCATTATGTCGTCGCAGGAGTATGCACCGAGTGCTGATCCCGTCATGGTATCCCTCTCGAATATACTCTCCACGTTATCGCTCACCCGGTCTCGGAATCAGCCTTTACCTGAAATCTTTCTGAATGCTTTTTTTCTTCTAATAATGGTTTACACGTCAAATGCTCCACCTGTCCGACGACAGCCCGCAAGTGCGCCGGCTTCTGGCTTCTTTTAACGACACGTCGTCATGCTGGCTCAGAAACGAGCGTCTCCCCTTCGCCGGATTTGCTCGCGCCCTTCGTTTTCGACGTGACTATCTCCGGTCTATCTGTGGTTATCGGCGCCGATACGATACAGCTGGTGAAGTTCTGTAGCGTGGTCTGCGTGTGGACGGATGGATGGGTGCGTCGTGGCCTCGTGGGGTAGCCGGATCGGGACGCCTCTCACCAGCAACATGCCAACAGATTCTTCCTTGTGCGTCAGGACGTAGAGGGTTAAGGGGCATACCAGATATTCAAAGGTCCAGACAGTGAGAAGATTGAAGAAGCAAAACTGGTAGAGTGTTCAGACGATGGCCGAGTCCAGATTTGTTCTGAACATAGGACAGTGTGCAGATGTTCTTTTTCTCGAGACATCTTAGCCAAAGAAGATCGTTCCCTGAAACTGGAAGAATTCCAGTCATCTTTTTTAAGCCTTCGGTTCTCCAGCTGAGGGAGCTAGTTTCTTGGTTCAATTTTTTAGGACCTCCTGTTTGCCGCTCGACTCGGCATTTTTTTTTGAGGTGAAACTAGGGCTTTATTCATCAACCAAAAACGATGGAATACAAATAATGTCTTGTAAATTCCCTAGCCACACATGTCGACCAACAGGGAGTGTCGAGGCTGCCTTTGCCAAGGCATGCGTCTTAACATTTGCCTCCCTATTCTCAAACCGAAAAGTAATTTTAACAAAATCTAAAGCTCTAACTATTATTTCATCTAGTACAAAAGCATAAGAAGAAGAATGTGCAGATCCATTTATGTCTGAGACGACTTGCAAACAGTCCGAAGCTACCATCACATGTGATTGTAGGAGATCTTGAGCAAGAGCCAGGGCTCGTTGCATGCTTAAGCTTCCAAACTTGTTGCATCAATTAGGCCTGCAAAAACAACCGCTGATGAGCCAATATAGCATCCATTTTTGGCCCTGCATATAGCAGCACATGCCCCAGTCCTTCCTGTGCGGGAAACAACTCCATCAACATTTATCTTTGCCGCATCTTCGCCGGGTGGGATCCATCTCCGGCCTCTTGGTTTTGCATCGCCTGCATGTGCTGTAGGAACTCGCTTGGAGGCAATCTCATGATCCTGCAGGTACCTGTTGACAAAACACATGGTAGATAATGGACTCTGAAATTCATCATCATGGATCGCCCTTCTCCGCGCCCACCAATGGCCCACATAGTAATTAGAACCCTAGCAAGATCCTGCTGGTTCATTGATTCGAATAGCCAGAAGAGCCATAGCCGTGCGTCATCACTCCTGTTTGATATCAAGTGCTCCACAATTTCCTCACCACAAAGCGCCCATACGCAGCATGCCATCCTGCACTCAAAAGGGAGTGGCGCCAAGAGTCATACTCCTCATCGCATAGGCCACACTCGGGGGATGTGGCCATGTTGCGCTCATGACGGATTGATCCAGTCGGTAGTGACATTTGGGCTAGTCCCCAAATAGTCGAGCTTTCGCACAGGGGCGTCACTGGATGACCGGCCCGTCAGTGAATTTACTGTAGCGAGCGGCTATTGTAGAGTACACATGTGCTGTAGCAATTTCTAAAAGACTACTGTAGCAACGCCTAAAACAATTCTACTGTGCCATTACTTTTATCTTTACTCTGTTTTATATTAAAACGCGAACAATTTTTTAAATTTTGTAACATCCCGTACAAATTTTGAATGTTTTATTAAAGCACATTTCTTAATTTTTTAGAACATTTCTTAAATATCGAAATAATTTCGAAACTTGAATAATTTTTGAAATTCTGAACATTTTAAATTTGGGATTGTTTTTAAAATTAGGATTTTTTATGAAAATGCTATTTCTATTTTTTGCACAAATTTTGAAAACTAAGTTTTTTTCCTGAAATTCCGAATAATTTTTAGAAACATGAACATTTTTAATAATACAAACATTTTTGAATTTGTGGAACAAATTTTGAAGGTTATGTTCAGATTTGTTCAGAAGCTAGGACGGTGACTGCAGATATCCTAGCCAGAAAAGATCACTTATGTTGAGATTCAATTTAAAGACTATCAGTTCGGTGAATCTAGAAGAATTCCAGTCATCTCTTTTAGTTGTTTGGTTCAATTTTTTGTGATCTACTATTTGCCGCTCACTGCAGCAAATAGTCTAGCTTTCACACAGGGGCGTAGCTGAGTGCCCAGCCTGTCAGTGATTTACTGTAGTGAGCCACTACTGAGCTAGCACATCTACCTTCCTTTTTCCCCAGTTTTTCTAGTCTATTTCTATATTGAAAAGTCATTTTTTAAAATTTTCGATTAAGTATTGAAATTTTCGAACATTTTCAAATTACACAAATTTTAAAAAATGGTAATATATATTAAATAACACTTTTAGAAATATTGGAAAATATTGAAAACTTGATAATTTCTATAATTTCCATTTTTTCTGAAATTCCAGACATTTCTTAAAATTCAGGGACATTTTTGGAAGCCTAATTTTTATTAAAACACCATTTTTTATGAAACTGCGAAAAATATTGTCAATTTGTGCATAGGTTTTAAAAAACGATTTGCTTAGGAAAATCCTTTTTTTCTTAAAACGAAAAATCTTTTTTAATTTGTGAAACAACTTTTCAAAAATTAATTTTTTTAATTCTGGATAAATTTTGAAAATTAAAGGAAACTGGAAAAAAGAAACAACAAGAAAGCGAATGTAAAATAATGTACTTTGAATGTTCCCAAAACCGTAAGCAGATACATTTGCTAACGGGACCAGCCCATGTCATGTTCGGTTGCTCCCTTTCCTGTGAGATTGGTGGACAATTGGTCACAATGCACGACAAATAGGAAATCCTAATTATTTCTCCTATGGATTTTAGTTTTATAGGCTGATACTAGAAAGTCGTGTATAATTATTGAGCCAAATATAACTCATGCTAAATCTCCATTTGATTTAAAGATGGATCAAGTTCCACTATAGCACAACAAAAACAAAAGGAAAATAGTATCCTAGTGCAAATAAAAAATGAATAAAGGTTCAAGAACAAAAAAATGTAGGTTTCAGATGCCTAGCACAAAGCACGAACTCTGCTTCTAAAGGAAATATGCCCTAGAGGCAATAATAAAGTTATTATGTATTTCCTTATTTCATGATAAATGTTTATTATTCATGTTAGAATTGTATTAACCGGATACTTGATACATGTGTGAATACATAGACAAACAAAGTGTCACTAGTATGCCTCTACTTGACTAGCTCGTTGAATAAAAAGTGGTTAAGTTTCCTAGCCATAGACATGAGTTGTCATTTGATTAACGGGATCACATCATTAGGAGAATGATGTGATTGACTTGACCCATTCCGTTAGCTTAGCACTTGATCGTTTAGTATGTTGCTATTGCTTTCTTCATGACTTATACATGTTCCAATGACTATGAGATTATGCAACTCCCGTTTACTGGAGGAACACTTTGTGTGCTACCAAACGTCACAACGTAACAGGGTGATTATAAAGATGCTCTACAGATGTCTCCGAAGGTACTTGTTGGGTTGGTGTATTTCGAGATTAGGATTTGTCACTCCGATTATCGGAGAGGTATCTCTGGGCCCACTCGGTAATGCACATCACTATAAGCCTTGCAAGCATTGTGATTAATGAGTTAGTTGCGGCATGATGCATTACGGAACGAGTAAAGAGACTTGCCGGTAACGAGATTGAGCTAGGTATTGAGATACCGAGGATCGAATCTCGGGCAAGTAACATACCGATGACAAAGGGAACAACGTATGTTGTTATGCGGTTCGACCGATAAAGATCTTCGTAGAATATGTAGGAGCCAATATGGGCATCCAGGTTCCGCTATTGGCTATTGACCAGAGAGTTGTCTCGGTCATGTCTACATAGTTCTTGAACCCGTAGGGTCCGCACGCTTAAACGTTCGTTAACGATATAGTATTATATGAGTTATTTATGCTGGTGACTGAATGTTGTTCGGAGTCCCGGATGAGATCACGAACATGACGAGGAACTCCGGAATGGTCCGAGGTAAAGATTGGTTTATGGGATAATAGTGTTTGGTCTCCGGAAGGGTTCCGGAATACACCGGAAGGGGTTCCGAATGTCTCCCAAAATGTTTGGGTAGGAGAACACTTTATTTGGGCCAAAGGGGAAAGCCCACGAGGCTTTTGGAAAGTGCAAAAGGAAGTTTTGCGAAGTCTAGAGGCTAGATGCCATGAACCCTGGCGTCTAGGGGTAGACGCCAGGAACCCTGGCGTCTAGCCCTGGAGTCCGAGAAGGACTCTTGCCTTTCGGGCAAAACCGACTTTGAGGAGGCTTTTACTCCAAGTTTTGACCCTAGGGCTCAACATATAAATAGAGGGGCAGGGCTAGCACCCAAGACACATCAAGAAACACCAAGCCATGTGTCGGCAACCCCGTCCCCTCTAGTTTATCCTTCGTCATAGTTTCCGTAGTGCTTAGGCGAAGCCCTGCGAAGATTGTTCTTCACCAACACCGGCACCACATCGTCGTGCTGCCGGAACTCATCTACTACTTCACCCGTCTTGCTGGATCAAGAAGGCGAGGACGTCATCGAGCTGAACGTGTGCTGAACGCGGAGGTGTCGTACGTTCGGTACTTGATCGGGGTGGATCGTGAAGGTGTACGACTACATCAACCGCATTGATAAACGCTTCCGCTTAGCAATCTTCAAGGGTATGAAGATACACTCTCCCTCTCGTTGCTATGCATCACCATGATCTTGCGTGTGCGTAGGATTTTTTTTGAAATTACTACATTCCCCAACAGTGGCATCCGAGCCAGGTTTATGCGTAGATGTTATATGCACGAGTAGAACACAAGTGAGTTGTGGGCGATACAAGTCATACTGTTTACCAGCATGTCATACTTTGGTTCGGCGGTATTGTTGGATGAAGCGGCCCGGACCGACATTACGCATACGCTTACGCGAGACTGGTTCTACCGACGTGCTTTGCACACAGGTGGCTGGGGGGTGTCAGTTTCTCCAACTTTAGTTGAACCGAGTGTGGCTACGCCCGGTCCTTGAGAAGGTTAAAAAAACTCTAACTTGACGAAATATCGTTGTGGTTTTGATGCGTAGGTAAGAACAGTTCCTGCTCAGCCCGTAGCAGCCACGTAAAACTTGCAACAACAAAGTAGAGGACATCTAACTTGTTTTTGCAGGGCATGTTGTGATGTGATATGGTCAAGACATGATGCTAAATTTTATTGTATGAGATGATCATGTTTTGTAACAGAGTTATCGGCAACTGGCAGGAGCCATATGGTTGTCGTTTTATTGTATGCAATGCAATCGCCCTGTAATTGTTTTACTTTATCACTAAGCAGTAGCGATAGTCGTAGAAGCAATAATTGGCGAGACAACAACGATGCTACGATGGAGATCAAGGTGTCGCGCCGGTGACGATGGTGATCATGACGGTGCTTTGGAGATGGAGATCAAAGGCACAAGTTGATGATGGCCATATCATATCACTTATATTGATTGCATGAGATGTTTATCTTTTATGCATATTATTCTGCTTTGATTGACGGTAGCATTATAAGATGATCTCTCACTAAATTTCAAGGTATAAGTGTTCTCCCTGAGTATGCACCGTTGCGAAAGTTCTTCGTGCCGAGACACCACATGATGATCGGGTGTGATAAGCTCTACGTTCAAATACAATGGGTGTAAGACAGTTTTACACATGCAGAATACTCAGGTTAAACTCGACGAGCCTAGCATATGCAGATATGGCCTCGGAACACTGAGACCGAAAGGTCGAGCGTGAATCATATAGTAGATATGATCAACATAGTGATGTTCAACATTGAAAACTACTCCATCTCATGTGATGATCGGACATGGTTTAGTTGGTTTGGATCACGTGATCACTTAGATGCTTAGAGGGATGTCTATCTAAGTGGGAGTTCTTAAGTAATATGATTAATTGAACTTTAATTTATCATGAACTTAGTCCTGGTAGTATTTAGCATATCTATGTTGTAGATCAATAGCTCGCGATGTTGCTCCCCGTTTATTTATATGTTCCTAGAGAATAAATATGTTGAAAGATGTTAGTAGCAATGATGCGGACTTGGTCCGTGATCTGAGGATTATCCTCATTGTTGCACAGAAGAATTATGTCCTTGATGCACCGCTAGGTGACGTACCTATTGCGGGAGCATATGCAGACGTTATGAACGTTTGGCAAAGCTCGGTATGATGACTACTTGATAGTTTAGTGCACCATGCTTTACGGCTTAGAATCGGGGCTTCAAAGACATTTTTGAACGCCACGGAACATATAAGATGTTCCAAGAGTTGAAATTGGTATTTCATACTCATGCCCGAGTCGAGAGGTATGAGACCTCTGACAGTACTTTGCCTACAAGATGGAGGAGAATAGCTCAACCAGTGAGCATGTGCTTAGATTGTCTGGGTACTACAATTGCTTGAATGGAAGTGGGAGTTAATCTTCCAGATAAGATAGTAATTGACTAAGTTCTCTAGTCACTATCACCAAGTTACTATAACTTCGTGATGAACTATAATATGCAAGGGATAACGGAAACGATTCCCAAGCTCTTCGTGATGCTGAAATCGACGAAGGTAGAAATCAAGAAAAGCATCAAGTGTTGATGGTTGACAAGACCACTAGTTTCAAGAAAAGGGCAAAGGGAAGAAGGGGAACTTCAAAAAGAATGGCAAGCAAGTTGCTTCTCAAGTGAAAAAGCCCAAGTCCGGACCTAAGCCTAAGACTAAGTGCTTCTACTGCAAAGGGACTGGTCACTGGAAGCGGAATTGCCCTAAGTATTTGGCGGATAAGAAGGATGGCAAAGTGAACAAAGGTATATTTGATATACATGTTATTGATGTGTACTTTACTAGTGTTTATAGCAACCCCTCGGTATTTGATACCGGTTCAGTTACTAAAGAGTAGTAACTCGAAACAGGAGTTGCAGAATGAACATAGACTAGTTAAGGGTGAAGTGACGATGTGTGTTGGAAGTGGTTCCAATATTGATATGATCATCATCGCACACTCCCTATACTTTCGGGATTAGTGTTGAACCTAAATAAATGTTATTTGGTGTTTGCATTGAGCATGAATATGATTTGATCATGTTCATTGCAATACGGTTATTCATTTAAGTTAGAGAATAATTGTTGTTCTGTTTACATGAATAGAACCTTCTATGGTCATACAGCCAATGAAAATGGTTTGTTGGATCTCGATCGTAGTGATACACATATTCATAATATTGAAGTCAAAAGATGCAAAGTTAAGAATGATAGTACAACTTATTTGTGGCACTGCCATTTAGGTCATATTGGTAAAGCGCATGAAGAAACTCCATGTTGATGGGATTTTGGAATCACTTGATTATGAATCACTTGATGCTTGCGAACCATGCCTTATGGGCAAGATGACTAAAGACTCCGTTCTCCGGAACAATGGAGCGAGCAACTGACTTATTGAAAATAATACATATTGATGTATGCGATCCGATGAGTGTTGAGGCTCAGGTCAGGTATCATTATTTTCTGACCTTCACAAATGATTTGAGCAGATATGGGTATATCTACTTGATGAAACATAAGCCTAAAACATTTGAAAAGTTCAAAGAATTTCAGAGTGAAATGGAAAATCATCATAACAAGAAAATAAAGTTTCTACGATCTGATAGTGGAGATGAATATTTGAGTTACGAGTTTGGTCTTCATTTGAAACAATGTGAAATAGTTTCGCAACTCACACCACGTGGAACACCACAGTGTAATGGTGTGTCCGAACGTCGTAATCGTACTTTACTAGATATGGTACGATTTATGATGTCTCTTACCGATTTACCACTATTGTTTTGGGGTTATGCATTAGAGATAGCTACATCCACGTTAAAAAGGGCACCATATAAATCCATTGAGACGACACGTATGAACTGTGGTTTAGCAAGAAACCTAAACCATCGTTTATGAAAGTTTGGGATTACGATGCTTATGTGAAAAAGTTTCATCCTGATAAGCTCAAACCCAAATCGGAGAAATGTGTCTTCATAGGATACCCAAAGGAGACAGTTGGGTACACATTCTATCACAGATCCAAAGGCAAGACATTCATTGCTAAGAATGGGTCCTTTCTAGAGAAGGAGTTTCTCTCGAAATAAGTGAGTGGGATGAAAGTAGAACTTGATGAGGTAACTGTACCTGCTCCCTTATTGGAAAGTAGTTCATCACAGAAATCTGTTCCTGTAACTCCTATACCAATTAGAGCGGAAGCTAATGATGATGATCATGTAACTTCAGACCAAGTTACTACCGAACCTCATAGGTCAACCAGAGTAAGATCCGCACCAGAGTGGTACAGTAATCCTATTCTCGAGGTCATGTTACTTGACCATGGCGAACCTACGAATTATGAGGAAGCGATGATGAGCCCAGATTCCGCGAAATGGCTTGAAGCCATGAAATCTGAGATGGGATCCATGTATGAGAACAAAGTGTGGACTTTGGTGGACTTGCCCTATGATCGGCAAGCCATATTAAATAAATGGATCTTCAAGAGGAAGACAAACACTGATAGTAGTGTTACTATCTACAAAGCTCGACTTGTCGCAAAAGGGTTTTCGACAATTTCAAGGTGTTGACTACAATGAGGTTTTCTCAACTGTAGCGATACTTAAATCTGTCCGAATCATGTTAGCAGTTGCCATATTTTATGAAATCTGGCAAATGGATGTCAAAACTACATTCCTTAATGGATTTCTTAAATAAGAGTTGTATATGATGCAACCAGAAGGTTTTGTCAATCCTAAAGGTGCTAACAAAGTGTGCAAGCTCCAGCGATCCATTTATGGACTGGTGCAAGCATCTCGGAGTTGGAATAAACGCTTTGATAGTGTGATCAAAGCACATGGTTTTATACGGACTTTTGGAGAAGCCTGTATTTACAAGAAAGTGAGTGGGAGCTCTGTAGGATTTCTAAAATTATATGTAGATGACATATTGTTGATTGAAAATGATATAGAAATTCTGGATAGCATAAAAGGATACTTGAATAAGAATTTTTCAAAGAAAGACCTCGGTAAAGCTGCTTACACATTGAGCATCAAGATCTGTAGAGATAGATCAAGACGCTTGATAAGATTTTTCAATGAGTACATACCTTGATGATATTTTGAAGTAGTTCAAAATGGAACAGTCAAAGAAAGAGTTCTTGCCTCTCTTGCAAAGGTGTGAAATTGAGTAAGACTCAAATCCCGACCACGGCAGAAAATAGAAAGAGAATGAAAGTCATTCCCTATGCATCAGTCATAGGTTCTATAAAGTATGCCATGCTATGGACCAGACCTATTATATACCCTACCCTGAGTTTGGCAAGGGAGTACAATAGTGAGCTAGGAGTAGAGCACTGGACATTTGTCAAAATTATCCTTAGTGGAATAAGGATATGTTTCTTGATTATGGAGGTGACAAAAGGTTCGTCGTAAAGGGTTACGTCGATGCAAGTTTTGACACTGATCCAGATGACTCTAAGTCTCAATCTGGATACATATTGAAAGTGAGAGCAATTAGCTAGAGTAGCTCTGTGCAGAGCATTGTAGACATAGAATATTTGCAAAATACATACAGCTCTGAATGTGACAGACCCGTTGACTAAACTTCTCTCACGAGCAAAACATGATCATACCTTAGTACTCTTTGGGTGTTAATCACATAGCGATGTGAACTAGATTATTGACTCTAGTAAACCCTTTGGGTGTTGGTCACATGACGATGTGAACTATGGGTGTTTATCATATACAGATATGAATATTGGTGTTAAATCACATGATGATGTGAACTAGATTATTGACTCTAGTGCAAGTGGGAGACTAAAGGAAATATGCCCTAGAGGCAATAATAAAGCTATTATTTATTTCCTTATTTCATGATAAATGTTTATTATTCATGCTAGAATTGTATTAACCGAAAACTTGATACATGTGTGAATACATAGACAAACAGAGTGTCACTAGTATGCCTCTACTTGACTAGCTCGTTGAATCAAAGATGGTTAAGTTTCCTAGCCATAGACATGAGTTGTCATTTGATTAATGGGATCACATCATTAGGAGAATGATGTGATTGACTTGAGACATTCCGTTAGCTTAGCACTTGATCGTTTAGTATGTTGTTATTGCTTTCTGTAACATCCCAAATTTTCAATTTGGAATGTTATACATTAGGTCATAATCGCATATCATATTTTATAGCATTTTTGGCTTGATCCTAGAAATTCTATGCAACTCAAGGACCCACGGAGAGAGTTGGGGATTTTGTTATTTTCATATTTGAGTTTTTCTCAAATTTGAAAAGAGGATTGTTTGATTTTAATTATTTTCTCTTCAAATATTTCTTTTATAAAAATAAAAGAGAGGGGATAAAATGACTTTCCCAAAATAAAGAAATATTTGAGATTTAATATTAAAATCAAATAAGAATTTTATTCGGAGTTTTATCGCTATTTTATTTGAATTAGGAAAAATATGCGTTTTTCAAAATTGCATTGGAGGCCCAAATAAATGTTCACTTTGTCCGCTATATTTTTAGAGGACGAGGAAAATTTATTTCAGGATTTTTGGAGTCTGTTTAGTACTTCTTTTATTTGTTTTCCTGTGCGGAATAATTTTTCTTAAAAAAAAGTCCACCGCCTTACCGGGCCGTGTCCGACCCAGACACTGTACCCGGGAGGCCTTTAAAGGCCGACGGCCCAACCCGACCGAAACCCAAGCCGCCAGCCCCGTCGCCCAAAACCCTAGCCCTGCCTCCTAACCCGTGCCGCCGCCTCCGCCGTGTGCCGCCGCCTCACTTGCCGCCCGTCGCCGCCGCCTTGCCCGTCGCCGCCTCGCCCGTCGACCCTGCCGCCCGACGCCCTGCCGGAGTGCGCCGTTGCCGCCGGAGTTGCCGCCGCCCTCGCCGGATCTCACTGAGGTAGCCGCCGTGGTTTTCGTTAGAAAACCGTCGTTTTTTTAGAAATCATGGTTATTTTTTTATTAGATCGATTTTATTTTTTCCCGGTTTAGTTATTTAGCGAACGCCCGTTCGTTCGTTCGTTTTAACGAACGATTTTCACCCATTAGCCGAAGACAACGAATGTTCGTTTGTTAGCTTGTTCGTCAGTTTTTCTTTTTCCAGGGATTTTCCACGATTATTTTCGATCGCGATTTCTGCCCTGATTTTCGTTTTAGTTTATCTTTTCGCTCGTTTATCGGAATCATGCGATTCAAGCGCCTATAGTTTCGTCTCGAAGCCCTATTTCTGTTTAACCAACTTAAACAAGATTTTGCTACTATAAAATTTGGCTTAAGTCCAGATTAGTAAATGAAGCTTGTTTCTCTCGCTATTTGAGTTTCGTTGCTTCGTTTGATTTGATTCTTTTTGCAAACTGGAGTTCTTCAGTTGAACTTTTTGGTTAGATCTCTTATTTGAGTTTTACCCGTGTTTCTAGTTGAGTGCTTATTGTATGCTTTTTTGTTTACTGTAGAGTACCCAGAGTGTGAAGCGTGCTACTACGAGTCTCTAGGTTTCACGGATCATCAGCAAGCAAGTAACACTTTGATCATACCTCTTTACTACCCAGTTTTATTGCATTACATCAATCCTCAAACAATTGCATGGTTAGGATCTGATATTAATATGTGGGTTTTGGGAAGTAGATAAGGTAGTACCTATTGCCATGTTTATTATCAAACCTTCGGGAGTTACATCTATGTTGCTTATAGTGCTATGCTATGCTTGTAGATGTGGATTGGGTGAGTGTATCCATGACAGATGTGAGTATTGTTATTTAATGGTTAACTTAAGGTGGCTACTTAAATACACATCTGGGTGGATTGAGGCACCTGGGGAACCCAGTGTTGCCTGTTTTTTGGAAATCCCGGGGTTATCGTGTGATTATCCTATGGACTGCCTCCCAGGCTCAAAGGAATCAAAAGATTATTCATGCTAGAAAATTCCGCGTGCAGCCACAAGCTATTATGGGCTCTAGCATAGTTGAGTACTTTGCAAGACCTCTTTTAGTGGTGGGCTAGCAGATGTAGGGGAAAGTAGGTGTAACTGTCCACCTAGAGTAAAGAGTTATTGTTTTAGAAAGACCGTGTCCCGATTCTCCGACCATGGATGTATTCGAGTCTCGTGTGGAAAAGTGCGCAAACCTCTGTAGAGTGTACAAACTAATCATGGTTAGCCATGTCCCCGGTTATGGACATCTTGAGTATCTGGTTCTTAGATTATCATGTTGATCTCATCACTCTTAATTAAATTTCATTGGGTTTAATGATGATGTTTAATTGGGATTGAGTTGGAGGAACCTTCTCAATGTTTAACAACCACCATGAGAGTTAAATAAAATTTATTCCTTTGTTGTAGGGAAAAAATGGCTTTATGCAAAACTGTAACCATAGAGCTTTCCACCAGCCATATATGCATGTAGTGATAGCATTATTCTGTTCATTACTCTCTTGTATTACATTGCCAGCATATTCCATGTGCTGACCCGTTTCGGGCTGCAACGTTCATGTTGTAGACTTTTCAGACGACGAGTAAGGTGCCTTAGGTCATGATCTTTCACTCAGTGATGCCGTTGGAGTTGATGGACTCACTTTATCTTCCAAGCCTTCTGCTGTTATCATATTTAGATGGCCTTAAGCCATATTTATTGTAATAAGTTCTCTTTTGAGACATTCGATGTAATAAGTGTGTGATTGCTACTCTGTTATAAATCCTTCAAGTACTGTGCGTGTTAGCATTACCGATCCAGGGATGACACTAATGCACAGAGATCAGACTGTTTGAGGTCTGGTCGCTACAAGATGGTATCAGAGCACACGCTGATTGTAGGACACGACCACTAAGCTAAAGCCCTAGATCACTACTCTCTTCTCATTTTTGACTTCTCTCCCTCTTCTACTCTTTAGGATGGCGGATGCAAGGAACAAGTTCGCGCAACTGGATGAAGATACACCTTTTGGACGCTACTTGAAGGAAGTTACTAGGTACCTGAACATCAGAATACCAAGCTTCACCAGGACCTACATCGCCACTTTACCAGAAAAGGAGCGTTGGATGATTCGAGTTCAAGTTCGAGGAAGGACGTTCATGCCAGTCACTGAGCCCATAGAGTTTTCTTTTGATGCACCAACCTGGAGTCTAGGAAAGAGCATGGCAGCCCACATCACCATGGGACGCATTGGAGAAGTTTACCACAAGGATCTCAAGGATACTATCTACCAGATTTGTGGGTGCCGAGATGAGCAATGGGAGATGATCAACACCAGGAAGGATAGATCTATTACAGATTTCATCCAGGAGTTAAACTAACACATTCGTTGCCAGGAGAACCAGATGTGCGCAGGCATGATAGATCTGAAGAAGGCAATGACCAGGATCACGGAGTTGGAGGAAGAACTCAAGTCTACATGCGATGGATATAAGGAGGAAATGACAATACTCGTGGAGAAGAATGATGATCTGATCAAGAAGTTAGGAATATTCATGGGAAACCCCGCGTCAGGAGGAGAAGACGACGATTCCACTTGCCCGGAGAACTACATCATCATCGACGACACTGACTCGGACCCCGACGATAGCGATGATGACTTTGTTGATAAAGCTGGAGCAGATATCATGGAGTCTTCCACCGATCAATTTTTCTAGTCGACCACCATGCCAGTAGTAGAATTCCCCCATGTACATAGTATAGTCTGAGCACTTTTGTAACAATAGTTAGACCGATTGTATGCCCTTGTTTGAATTGATTGAAGTGATATTGATTGTGTTTGTCTCATGTGCATATGGGTAGTGTTTTGCCTTTAGACCTCATTCTATTCTGTTTCCTCATCTTTTCTAAACCCATCATATGCCTCCGAGACGTGACAATGGATTTGCTTTCCCACCGGAGCTCACTCAGTTGATCCAGTAGCAGAATGCACTGATGCAGATACTAGTCCAGAATCAGAGTCAGGGGAACAACAACAACAACAACCCACCACCACCACTTGTTGATCACTTAGCCCGTTTCTTAAGGCTGAATCCTCCGGTGTTCTCTAGTAGCACCGAGCCGATAGTTGCAGATGACTGGCTCTGCAAGAATGGAAGGGAGGTTACCACTGCAGGATGCACAGATGCGGAGAGAGTGCGGTTTGCCGCACATCAGCTTGATGGACCCGCAACATCATGGCGGGAGAATTTCACAGCCACGTACCCCATCGACACTGTCACATGGGACCGGTTTCAGTAGGCCTTCCGTACTTCCCATGTTTCAGCAGGAGCTATGGCTATGAAGAAGCGCGAGTTTCGCAACTTGCACCAAGGAGGACGCATAGTTGGCCAGTATGTGGATGATTTTAGTAAGTTAGCACGTTATGCCCCAGACGACGTTGCTATGGATGCAGCTAAGCAGGAGAAGTTTCTGGAAGGGCTGAATGATGAGCTGAGCATGCAGTTGATGGTGGCAACCTTCAACAACTACCAGGAGTTGGTAGACAGAGCTCTCATGATTGAAGGGAAGCAGCAGCAGATTGACAACCGCAAGAGGAAGTATGGACAAGGGAAGTACAATTCTGGAGCTCAACAGAGGCCCTGTTTTACCCCAAACTCGGGAGGACCCCTTCAACATAACCATGAAGGTCACAATCACAATGGAGGAAGTTCGCACAACCATAGTGGCCCCAAGAATGGGAATGGTAATGGAGGAAGCAATGGCCAGAACTGTTCCAACCCAGCAACACCTGCCAAGAAGGATCTAAGTCACATTACTTGCTACAAGTGCCAGGAGACTGGACATTATGCCAATGAATGTCCTGAAGCAAAGAATGGAAATGGCAATGGAAGCTCTGGGAAGAAGCCCAACCCTTTCAACAGGGGACAAGTGAATCACGTTAACCTGGAGGAGGTTGAAGCACACCCAGATGCAGTAATAGGTAAGTTTTTGGTTAAGTCATTTACTTCAATCATCCTTTTTCATACTGGTGCATCACATTCATACATATTAAGGGGATTTGTGGATAAGTATAAACTGCCCACCAAAGTTCTTAGAACACCTATGTTAGTAAGTTCGCCAGGAGCAGAGCATATGGCAAGCCAAGGATGTTTTCAGATGCCATTGACCATAGGTAGGAATGTTTTCCCCTCAGACCTGATAATTCTGGAGTCGCAAGGTTTGGATGTGATTTTGGGTATGGATTGGCTATGAATGTATGGAGGAAACATCGATTGCGCCAGTAAGTCGATTATGCTCACCACCCCAGATGGAAGAAGGATTAAGTATGTATCCCGACATGTGCCGAAGAGTACTCAAGTGAACTCCTTATCAGGAGATGTACAGGAGGAAGTACCAGTGGTGAAGGATTTCCCAGATGTATTTCAAGAGGAGTTGCCAGGTATGCCACCGGATAGAGACATTGCGTTTTTCATTAAGCTTTTGCCAGCCACAGGGCCAATATCTAAGAGATCGTACAGGATGCACGCAAAGGATTTGGAGGAAATTAAGAAGCAGATTAAGGAGTTACTGGATAAAGGCTATATTCACCCAAGTTCTCCACCTTGGGGATCACCAGTGCTTCTAGTGGAGGAGAAGGATGGATCGTTGAGGATGGTTGTTGATTATCGCGGGTTGAATGAAGTGACGATCAAGAATAAGTACCCACTGCCGATGATCAATGATTTGTTTGACCAGTTGCAAGGAGCTAAAGTATTTTCCAAGATCGATCTACGATCAGGATACCACCAGCTGAAGATTCGAGAGCAGGATATACCCAAGACAGCTTTTACCACAAGGTACGGGCTATATGAGTATACCGTTATGTCATTTGGTCTGACTAACGCACCTGCCTATTTCATGAACATGATGAACAATGTGTTTATGGAGTTTTTGGATAAGTTCGTCGTGGTGTTCATTGATGATATTCTGGTTTACTCGAAGGATGAAGAGGAGCATAAGGAGCATTTATGTTTGGTACTTGGGAAGCTCAGAGAACATCAGTTATATGCCAAGTTCAGCAAGTGTGAGTTTTGGTTGAAGGAAGTTGGATTCCTCGGACATGTTATATCCGGAGAAGGAATAGCAGTAGACTCCACCAAAGTTGTCACTGTGATAAATTGGGAAGCACCCACGTTAGTTGGAGAGATCCGGAGTTTTCTTGGACTCGCGAGATACTACCGGAGATTCATTGAGAATTTCTCGAAGATTGCAAAGCCCATGACGGAGCTGTTGAAGAAGGACACCAAGTTCAAATGGACCGAGGAATGTGAGGCCAGTTTTCAGGAGTTGAAGAAACGCTTGGTTACAGCTCCAGTGTTGATTCTTCTAGATCAACGCAAGGATTACCAGGTGTATTGCGATGCTTCTCGTCGAGGACTTGGAGCAGTGCTTATGCAGGAGGAAGAGTTGTTTCATATGCCTCACGACAGCTTAAACCCCATGAATTGAGTTATGCTACACACGATTTGGAGTTAGCAATCGTAGTGCATGCGTTGAAGACTTGGAGACACTTTCTCATCGGAAACCATTGTGAGGTATACACGGATCACAAGAGTTTGAAGTATATCTTCACGCAGAAGGAGTTGAATCTCAGGCAAAGGAGATGGTTGGAGCTCATCAAAGAATATGATATGAGGTTGCATTATCATCCCGGAAAGGCTAACGTAGTAGACAATGCGTTGAGCCGCAAGAGCCATGTCAACACACTCATGACCGGAGAGTTACCCCAGGAGTTAGCAGAGGATCTTCGTGAGCTATGTTTGGAAATAGTTCCGAGAGTGTCGGTGGGAAACGACACCTATGGGATCACTGGAATCCCTTCTACGGTTGCGGGGCGCTGGATCGTGAGAAGAGCGGGACTAGCGGATGGCACAAAGGGGATTTACCCAGGTTCGGGCCGCAAAGATGCGTAAAACCCTACGATCCCGCTTTGGTGGTTGTATTGGTGTTCTTGAGCTCTCTAACTAGCTCTAGGTGCTGCGAGGTTCAAAAGAGCCGAATCCCTTCTCAGTATGCCATGGGCCTCCTTTTATAGGCGAAAGGGGCTGCCACAGTGGCACATAGGAGGTGGAAGGTGCTACAACATTGCGAGGTTATCGCTAGTATTACAGGACAAGACACATTAAATGCGGGGCTTAGGTGTCCTTCACTTTATCGGGGGACGGGGGTGAGACCCGTCCCGTCCGTCGCCGCCCTTCCTGGCTTCGACACGTGCCTCGTCCAGCAACGCATGCAGCGCCATGTAGGCAGGCAGGCAGCCGAGGTGGCGCGGTGGTGGAGCCTCCACGAAGGTCTGCATGCTGCCACACAGGTGCCTGCCTAGCTGGTTGGGCTGGTGGCTGCGTACGAACGGCGATAGGAACTTGGCTGGTACGGGCCTGGCAGTGGCCTTGCTGGTGTGCTTGGCGATGGTCTTGCCGGGTGGCCCGGCAAGGGTCTTGCCGTGGCGCGCTGGCTTCCCCGGCAAGGATCTTGCCGGGGGGGCCTGTGGGTTTCTTTGGTGGGGACGGTTGCCTTCCTATCCTCTTTTGATCTTGATTGCCCTTTGTCTTCACAAAGATCTGCATGCCACCATGGAGGTGCCTCCCGAACCCTGTCCCAACGCGACTGCTCAATGTTGGTGGGCTCGAAGGTGGCTCGCTCAGCGGGTGTGGACGAGCTGCCCCGTCAAGGATCTTGCCGGGGCTGCTGAGGCTGCCCTCGGCAAGGGTCCTTGCCGGGGCAACCTGCATTGCCCGTGCGACCTTTGTGGTCTTGGTCCTTTGTTGTTTGCTTTGCTTGTCCCTATGGCTTTGGATTTTCTCCGGCTTCCCTCTCTTGCCTTGCTCATGTGTGGTCGTGGCAGGTGGCTCTGACTGCCCGCGTACAAGTAAAGGGGTCAAAATCTAGGCCCCTACTTTTGTACACCGACACGAGCCCCCGGGCCTGGGTCACACATAGGTGCAGCACATTGTTGGGCCAGGCCCAGAACAGTGCACGGGCAGTCGAGGAGGATTTTACCGCTGCCACTGTTCCGCCCGCTGCGCTTCCCCACGACCCGCGTCGAACGCGTGACATGGGGGTCGCGCGCGTGCGTGACGTGGGAGGCATGCGTGGGATGGCGACCGCACGCATGCGTCGCGTCGCAGTTAATGGGAAAGGAGGCGGCCCGCGCCTTCCCCATAAAAAAGGATAACCGCGGGCGCGCTGCTCACTTTTCCCCTTTCCCGCGCCTCCCTCCATCTAGAAACCGCCGCCCCCTTTCTTCTTCCTCGAGCCCCCTGCTCCTGCTCATCGCTGACGCGCTTCTGCCATCCCCTGCTTTCTACGACTGCAATGGCGCCCAAATCCTCCAAAGGAAAGGGGCAGCCAAGGATGTCGGCGCGGCGGAGCCGTTGGAGAGCGAGCTTGTGGTGCGACGGGTGCAGTTCCCCCTTTTTCCCTCGACGGACGTGCCCATGCTCCGGGAGTACTTCAAGGTCCTGTGGGGCGTGAAGTCGGGTGGAGAGACGACGGAGCATCCGGCCACACGTGTCGTCCCCGCCAGCGCCGGGCCCTCCCCAAATCGGTACCCTTTCTTTATCGACTACTTCTCCTGTGGGCTCTGTCCCCCTTTCTCTGATTTCTTCAAGGATATCATGTACACCTTCGGCTTCTGCCTCCTGGACTTCACCCCAAATGCCGTGGCGTGTATAGCCCTTTTCGCACACCTTTGCGAGGGCTTCGTCGGGGTGCATCCCAGCACGGTGCTCTTCCGCCACTATTTCTCCCCTCGGATCCAAGAGGGAGGCGCCATCACCGGCAGCATCGCTTGGATCCCAAGGGCTAAAGGAGCATACCCGGACGACACCATGAAGGAGAGGTGGGAAGAGTGGCGGGGCCGATGGTGCTTTATCAAGGAGGAGAAACCGCCGGCGTTCTGTGAGGTCCGTCAAGTGGCGCCGGTCCGTGGAAAGGATTGGGGCAACGTCGACGTCAATGACGAGAAGCTCACGATTGCCACCACCAGAATCCTCAGGCTTACCTGGGCTAGGCTCACCCTTGAGATGATCGACACCGACTTCATCCGCCGCCGGATTGCCCCTCTGCACGACAAGGGGAGGCCGACCTGGCTTTTTGTGAATGCTGCTGATATCATGCGGCTCCGCCCCGGCCTCGACCATAACCTGACAGTGCTGAGGCATGCTCATCTTTGCCAGCGAATCTTCCATCTCGAGGTTATTGAAGAGGGTGAGGTGGAGCGGTCCGGCAAGGTGGCAAGGGCTGCCGGGAAGGCCGGCAAGGTGGACAAGGAGTCCATCTTTAAGTTGCCGACAGGGGTGGTCCCGCTCAGCAACAACTCTCGTTGGTCGGATATCATCGCCATGATGCCGCTCTTTAATGCGCATGGCCTCGACCCAAGCTAGGTCGAGCCTAATGAGCTCAGGGGCAGGAGTTCTTCGATACCTTGCACGAGGCATATGTTGCCGAGGAGCCGCGGCTTGTCCGGGACACTTCTCAAGTGGAGTTGGACTACATTGCCCGCAGGTTGCGGGAGGCGAGGCTTGCCGAGGAGTCGGCGAGGCTTGCCGTGGAGGCCGGCAGCGCCGGCGGCATGGTGGACAGTGCCGCGGCGGAAGCGGAGGAGGAGGACCTCTCCCGGTGGGTGGTGTCCGCTGGGGAGGCCAGCAGTGCCAGTGCCGGGGGCCCCCTTGTCGAGGATGTCGTCGACGGGGCTTCGGAGGAAGATGAGGAGGAGGAAATTGCGGCCTCCGTCCCTCCGGCCACCGGGAGGGGGCGAGTTCTGCGGCGGGCTGCCTCTGGCAAGCCAGTTCGCCCTGGCCGGGCCGCGCAGCTGCGGCTAGCGCAGGAAGCGGCGACGCGCCAGATGAGGGCCGCGGTGACGAAGAAGGCGGCGAAAGCCGAGGTAGCGAGAAGGGAGACACCTGCTTCCTCGTCATCCAGGCGTGCTCAGATGCCACCCCCCCCCCGCCGCCGCCGGCAGATGTTGGCGCGGGGATTGCCTTCGACTTTGGGCCCCTCAGCCCGGACAGATACTCTGAGTCACCCAGCCCAGCAAGGAAAAGGAAGGCACCAGAGGAGGAGGAGGAGGAGGAGGAGGAGGAAGGAAATGACGAGTAAGCCTCTACTTTCCTCCCCCATTCCTCGCACATCCCCCGACGGTGTTACTCACTTGCCTTCATTTTGCATGCATGTGAAGACGCTGGCCCAGAGGATGAAGAGGGCCCGGACATCGACGAGTAGCCAGCCCCCGGCAGGCACCTCCGGCATGCCACTGGTGGTGTCGAGCAGCCCGGACAGCAGCCCTCGGCCCAGCCCCCAGCGTGAGTCCATCACCCGCCCTCCATTAGCATGTGTTATGCGGGATGCTTCAGTGCTAACCATGCCGTGGATGCAGGAGGGGAGCAGCACCAAGGGGAGCCACGAAGGGCTTCTCCTATCGTGCCTCCTCCGTCAACCACACCGCTCCAAGGGGCGTCCCCGGCAAGGGCACCAAATCCCGAGGCCATGCACACGGAGGAGGAGGAGGAGAACGCAGACGCTGGTGGCTTTCCTTCGGTGCTGGATTGGCGGAGAAAGGGCTTCTGCCTCTCGGCCTGGCACAGGTAGGCTACCCTTTTTTGTGTGTACATTCTTCTTTTCCTCTTTTCCTCATCGGCTTTCGACCTTGGCTCCACCCCATCTCTTTCTTGGTGTCCAGGCCCTTCTTCGGAGGACGTCGACACCACCATCAAGGACGTTGCCGCGGAGGCCGCAGCGGAGGCGGAGAAGATTGCTGCCGAGGAGAGCTCCAGGGGCGCCGCCGAAGACGCTGCCAAGGGGCCCACTGAAGGCCCCGACAAGGAGCGTGCCGAGGAGCCCGGCAAGGGGCCCGCCGAGGGGACCGTCAAGGCCACTGTCGAGGAGACGATGGTCGACGACCAGCCCCCCTCCTCCGCCGCCCCTGGCTCCGGCAAGTACCTGAAGGTGGGCGATGACCTCTTCGTCCACCTTCCAGGCGCGTTAAGCTCCAGAGCCCCCGTCGAGGGGGAATTGCTCGACAACGAGGTGCTCGCCGCGGCCAGTCTTAACGTTGTTGGTGAGCCGAGCATCGACGGTGATGGCTCCCAGGAGGAGCGGCTGCTCCGGGCCATGGGCGCCAACTTTCGAAACTCCAGGCTCTCCATCGCGCTCGCCTGGACAAGGCCAAGTCCAAGACGGCAGTGGTGGAGAAAGTGGAGGCAGATTTTGAGGAGTGCGTCGCCGAGGCACAAGGTTGGTGGCGCCAGGCTTAGGACGAGCTGAAGGCCGCTCAGGGTGAGCTGGCCAGGCGTGACCTGGATCTCACCATGAGGCTAGCCGGCATCGAGAAGGCCCAGGAAACGGCAAAGTGGCTGGCCGATGAGGCCGCAGCCATCCGGTCCCAGCACGAGGCCGCCCTGAGGACCCAGGAGGAGGACCTCGCCGCGCGCGAGGAGAAGCTTGCCGCCACTCTCCGCGGCAAGGATGAAGAAGTGGACAAGCTCGTCCTGCAGCGGACCCAAGAGCTGGAGCGGAGGCATCAGGAGGCACTCAATACCCTGGCTCAGGCTCACGCCGGCAAGGTGAAGGAGCTGGAGGATCAAACTCTAAAGTTGTCCCAGGAGAAGGACACGCTCAACGGCGCCTTGACAGAGGCGCAAAGCGAGATCATTGGCAAGTCTGGAGAGCTCTCCGAAGCCAATGCCTCCATCAAAGATCTCAAGCTGAAGCTGGGAGAGCTCGAGGAGGTGCTGTCGGGGGCCTTGACCCGGGAGACGAAGAAGCAACTGCTGAGGAACGAGACCGCCAACCTCAAGGATCACAAGGAGGGCGAGAAACGTTGGCTTAAGCGCCTTGCCACCATCGCAAACTCGGCCGCCAACCAGCTGGCCGTCATGGGGGTGCCGGGCATGGAGTACGCCCTGAAAGTGAACTTGAGCCCCAACGCCAGCCTGACCATATACTTTGAGAGGGTCGTTGGTGCCTTGAAGCGGCTCCACTCCAACCGGGCGGCCTCCCTTGCCGAAGA
Source organism: Triticum dicoccoides (assembly GCF_002162155.2). Lineage (NCBI taxonomy): Eukaryota > Viridiplantae > Streptophyta > Magnoliopsida > Poales > Poaceae > Triticum > Triticum dicoccoides. The sequence continues at coordinate 448,650,419 of NC_041387.1, read as the reverse complement.
GTCCCAGATTCTTTGCCAGGGGCCATCACCAGGGTGCTCGTCAAGATAGCGCATTGGCATCCCGACCTCGACTTCGGAGTGGTGCTGAAGAGCTTGCCAGAGGATGCTGACATCGCAGCACTCAACGAGCGTATCCAGCCCATCCTTAGCCGCATTGACAAAATCAAGAGGTTGGAGGGCCAGCGCCGGGACTGAGCACCTCATTTCTTATCGCCGCTACATGTTCACGACCAAGACAAATGCTATCTTTAGTTAGAACCGCGGCGGCAATTTATGTAATACGACTCTGCAGTACCCCTGAAACTATGCATGTTATTTTCCTGTTAGATTTTCCTCTGTATGTATGCCCCACATTGATTGGGCAATCTTGTTGGCGCGTAAACCCGGGGCGGCTGAGGGAGTCCTAGATTAAGGGGTATCCAGACAGCCGGACTATATACATCGTCCGGACTATTGAAGCGTGAAGATACAAGACTCAAGACTTCGGTCCGTGTTTGGATGGGACTCTCCTTTGCGTGGAAGGCAAGCTTGGTGATCCGGATATTGTGTTTCATTCCTTGTAACCGACTCCATGTAAACCCTAGCCCTCTCCGGTGTCTATATAAACCAGAGAGGTTGGTCCTTAGAAGGCCGATCACAATTACAATCATACCATCATAGGCTAGCTCTTAGGGTTTAGCCTCTACGATCTCGTGGTAGATCTACTCTTGTACTACTCATATCTTCAATATTAATCAAGCAGGAAGTAGGGTTTTACCTCCATCGAGAGGGCCCGAACCTGGGTAAACATTGTGTCCCTTGCTTCCTGTTACCATCAGCCTAGACGCACAGATCGGGACCCCCTACCCGAGATCCGCCAGTTTTGACACTGACATTGGTGCTTTCATTGAGAGTTCCTTTGTGTCGTCGCTGCAAGGCTTGATGGCGCCTTCAATCATCATCAACAACACGGTCCATTGTGAGGCTTTTCTCCCTGGACAGATCTTCGTGTTCGGTGGCTTCGCACTGCAGGCCAACTCGCTTGGCCACCTGGAGTAGATCGACAACTACGCCCCTGGCCATCAGACCAGGTTCGGAAACCTGAGTTACACGGCGGACATTCGCTGAGACTTGATCTTCGACGGATTCAGGCCTATGCGAGGAGCACCTGACAGTCACGACGAGCACGGCTTAGACCTGCTATCGGACAAAGCTCGGGGTATCACCCTCGCAGTAGCCTCGGACCTAAATCTGGAGCAGGCTGCGCTGCCTAAAGACGGAGGGTTGGACCCCGTCCTGCAGGCTGCACACTCATCGGCGGTGGAGCCGAACACGGGTCTCACCTCTGTGGTGGCCTGTGACTTCGGACCCCCGGATTCGCATCCCGATGTTGGTTCCAGTCCGCGCACTCCTGAGCCAGTCGAGCCAGGTTGGGCTCCGGTAATGGAGTTCACCACTGCGGATATCTTCCAGCACTCGCCCTTTGGCGACATGCTGAGTTCGTTAAAAACTCTCTCTTTGACAGAAAATTCCGGGCCGAACTATTGTCGGCTCGAGTAGGAAGCAGGCGACGAAGAAATTCGTTACCCACCCACCACCCACTTCATAGCCACGGTTGATGATTTAACCGACATGCTTGACTTCGACTCTGAAGGCATCGACGGTATGGATGACGATGCAGGAGAAGATTCAGAATCTATGGGGTGCCAGACTTCCGCCTCGTCACACGACATATACATGGTAGATACGCCCAAGGAGGACGACAGTGACAATCCGGAAGATAAAACCCCCGGACAAAAGCCAAAGCGACGGCGCAGACACCGTTCCAAGTCCAACAACAGTAAAAATGGCAGCTAGAGCGCCAGAGGATCGATACTCCGGTCAACCCCGAAGGCAACAACGACCATACGGAACCAGTGATGGAGCAGGATGAGCCAGGTCACGCCGAACACAGTTCGGAGCAGACGCCCGATGACAATGATCCTGAGGGACGAGTTCATCAAACCGCCCTAGGACAAGAACACAGTCCGGAAGATGATGCATTCATCATTCCGGAAGAACGCGTGGAACGAGATAACCTCCACAGAAAGCTTATGGCCACAACGAGAAATCTAAAGAAGCAGAAGCAAAGGCTCAAAGCCGCACAGGAAACGCTCAATCGCAGATGGAATAAAGTGCTAGACACTGAAGAAAGATATGGCGACGATCGCCATACAAAGAGCTATCCAAAACGCAAGCTACTGCCAGAATTCGACGACGAGGCCATTCCACCAAAGACTAATACGACCAGGAGGCCCAATGTACCGCCTCACAACCGCAACAGAACGGCTACCGACGCCGCACACGATCTACATGAGCATCTGGATAAGAAAGTCGGCGCGGCCAGGTCCATTTATGGATCTAAAGGACACACCACGGCGAGGGACTATGGTCACCAAAACGATCATACAAGTCAAATACCAGTTCGGAATAAACACCGGACACAACAACAGCCGCCTGCATGCCACATCGTGTCCAGATACAGAGGGGCTGCTCACCTCCTGTGCTTCATCGAAGAAGTACTGGACCATGAATTCCCACAACATAGAGGCATACGACGGAACGACGGACCCAGGGGTCTGGATCGAGGATTTCATCCTACATATTCACATGGCTCGTGGGGATGACCTCCACGCCATCAAATACCTTCCCCTAAAGTTGAAGGGACCAGCTCGACACTGGTTGAAAAGCCTCCCCGAAAACTCAATTGGGAGTTGGGAGGAACTCGAGGACGCTTTCAGGGCCAATTTTCAAGGGACTTATGTCCGGCCTCCGGATGCTGACGATTTAAGTCACATAATCCAACAGCCCGGAGAGTCTGCCCGCAAGCTTTGGAACAGATTCCTCACTAAGAAGAATCAAGTTGTCGATTGTCCGGATGCCGAAGCCTTAGCGGCATTTGAACACAGCATTCGCGACGAGTGGCTCGCCAGAAACCTAGGCCAAGAAAAGCCAAGGACAATGGCAGCCCTAACAAGCCTTATGACCCGCTTTTGCGCGAGTGAAGATAGCTGGCTAGCCCGAAAAGGCACCAACAACCCCATCACATCCGAAATAAGGGATGGCAACGGGAAGCCACGGTGTAATAAAAATAAACGCCAAAACAAGGAAGAGAGCCCGGATAACACAATGGTTAATGCCAGATTCAGGGGCTCTTGACCTGATCAGCAAAAGAGGCCATTTGAAGGCATTAAAGAGGGACCGTCCGGTCTGAATAGAGTCCTAGACAGACTGTGCCAAATTCATGGCACCCCTGACAAACCTGCGAACCACACGCACATAGAGTGATGGGTCTTCAAGCATGCCGGAAAATTAAATGCCGAACACAAGGGAAGGGGCATACCAAGTGAAGACGAGGATGAACCTCGCCAGCCGAACACTGGGGGGCAGAAAAGATTCTCGCCAGAAGTCAAAACAGTGAACATGATCCACGCGACTCGCGCATCCATGAGAAGGCACGAACGCGTGCATAGAGACGCGCGCGATATAGAGCCCATCGTACCCACACCTAACTACTGGATGTCTTATCCGATCACTTTTGATCACTTGGACGGCCGAACTAGTATTCGGCGCGGAGGATCAAAGGCCTTGGTGCTTGACCCAATAATCGACGGATACCGTCTCACCCGTGTCCTCATGGATGGTGGCAGTAGTCTCAGTTTAATATATGAGGACACTGTCCGCATGATGGGGATAAACCCATACAGAATTAGCCAAAGCAACACCGCCTTTGAAGGGGTGATACCAGGCGTTGAAGCCTACGGCAGGGGCTCCGTCGTACTGGAGGTAACATTTGGTTCCCGAGGAAATTCCAGATGCGAAGAACTACTCTTCACCATTGCACCCTTCCAAAGCGGCTATCATGCATTGCTTGGAAGAACAACCTTTGCCCGCTTCAACGCATTACCGCACTATGGCTACACGCGACGTCCCTAGCGGCCGGACTATAAGCGGCCTCCAATATTAAAAAACATGACTGGTCGTTAAGACCACAAACACGGTTAGACGAGTCCGGTAGCCTGGATAAAATCGAACCAGGGCACCGTATATGTAATCCCATAGCGGACACCAGGGGCTATAAATATTTAATACAACCCACACTTGGCTCAACCTTATTGGCAGGCCAACATCTTACACTTTTACTATCAATCGCATACTTACGTTGTACTCTCCTACGAGTTTTCTTTTTTCCACAGACAACGTTCGTGCGATACCCTTCTAGGATACGGCACGACGGAGACAAAGGCGCAGATGTGCAGCAGGGCCCCGTTCCACAGGTTTCTTTTTAGATTAAGCCCATGTGTAAACCTTTTCTATTGCCTCTTGTTGTTTAACCATCCCATGGGTTTCATACCCACAGAGGATACTATCGTTATTGGCATTTCGCCACGATAGACTAACGCACATACCTGGAAACACAGAGTTTATAATGAATGGGCATTCTTGAGCCCATCGTCTGTTAGAAAATCCGAATACCTTCGGGACTGTTCGGCGTCACGAGTTTGGCCTTATATGCATCAGCTCTGAATCATGTCTTTGGTCAAATGCTGGGTTTGCCCGGCTCCTGGGTTTGCCGCCTTATGTTCCGTTATTATTGGCTAAGGTGGCCAAAGGAGAACTACTACGATTGTGCCCTGGTTATTCCGGATGAGCACCTCAGTAGAGAAAGCCGAAAACTGATTGTCATGATGCAGTGAGAGACTATTCAACCACTCGAAGACTCACCAGAATCTTTAGGATTCCTCCGCATTAACGAAGGGCCATTTCCCGGTCATGTACATACGCGCCCGTATTCGGATGCACGCGAAGGTACCAGGGGCTGCATAGTATCCCCAACGTTAGACTCCCATGGCTAAGCGAAAGTGTTATAGCTATATAGTCTGGTTGCCTGGTTCGACGTGTGATCACCTCCTTAATGGACCAAGATGTTGGATCAAGTGTGATTAAGCATATTTTTCGCGAACACCCCCGCATTGTATGCGTGGGGGCTGAAGCCAACGACTTCTACTTTCGGATT
>NC_041387.1:448601743-448645180 GCF_002162155.2 Triticum dicoccoides | reverse complement strand
GGCCGCACAGGGGACACAATCATATTTTCAGGCAAACAGTATAAATATTGTCTCATAATCAAAATAAACATTGTTTTTACAATGATTCGATTCATCACTCGAACAAGACATTCTTCGAGCACTGCGCCTCTATTAGGCGGGCACCTTCTGTGACCTGTGCCAAGTAGTTCCCGGCCGGATATTGGACCCCGCCGGATCCTGTGTTGCTATAATGGTGGCCTCCATATCCGCCCAATAGGCTTTAACATGGGCAAGAGCCATTCGTGCATCCTCTATGCAGGCCGACCTCCTCATGGCGTCGATCCGAGGCACGGCCCCAAGAAATTGTTGCACCAAGCCAAAGTAACTGTCCGACTTAGGCCCCTTTAGCCAAAGATGGTCTATTACAGACCGCATTGCAAGCCCGAACAACCTGTGAAGCTCTGCTACAGCAGCGATCTTGTCACTTAACGGCAGCAGGCGAGTGGGAGCATTGAATTGCGACCAGAAAAGCTTCTCCACTTCCTTATTACCCTGATCTTCGAAGAACTTGACAGCGTCAGCTGTACTCTTCGCCAAATCCGCATACGTGTCCGCAGGACTCCAGCGTCCATCCAGGGGAGCGTACTTCGGATCGAAAAATTTCGTTCGCAGCAAGTAGGAGCTCCCAGCCGCGATTTTACCGGCCTGTTGAAGCTCCTCCCGCACACCCCTGAGCTCAATCCGTATCTCCTTGGTGGCATTTAGTGCCTTGTTCAGATCGGCCAAACTATCCTTATGCTCCTTTTTAAGGAGCTCATACCGGTCATCAGCATTTTTTTAACTCCAAAGCCATTTTGGCTATCTTTTCCTCGCTTCGGCGATGAGCAGCCTGTTCGGCTCTCAATTCCTCGGCCGCCTTTAGGGCAGCCGCATTGCTAACCTGAGCTTGTTCCTTGGCCTTGGCAAGTTCCACCCTCAGGGCTTCCACGGCAGCAGCACCATCTGCAGTCCAAACATATTACATTAATATCATGCCACCTTCATATTTTCCTATACAAAGGAAGGCAGAGCACATACCTTGTGATTTGTCCAGCCGCTCATTCACCAGCGTGATATCGGCATCAATCGATCCAATCTACGTCATTAGTTCGGCAACTTTAACGGACTGGTCGGCGGCTGGACCCACAGGTACCTGCGAGTATTTACAGCATAATCATTGGTTTATGATCCCCCGTTTGACGCCTAGGGCGGGCAACCAGAGTCTCAGGGGCTACTATCTATATGGAGCACACCTAGCGCGTGCCTCACAACAAAAAAAATAGTGTATTCTTCACTACATACCTCAAAGCCCTTGAGCAGGTTTGCAAATGCTTCATTCAAACCGCTTGTAGCGGATGAAATCTTCTTGAGCACCGTGCTCATTAATGAGCGGTGCTCCTCCGAGAGCGCAGATCGCTCCAGTAAGTCTGTCAGTACGTCCGGCCGGACATTGAACTGTGCCGGACCCTTCCCATCGCCCCTCGTGGGAGCTAAACGCTCCGGGCTCAGGGCGGCTGACGCATTGGCTTCCGGCTTTGGCAGATCCGGACTCCTTCGTGACGACACCTCGTTGTCGCCCACTTCATGAGTCGGAGAGATGGGTGGGGTCTCGCTCTCCATCATCTCCGGAGGAAGACCCCCCGAAGACGAACTCTGTAGAGAAGAGCTGCTAGCCGGACTGCAAAAGACGAATCCTGGTTATTGATCTAGGAGAAACACAGTACCTTCGAATTAACGATTGACTTACAGCTCGGTGGAGGGTTGTCCCGTTGGCGGGCATGACGCGGTGAGGGTGCCCATCGGGGCAGGGCCCCCTGGGGATATCTTTTTCCCTGGTTTGGGCATCTCCGCCTCCAAGTCTTCGGAGGCAGCCCTCTTCTTCCCGCGCGGGGAGGAGGCCTTAGCCTCCCCTTCCCGACTATCCTCCTTAGGGGAGGTAACAATTCCCCTGGTTTGGATGCATAGCATGTGGAGTTCGGTTTCTTCGATCTTCCCCTTGTCTTTCCCTGAGGGCATTCTATTGAGTACCCGGTCAAGCATCTTGGCCATGGTGGGACCAGGCGAGCCTTCGGGAAGTGGCATCGGACACCTGATTCTCTCCGCCTTGCTGAGCCATTCCTGGCCACGGATGATTTTCAGAATAAACAATTATGACAAATACAAAACAAGGTGTCCGGTATCAAGGCTACTTACTTGGGTATCTAGGCGATTGCAGCTTAGGCCCGCATCCTCGGTGGTGTCCGAACACTCCACTTTCGGTCCAAAGAATAATTTGCACATCCCTTCGAGCTTCAAGCCGAAGAAGTGCTTAACAGTCCGCGGACCCTCTGGATTGAACTCCCACATCCGGAGAGGCCGGCGTTGGCACGGCAGCATCCGTCAGATTAACATCACTTGCATTATGCTGACAAGGTTAATGTCCCTCTCAAGAAGCTCTTAGATACGGCTCTGCAGTACTGGTACAACGCCAGCGGGCCCCCATTTCCGTCCTACATTGGTCCAAGATGCTAGTTGTGACGGAGGGCCCGAGCGGAACTCAGGAGCGGCCACCCACTTTGTGCCTCTGGGAGCCGTGACATAAAACCACCTCCGTTGCCATACATCGGATACTTCCGGGAAGGAGCCCTCTGGCCATGGGGCATCGGTGTTCCTACTTATTCCGGAACCTCCACACTCCGCATGTCTCCCCTTGATCATCTTCGGCTTCACATTGAAGGTCTTGAGCCATAAGCCGAAGTGTGGGGTGACATGGAGGAAGGCCTCGCACACTATAATAAACGACGAGATATGGAGGAGGGCGTCCGGAGCTAGATCATGAAAATCCAACCCATAATAAAACATGAGCCCCCTCACAAAAGGATCGAGGGTGAGGCCCAAGCCACGGAGGTGAAGGAAATATGCCCTAGAGGCAATAATAAAGTTATTTATTTCCTTATATCATGATAAATGTTTATTATTCATGCTAGAATTGTATTAACTGGAAACATAATACATGTGTGAATACATAGACAAACATAGTGTCACTAGTATGCCTCTACTTGACTAGCTCGTTTATCAAAGATGGTTATGTTTCCTAGCCATGGACAAATGAGTTGTCATTTGATTAACGGGATCACATCATTAGAAGAATGATGTGATTGACATGACCCATTCCGTTAGCTTAGCACTTGATCGTTTAGTATGTTGCTATTGCTTTCTTCATGACTTATACATGTTCCTATGACTATGAGATTATGCAACTCCCGTTTACCGGAGGAACACTTTGTATGCTACCAAACGTCACAACGTAACTGGGTGATTATAAAGGAGCTCTACAGGTGTCTCCGAAGGTACATGTTGGGTTGGCGTATTTCGAGATTAGGATTTGTCACTCCGATTGTCGGAGAGGTATCTTTGGGCCCTCTCGGTAATGCACATCACTATAAGCCTTGCAAGCAATGTAGCTAATGAGTTAGTTATGGAATGATGCATTACGTAACGAGTAAAGAGACTTGCCGGTAACGAGATTGAACTAGGTATTGGATACCAACGATCGAATCTCGAGCAAGTAACATACCGATGACAAAGGGAACAACGCATGTTGTTATGCGGTTTGACCGATAAAGATCTTCGTAGAATATGTGGGAGCCAATATGAGCATCCAGGTTCCGCTATTGGCTATTGACCGGAGACGTGTCTCGGTCATGTCTACATTGTTCTCGAACCCGTAGGGTCTGCACGCTTAAGGTTTCGATGACAATTATATTATGAGTTTATGAGTTTTGATGTACCGAAGGAGTTCGGAGTCCCGGATGAGATTGGGGACATGACGAGGAGTCTCGAAATGGTCGAGACGTAAAGATCGATATATTGGACGACTATATTCGGACTTCGGAAAGGTTCCGAGTGATTCGGGTATTTTTCGGAGTACCGAAGAGTTACGGGAATTCGCCGGGGAGAAGTATTCGGCCTTATTGGGCCATACGGGAAAGAGAGAGGGGCTGCCTAGGGCAGGCCGCGCACCCCCCCCCCCCAAGGCTTAGTCCGAATTGGACTAGGGGGGAGGGCTGCGCCCCCTCCTTCCTTCTCTTCCCTCTCCCCCTTCCTTGAATCCTACTCCTACTACTTGGAAAGGGGGGAATCCTACTCCCGGTGGGAGTAGGACTCCTCCAGGGCGTGCCATAGGGGCCGACCCTCTCCCCCTCCTCTCCTCCTTTATATACGGGGGTAGGGGGGCACCTCTAGACACAACAACAATTGATCCCTTGGATCTCTTAGCCGTGTGCGGTGCCCCCTCCATCATAGTCCACCTCGATAATATTGTAGCGGTGCTTAGGCGAAGCCCTACGACGGTAGAACATCAAGATTGTCACCACGCCGTCATGCTGACGGAACTCTCCCTCGACACTCGGCTGGATCGGAGTTCGAGGGACGTCATTGAGCTGAACGTGTGCTAGAACTCGGAGGTGCCGTAGTTTCGGTGCTTGATCGGTCGGGCCGTGAAGACGTACGACTACATCAACCGCGTTGTTCTAACGCTTCCGCTTTCGGTCTACGAGGGTACGTGGACACACTCTCCCCTCTTGTTGCTATGCATCACCATGAGCTTGCGTGTGCGTAGGAAATTTTTGAAATTACTACGTTCCCCAACAGTGGTATCAGAGCCTAGGTTTTATGCGTTGATGTTATTTGCACGAGTAGAACACAAGTGAGTTGTGGGCGATACAAGTCATACTGCTTACCAGCATGTCATACCTTGGTTCAGCGGTATTGTTGGATGTGGTGGTCCGGACCGACATTACGCGTACGCTTACGCGAGACTGGTTTTACCGCCGTGCTTTACACATAGGTGACTAGCGGGTGTCTGTTTCTCCAACTTTAGTTGAACCGAGTGTGGCTACGCCCGGTCCTTGCGAAGGTTAAAACAGCACTAACTTGACAAACTATCATTGTGGTTTTGATGCGTAGGTAAGAACGGTTCTTGCTCAGCCCGTAGCAGCCACGTAAAACTTGCAACAACAAAGTAGAGGACGTCTAACTTGTTTTTGCAGGGCATGTTGTGATGTGATATGGTCAAGACGTGATGCTATATTTTATTGTATGAGATGATCATGTTTTGTAACCGAAGTTATCGGCAACTGGCAGGAGCCATATGGTTGTCGCTTTATTGTATGAAATGCAAACGCCCTGTAATTGCTTTACTTTATCACTAAGCGGTAGCGATAGTTGTAGAGGTAATAGACGGTGTAAACGACAATGATGCTACGATGGAGATCAAGGTGTCGCGCCGGTGACGATGGTGATCATGGAGGTGCTTCAGAGATGGAGATCACAAGCACAAGATTATGATGGCCATATCATATCACTTATATTGATTGCATGTGATGTTTATCCTTTATGCATCTTATCTTGCTTTGATTGATGGTAGCATTTTAAGATGATCTCTCACTAAAATTATCAAGAAGTGTTCTCCCTGAGTATGCACCGTTGCGAAAGTTCTTCGTGCTGAGACACCAGGTGATGATCGGGTGTGATAGGCTCTACATTCAAATACAACGGGTGCAAAACAGTTACACACACGGAATACTAGGTTAAACTTGATGAGCCTAGCATATAACAGATATGGCCTCAGAACACAGAGACTGAAAGGTCGAGCGTGAATCATATAGTAGATATGATCAACATATTGATGTTCACCATTGAAACTACTTCATCTCACGTGATGATCGGACATGGTGTAGTTGATATGGATCACGTGATCACTTAGATGACTAGAGAGATGTCTGTCTAAGTGGGAGTTCTTAAGTAATATGATTAATTGAACTTAAATTTATCATGAACTTAGTCCTGGTAGTATTTTGCAAATTATGTTGTAGATCAATAGCTTGCGTTGTTGCTTTCATATGTTTATTTTTGATATGTTCCTAGAGAAAATTGTGTTGAAAGATGTTAGTAGCAATGATGCGGATTGGATCCGTGATCTGAGGTTTATCCTCATTGTTGCACAGAAGAATTATGTCCTTAATGCACTGCTAGGTGACAGACCTATTGCAGGAGCAGATGCAGACGTTATGAATGTTTGGCTAGCTCAATGATAACTACTTGATAGTTTAGTGCACCATGCTTAACGGCTTAGAATCGGGACTTCAAAGACGTTTTGAACGCCATGGACCATATGAGATGTTCCAGGAGTTGAAGTTAATATTTCAAGCAAATACCCGAGTTGAGAGATATGAAGTCTCCAACAAGTTCTATGGCTATAAGATGGAGGAGAATCGCTCAACTAGTGAGCATGTGCTCAGATTGTCTGGGTACTACAATCGCTTGAATCAAGTGGGAGTTAATCTTCCACATAAGATGGTGATTGACAGAATTCTCTAGTCACCATCACCAAGTTAGTAGAACTTTGTGATGAACTATAGTATGCAAGGGATGACGAAAACGATTCCCAAGCTCTTCGTGATGTTGCAAACGACGAAGGTAGAAATCAAGAAAGAGCATCAAGCGTTGATGGTTGACAAAATCACTAGTTTCAAGAAAAGGGCAAAGGGAAAGAAAGGGAACTTCAACTAGAATGACAAGCAAGTTGTCACTCCCATGAAGAAGCCCAAAGCTGAACCAAAGCCTGAAACTGTGTGCTTACACTGCAAAGGAAATGGTCACTGGAAACGGAAATACCCTGAATATTTGGTGGATAAGAAGGATGGCAAACTGAACAAGGGTATATTTGATATACAGGTTATTGATGTGTACCTTACTAGTGTTTATAGTAACCCCTGAGTATTTGATACTTGTTTAGTTGCTAAGATTAGTAACTCGAAACAGGAGTTACAGAATAAACAGAAACTAGTTGAGGGTGAAGTGACGATGTGTGTTGGAAGTGGTTCCAAGATTGATATGATCATCATCGCACACTCCCTATACTTTCGGGATTAGTGTTAAACCTAAATAAATGTTATTTAACGTTTGCGTTGAGCATGAATATGATTTGATCATGTTTATTGCAATACGTTTATTCATTTAAAGTCAAAAATAATTGTTGTTCTGTTTACATGAATAAAACCTTTGATGGTCATACACCCAATGAAAATAGTTTGTTGGATCTCGATCGTAGTAATACACATATTCATAATATTGATGCCAAAAGATGCAAAGTTGATAATGATAGTGCAACTTATTTGTGGCACTGCCGTTTGGGTCATATCAGTGTAAAGCGCATGAAGAAACTCCATAAAGATGGATTTTTGGAATCACTTGGTTGTGAATCATTTGATGCTTGCGAACCGTGCCTTTTGGGCAAGATGACTAAAATTTCGTTCTCCGAAACAATGGAACGAGCTAGTAACTTATTGGAAATAATACATACCGATGTATGCAGTCCAATGAGTGTTGATGCTCGTGGCGGGCATCGTTATTTTCTGACCTTCACAAGATGATTTGAGCAGATATGAGTATATCTACTTAATGAAGCACAAGTCTGAAACATTTGAAAAGTTCAAAGAATTTCAGAGTGAAGTGGAGAATCATCGTAACAAGCAAATAAAGTTTCTACAATCTGATCATGGAGACGAATATTTGAGTTATGAGTTTGGTCTTCAATTAAAACAATGTGTAATAGTTTCACAAACTCATGCCACCTGGAACACCACGGCTTAATGGTGTGTACGAACGTCATAACAGTACTTTATTGGATATAGTGCAATCTATGATGTCTCTTACCGATTTACCACTATCGTTTTGGGGTTATGCATTAAAGACAGCTGCATTCACTTTAAATAGGGCACCATCGAAATCCATTGAGACAACGCCTTATGAACTGTGGTTTGGCAAGAAACCAAAGTTGTCATTTCTTAAAAGTTTGGGGCTACGATGCTTATATGGAAAAGTTTCAACCTGATAAGCTCGAACCCAAATCGGAGAAGTGCGTCTTCATAGAATACCCAAAGGTAACTATTGGGTACACCTTCTATCACAGATCCGAAGGCAAGTTATTCGTTGCTAAGATGGATCCTTTCTAGAGAAGAAGTTTCTCTCGAAAGAAGTGAGTGGGAGCAAAGTAGAACTTGATGAGGTAATTGTACCTTCTCCCTTATTGGAAAGTAGTTCATCACAGAAATCAGCTCCAGTGATTCCTACAACAATTAGTGAGGAAGCTAATGATGATGATCATGAAACTTCAAATCAAGCTACTACAGAACCTTGTAGGTATTCCAGAGTACGGTCCGCGCCAGTGTGGTACGGTAAATCCTATTCTGGAAGTCATGTTACTAGACCATGATAAACCTACGAACTATGAGGAAGCGATGATGAGCCCAGATTCCGCGAAATGGTTTGAAGCCATGAAATCTGATATGGGATCCATATATGAGAACAAAGTGTGGACTTTGATTGACTTGCCCGATGATCGGCAAGCCATAGAAAATAAATGGATCTTCAAGTGGAAGACAGACGTTGATAGTAGTGTTACTATCTACAAAGCTAGATTTGTCGAAAAAGGTTTTTGACAAAGTTCAAGATGTTGACTATGATGAGTTTTTTTTCTCACTTGTATCGATGCTTAAAGTCTGTCTGAATCATGTTAGCAATTGCCACATTTTATGAAATCTGGCTAATGGATGTCAAAACTGCATTCCTTAATGGTTTTCTTAAAGAAGAGTTGTATATGATGCAACCAGAAGGTTTTGTCAATCCTAAAGGTGCTAACAAAGTGTGCAAGCTCCAGCGATCCATCAATGGACTGTTGCAAGCATCTCGGAGTTGGAATATATGCTTTGATGAGTTGATCAAAGCATATGGTTTTATACAGACTTTTGGAAAGGCCTATATTTACAAGAAAGTAAGTGGGAGCTCTGTAGCATTTCTGATATTATATGTGCAAGGCATATTGTTGATTGGAAATGATATAGAATTTCTGGATAACACAAAAGGATACTTGAATAAAAGTTTTTCAATGAAAGACCCCGGTGAAGCTGCTTATACATTGAGCATCAAGATCTATAAGATAGATCAAGACGCTTGATAAGATTTTTCAATAAGTACATACCTTGATAAGATTTTGAAGTAGTTCAAAATAGAACAGTCAAAGAAGGAGTTCTTGTCTATGTTACAAGGTGTGAAGTTGAGTAAGACTCAAAACCCGACCATAAGCAGAAAATAGAAAAAGAGAATGATAAGTCATTCCCTATGCCTCAGTCATAGGTTCTATAAAGTATGCTATGCTGTATACCAGACCTATTGTATACCTTGCTCTGAGTTTGGCAAAGGAATACAATTTTGATCTAATAGTAGATCATTGGACAGCGGTCAAGAATATCCTTAGTGGGGACTAAGGAGATGTTTCTCAATTATGGAGGTGATAAAAGAGTTCGTCATAAAAGTTACATCGATACAAACTTTTACACTGATCCAGATGACTCTAAGTCTCAATCTGGATACATATTGAAAGTGGGAGCAATTAGCTAGAGTAGCTCCGTGCAGAGCATTGAAGACATAGAATATTTGCAAAATACATACGGCTCTGTATGTGACAGACCCATTGACTAAACTTCTCTCACAAGCAAAACATGATCATACCTTAGTACTCTTTTGGGTGTTAATCACATAGCGATGTGAACTAGATTATTGACTCTAGTAAACCCTTTGGGTGTTGATCAGATGATGATGTGAACTATGGGTGTTAATCACATACAGATGTGAATATTGGTGTTGAATCACATGATGATGTGAACTAGATTATTGACTCTAGTGCAAGTGGGAGATTGAAGGAAATATGCCCTAGAGGCAATAATAAAGTTATTTATTTCCTTATATCATGATAAATGTTTATTATTCATGCTAGAATTGTATTAACTGGAAACATAATACATGTGTGAATACATAGACAAACATAGTGTCACTAGTATGCCTCTACTTGACTAGCTCGTTTATCAAAGATGGTTATGTTTCCTAGCCATGGACAAATGAGTTGTCATTTGATTAACGGGATCACATCATTAGGAGAATGATGTGATTGACATGACCCATTCCGTTAGCTTAGCACTTGATCATTTAGTATGTTGCTATTGCTTTCTTCATGACTTATACATGTTCCTATGACTATGAGATTATGCAACTCCCGTTTACCGGAGGAACACTTTGTGTGCTACCAAACGTCACAACGTAACTGGGTGATTATAAAGGAGCTCTACAGGTGTCTCTAAAGGTACATGTTGGGTTGGCGTATTTCGAGATTAGGATTTGTCACTCCGATTGTCGGAGAGGTATCTCTGGGCCCTCTCGGTAATGCACATCACTATAAGCCTTGCAGGCAATGTTGCTAATGAGTTAGTTACAGAATGCTGCATTACATAACGAGTAAAGAGACTTGCCGGTAACGAGATTGAACTAGGTATTGGATACCGACGATCGAATCTCGGGCAAGTAACATACCGATGACAAAGGGAACAACGTATGTTGTTATGCGGTTTGACCGATAAAGATCTTCGTAGAATATGTGGGAGCCAATATGAGCATCCAGGTTCCGCTATTGGTTATTGACCGGAGACGTGTCTCGGTCATGTCTACATTGTTCTCGAACCCGTAGGGTCTGCACACTTAAGGTTTCGATGACAGTTATATTATGAGTTTATGAGTTTTGATGTACCGAATGAGTTCGGAGTCCCGGATGAGATTGGGGACATGATGAGGAGTCTCGAAATGGTCGAGATGTAAAGATCGATATATTGGACGACTATATTCGGACTTCGGAAAGGTTCCGAGTGATTCGGGTATTTTTCGGAGTACCGGAGAGTTACAGGAATTCGCCGGGGAGAAGTATTCGGCCTTATTGGGCCATACAGGAAAGAGAGAGGGGCTGCCTAGGGCAGGCCGCGCCCCCCCAAGGCTTAGTCCGAATTGGACTAGGGGGGAGGGCTGCGCCCCCTCCTTCCTTCTCTTCCCTCTCCCCCTTCCTTGACTCCTACTCCTACTACTTGGAAAGGGGGGAATCTTACTCCCGGTGGGAGTAGGACTCCTCCAGGGCGCGCCATAGGGGCCGGCCCTCTCCCCCTCCTCTCCTCCTTTATATACGGGGGCAAGGGGCACCTCTAGACACAACAACAATTGATTCCTTGGATCTCTTAGCCGTGTGCGGTGCCCCCCTCCACCGTAGTCCACCTCGATAATATTGTACCGGTGCTTAGGCGAAGCCCTGCGACGGTAGAACATCAAGATCGTCACCACGCCGTCGTGCTGACGGAACTCTCCCTCGACACTCGGCTAGATCGGAGTTCGAGGGACGTCATCGAGCTGAACGTGTGCTAGAACTCGAAGGTGCCGTAGTTTCGGTGCTTGATCGGTCGGGCCGTGAAGACGTACGACTACATCAACCGCGTTGTTCTAACGCTTCCGCTTTCGGTCTACGAGGGTACGTGGACACACTCTCCCCTCTCGTTGCTATGCATCACCATGATCTTGCGTGTGCGTAGGAAATTTTTGAAATTACTACGTTCCCCAACAGGAGGAAGTGGGGAACAAACACGACGCACTCATTGGGCTCCGGTGTAGGGATGACCTGCCCTGGAGCAGGAAGCCTGTGCCGGATGTCAGCGGTCAGATATCCGACCTCTCTAAGCTTCACAATGTCTTCCTCTTGGATCGAGGAGGCCACCCACCGGCCTTGAGGGTTGGATCCGGACATATTGGAGGATCTGGGGTGTTTGGGCTTAGGTCTCGGGTGTTGGAACTCGAGGTGCGAGAAGGCGCGAGGGAGGTGGAAAAGAGGCATAGGCCTCGACCCCTTTATAAAGGGGGTGAATATCAAGAGTCCTTAGGGTGACCGCTTGAGGTTTACCTGACGGCACACAGAGTCATACCAACGGTCGTCATGGGGCTACGCACGCCCACATTAATGGAAGATCCCGTAATAAGAGGAACACGATCTCTGCCTCGACAGGACGTGCCAGTAAAACCGCCTCGCAACACGAGTCGGGGTGGGGCAAGAAACGCCGGTTTGCGTTGGACCAGGCCACAATGCAAGGGCACGACGTACGAAGATTGCCAGCGGATCGGATTTATGCTGTGTTCCCTACAATGGTATGTGAAGATCATCTCGCAGATCCGTACACGGTCTAAGTGTTCGATAATTACTTTGGAGTATTCGGAGAAGGAACCCGCCTTGCAACGCCGAAGACAAGACTGTGTGCTGGACTCATCGTCATTGAAGCCTGGTTCAGGGGCTACTGAGGGAGTCCTGGATTAAGGGGTATCCGGACAGCCGGACTATATACATCGTCCGAACTATTGAAGCGTGAAGATACAAGACTCAAGACTTCGGCCCGTGTCTGGATGGGACTCTCCTTTGCGTGGAAGGCAAGCTTGGTGATCCGGATATTGTGTTTCCTTCCTTGTAACCGACTCCATGTAAACCCTAGCCCTCTTCGGTGTCTATATAAACCGGAGAGGTTGGTCCTTAGAAGGCCAATCACAATTACAATCATACCATCATAGGCTAGCTCTTAGGGTTTAGCCTCTACGATCTCGTGGTAGATCTACTCTTGTACTACTCATATCTTCAATATTAATCAAGCAGGAAGTAGGGTTTCACCTCCATCGAGAGGGCCCGAACCTGGGTAAACATTGTGTCCCTTGCTTCCTGTTACCATTAGCCTAGACGCACAGATCGGGACCCCCTACCCGAGATCCGCCGGTTTTGACACCGACAGTGGTGCCTTGAGGGCGGATCCTCATTAGCCTGCCGGGTGTGCTTGCTGCCAGCGAAGCACCTTACCGCCGCCAGCGCGGCCGCTCGATCTGTCGAGCTTGACTCGAGTCAGAAACGAGAGCGTAGCTGGTGGCGGAAGGCTACCCTGCCGCTCTCGACGCAGCCGGTCGAACTGTTGAGCAGGCTCGAAATAGAACAAGGGCGTTGCCAATCGCAGGAGGGCCCCCTTCGCGTACAGGTTTCCCATACATAGGCAGAATCATCGAGGACAACAACCTTATATTTAAGGAAAAAAACTTAAAGTTTAGCATGACTTAGCTCTTTCGTCGCCGCCTCGGCATCCTTCGCACCAACGGGCGCCGCCGCCCTCTTGGCCGCTTTCTCCGCAGATGCTATGGCGATGATGAACTGCTAGGCCTACCCCTAGGCCAGATTCTCACAATAGCACTCCCCTGGTTGGCGCGCCAAAGATGTCGATGGGAAACGACACCTATGGGATCACTGGAATCCCTTCTACGGTTGCGGGGCGTGGAATCGTGAGAAGAGCGGGACTAGCGGATGGCACAAAGGGGATTTACCCAGGTTCAGGCTGCAAAGATGCGTAAAACCCTACGATCCTGCTTTGGTGGTTGTATTGGTGTTCTTGAGCTCTCGAACTAGCTCTGGGTGCTGCGAGGTTCAAAAGAGCCGAATCCCTTCTCAGTATGCCATGGGCCTCCTTTTATAGGTGAAAGGGGTTGCCACAGTGGCACACAGGAGGTGGAAGGTACTACAGTGTTGCGAGGTTATTGCTAGTATTATAGGACAAGACGCATTAAATGCGGGGCTTAGGTGTCCTTCACTTTATCGGGGGACGGGGGAGGCCCGTCCCGTCCGTCGCCGCCCTTCCTGGCTTCGACACGTGCCTTGGCCAGCAACGCATGCAGCACCATGTAGGCAGGCAGGCAGCTAAGGTTCCACGGTGGTGGAGCCTCCACGAAGGTCTGCATGCTGCCACGCAGGTGCCTGCCCAGCTGGTTGGGCTGGTGTCTGTGTACGAACAGCGGTAGGAACTTGGCTGGTGCGGGCTTGGCAGTGGCCTTGCTGGTGTGCTTGGCGATGGTCTTGCTGGGTGGCCCGGCAAGGGTCTTGCCGTGGCGCGCTGGCTTCCCCGGCAAGGATCTTGCCGGGGGGGGCTGTGGGTTTCTTTGGTGGGGACGGTTGCCTTCCTATCCTCTTTTGATATTGATTGTTGTTTGTCTTCACAAAGATCTGCATGCCACCATGGAGGTGCCTCCCGAACCCTGTCCCAACGTGACTGCTCAGCGTTGGTGGGCTCGAAGGTGGCTCGCTCAGCGGGTGTGGACGAGCTGCCCCGTCAAGGATCTTGCTGGGGCTGCCCTCGGCAAGGATCCTTGCCGGGGCAACCTGCATTGCCCATGCGACCTTTGTGGTCTTGGTCCTTTGTTGTTTGCTTTGCTTGTCCCTGTGGCTTTGGCTTTTCTCCGGCTTCTCTCTCTTGCCTTGCTCATGTGTGGTTGTGGCAGGTGGCTCTGACTGCCCGCGCACAAGTAAAGGGGTCAAAAGCTAGGCCCCTACTTTTGTACACCGATAGAGAAGCTATGTAGCAGCATTGGAGATTCAGTCTACTTTGATGGAGAAGATTAGGGAAGCTCAAAGACGGACAAGGAGATTGCCGAGATAAAGGAAAGGATGAGCAAAGGAAAGGCCAAAGGATTTCGTGAGGATGAGCACGATACCTTATGGTTTGAGGACCGCGTATATGTGCCTAATGATCCGGAGATCAGGAAGTTGATTCTGCAGGAGGCCCATGATTCACCGTATTTGATTCACCCAGGAAATACCAAGATGTATTTGGATTTGCAGGACAGTTTCTGGTGGACCGGAATTAAGAAGGATATTGCGGAGTATGTAGCAGTTTGTGATGTATGTCAGAGAGTGAATGCTAAGCATCAGAAGCCAACAGGATTGCTACAACCATTGCCGATACCGAATGGAAGTGGGATAAGCTAGGCATGGATTATATCACGGGATTGCCCAGGACTCGTTCAGGCTATGAATCGATATGGGTTTTAGTCGATCGTTTGACGAAGGTAGCTCATTTCATCCCAGTGAAGACCACTTACACCAGTGCTAAGTTGGCAAAGATATACATGACCAGAATCGTATGTCTGCATGGAGTTCCGAGGACCATTGTATCAGATAGAGGAACCCAGTTTACCTCAAAGTTCTAGAATCAGTTGCATGAAACTTTGGGTACCAGGCTAGAGTTCAGTACAACCTTTCATCCACAGACAGATGGATAGACCGAGAGAGTCAATCAGATTCTGGAGGACATGTTGAGAGCTTGTGCGCTAGATTATGGATCTAGTTGGGACGACAATTTGCCATATGCAGAGTTCTCTTACAACAACAGCTATCAAGCCAGTTTGAAGATGGCCCCTTTTGAAACTTTGTACGAAAGGAGGTGCAGGACACCGTTGTTGTGGGATGAAGTTGGAGACCGTCAGTTGTTTGGACCAGATTTGATTAAAGAGTCTGAAGAGAAGCTTAAGCTGATTCGCGATAGGCTCAAGGTAGCCCAATCCAGGCAGAAGAGCTATGCGGATTCTAAACGCAAGGAGATAGTTTACGAAGTCGGAGATAGAGTTTATCTTCGTGTGTCCCCACTTCGAGGAGTTTAGCATTTTGACCATACAAAGTTTTGGAACGTATGGGAGAAGTTGCTTACAAGTTGGAGTTGCCAGAAGGATTGTCAGGAGTATACGATGTGTTCCATGTTTCCTAGCTGAAGAAGTGCCACACAGAGATGGCTGATATTCCTTTGAGAGATACAGTGCCACTGGAAGCGATTCAGTTGGATAGCGATTTGACCTACGAGGAGAAACCAGTGAAGATTCTCGAGTTTGCCAGCCGAGTCACACGCAACAAAGTTATCAAGTTCTGCAAAGTTCAGTGGAGCCACCATACCGAAGATGAAGCCACCTGGGAGTGCTACGTCTTGAGCTTGCGTTGGTTTTCCCCGAAGAGGAGAGGATGATGCAGCACAGTAGTATAAGTATTTCCCTCAGTTTTTGAGAACCAAGGTATCAATTCAGTAGGAGGTCACGCGCAAGTCCCTCGTACCTGCACAAAATGATAGCTACTCGCAACCAACGCGATTAGGGGTTGTCAATCCCTCACGGTCACTTACGAGAGTGAGATCTGGTAGAGATAATATTTTTGGTATTTTTGGTATAAAGATGCAAAGTAAAAAGTAAAAGCAAAGCAAGTAAATAAAGTGATGGAGATTGATATGATGAGAATAGACCCGGGGGCCATAGGTTTCACTAGTGGCTTCTCTCAAGAGCATAAGTATTCTACGATGGGTGAACAAATTATTGTTGAGCAATTGATAGAATTGAGCATAGTTATGAGGTTATCTAGGTATGATCATGTATATAGGCATCACGTCCGAGACAAATAGACCGAAATGATTCTACATCTACTACTATTACTCCACTCATCGACCGCTATCCAGCATGCATCTAGAGTATTAAGTTAAAAACAGAGTAACACCTTAAGCAAGATGACATGATGTAGAGGAATAAATTCATGCAATATGATAAATACCCCATCTTGTTATCCTCAATGGCAACAATACAATACGTTCCTTGCAACCCTTTCTGTCACTGGGTAAGGACACCGCAAGATTGAACCCAAAGCCATGCACTTCTCCCATTGCAAGAACTACCAATCTAGTTGGCTAAACCAAACGGATAATTCAAAGAGACTTGCAAAGATAACTCAATCATACATAAAAGAATTCAGAGAAGATTCAAATATTATTCATAGATAAGCTGGATCATAAACCCACAATTCATCGGTCTCAACAAACACACCGCAAAAAGAAGATTACATCGAATAGATCTCCACGAGAGAGGGGGAGAACATTGTATTGAGATCCAAAAGGAGAGAAGAAGCCATCTAGCTACTAGCTATGGACCCGAAGGTCTGAAGTAAACTACTCACACTTCATCGGAAGGGCTATGGTGTTGATGTAGAAGCCCTCCGTGGTAGATGCCCCCTCCGGCGGAGCTCCGGAACAGGCCCCAAGATGGGATCTCGTGGATACAGGAAGGTACGGCGGTGGAATTAGGTTTTTGGCTCCCCCTCTGGTCTATTGGGGGTACGTAGGTATATATAGGAGGAAGGAGTACGTCGGTGGAGCGTCAGGGGGCCCACAAGGTAGGGGGGCGCGCCCTCCACCCTCGTGACCGCCTCTGGTGCTTCTTGGAGTAGGGTCCAAGTCTCATGGATCACGTTCGGTGAGAAGATCACGTTCCCGAAGGTTTCATTCCGTTTGGACTCCATTTGATATTCTGTTTCTTCGAATACTGAAATAGGCAAAAAACAACAATTCTGGGCTGGGCCTCCGGTTAATAGGTTAGTCCCAAAAATAATATAAAAGTGGAAAATAAAGCCCATTATAGTCCAAAACAATAGATAAAGTAGCATGGAGCAATCAAAAATTATAGATACGTTAGAGACGTATCAGGCATCCCCAAGTTTAATTCCTACTCGTCCTTGAGTAGGTAAATGATAAAAAGAGAATTTTTGATGCGGAGTGATACTTTGGCATAATTTCAATGTAAATCTTCTTAATCGTGGTATGAATATTCAGATCGGAAAGATTCAAGACAAAAGTTCATATTGACATAAAAATAATAATACTTCAAGCATACTAATCAAAGCAATTATGTCTTCTCAAAATAACATGGCCAAAGAAAGTTATCCCTACAAAATCATATTGTCTGGCTATGCTCCATCTTCCCCACACAAAGTATTTAAATCATGCACAACCCCGATGACAAGCCAAGCAATTGTTTCATACTTTAACATTTTCAAAACTTTTTCAATCTTCACGCAATACATGAGCGTGAGAGATGGATATAGCACTATATGTGGAATAGAATGGTGGTTGTGAAGAAGACAAAAAGAGGGAAGATAGTCTCACATCAACTAGGCGTATCAACGGGCTATGGAGATGCCCATCAATAGATATCAATGTGAGTGAGTAGGGATTGCCATGCAACGGATGCACTAGAGCTATAAGTATATGAAAGCTCAACAAAAGAAACTAAGTGGGTGTGCATCCAACTCGCTTGCTCACGAAGACCTAGGGCATTTTGAGGAAGCCCATCATTGGAATATACAAGCCAAGTTCTATAATAAAAAAAATCCCACTAGTATATGAAAGTGAAAAAATAAGAGACTCTCTATCATGAAGATCATGGTGCTACTTTGAAGCACAAGTGTGGTAAAAGGATAGTAGCATTGTCCCTTCTCTCTTTTTTTCTCATTTTATTTATTTATTTGGGCCTTTTCTCTTTTTTATGGCCTTTTTTTTCGTCCGGTGTCTCATCCCGACTTGTGGGGGAATCATAGACTCCATCATCCTTTCCTCACTTGGGACAATGCTCTAATAATGATGACCATCACACTTTTATTTTTCTTATAACTCAACAATTACAACTCGATACTTAGAACAAAATATGACTCTATATGAATGCCTCCGGCGGTGTACCAGGATATGCAATGAAACATGAGTGACATGTATGAAAGAATTATGAAAGGTGGCTTTTGCCACAAATACGATGTCAACTACATGATCATGCTAGCAATATGACAATGATGGAGCGTGTCATAATAAATGGAATGGTGGAAAGTTGCATGTCAATATATCTCGGAATGGCTATGGAAATGCCATGATAGGTAAGTATGGTGGCTGTTTTGAGGAAGGTTTACGGTGGGTGTATGATACCGGCGAAAAGTGTGCGGTATTATAGAGGCTAGCAATGGTGGAAGGATGGGAAAAAGTGCGTATAATCCATGGACTCAACATTAGTCATAAAGAACTCATATACTTATTGCAAAAATCTAGAAGTTATCAAAGCAAAGTATTACGCGCATGCTCCTAGGGGGATAGATTGGTAGGAAAAGACCATCACTCGTCCCCGACCGCCACTCATAAGGAAGACAATCAATAAATAAATCATGCTCCGAGTTCATCACATAACGGTTCACCATACGTGCATGCTACGGGAATCACAAACTTCAACACAAGTGTTCTTTAAATTCACAACTACTCAACTAGCACGACTCTAATATTATCACCTTCATATCTCAAAACAATTATCAAGCATCAAACTTATCTTAGTATTCAACACACTCAAAAGAAAGTTTCACATATCTTGAATACCAAGTATATTAACATTAAGCAAATTACCATGCTATTAACAATTCTCAAAATAATCTAAGTGAAGCATGAGAGATCAAGTTTCTTTAAAACAAATCCACCACCGTGCTCTAAAAGATCTAAGTGAAGCACTAGAGCAAAAAATATCACGCTCAAAAGATATAAGTGAAGCACTATGAGCAAACTATCAAGCTCAAAAGATATAAGTGAAGCACATAGAGTATTCTATAAAATTTCAATTCATGTATGGCTCTCTCAAAAGGTGTGTATAGCAAGGATGATTGTGGTAAACTAATAAGCAAAGACGCAAATAATACAAGACGCTCCAAGGAAAACACATATCATGTTGGTGAATAAAAATATAGCTCCAAGTAAATTACCGATGGAAGTGGACAAAAGAGGGGATGCCTTCTGGGGCATCCCCAAGCTTTGACTTTTTGGTGTCCTTAGATTATCTTGGGGGTGCCATGGGAATCCCCAAGCTTAGGCTCTTGCCACTCCTTGTTCCATAATCCATCAAAAGAATTCACCCAAAACTTGAAAACTTCACAACACAAAACTCAATAGAAATCTCGTGAGCTCCGTTAGAGAAAGAAAACAAAAGACTACTTTAAGGTACTGTAATGAACTCATTTTTTATTTATATTGGTGTTAAACCTACTTTATTCCAACTTCTCTATGGATCATAAACTATTTTACTAGCCATAGATTCATCAAAATAAGCAAACAACACACGCAAAACATAATCTGTCAAAAACAAAACAGTATATAGTAATCTGTAACTAACGACACTTTTGGAACCCAAAAAATTCTACCAAAATTAGGAGACCTGGGAAATTTGTTTATTGATCAGAAGCAAAAAGAATCAACGCAAAAGCACGTTCCTATGATTTTCAACAATTCGGGCATTGAGCGCAAAGATTCTGGAAATTACAGCAAGATCAAATAACTATCTTCCAAGAAGATCTAATAGGTTTAACTTGGCACAAACACTAATTAAAAGATAAAACCACATATAAACAGAATCTAGATGGATTATTTATTCCTAAACAGAAGCAAAAACAAAAAAACTAAAAATAAAATTGGGTTGCCTCCGAATAAGCGCTATCGTTTAACGCCCCTAGTTAGGCATAAAAGCAATGATAGATCTAGGTATTGTCATCTTTGGTAGGCAATCCATAAGTGGCTCTCATGATAGATTCATATGGTAATTTTATTTTCTTTCTAGGGAAGTGTTCCATGCCCTTCTTTAAGGGAAATTGGAATCTCATATTTCCTTCCTTCATATCAATAATTGCACCAATCGTTCTAAGGAAAGGTCTACCAAGAATAATAGGACATGAAGGATTGCAATCTATATCAAGAACGATAAAATCTATGGGCACATAATTCCTATTTGCAACAATAAGAACATCATTAATTCTTCCCATAGGTTTTTTAATAGTGGAATCCGCAAGATGCAAGTTTAGAGAGCAATCATCAAAATCACGAAAGTCTAGCAAATCACATAAAGTTTTGGGAATAGTAGAGACACTAGCACCCAAATCACACAAAACATGAAACTCATAATTTTTAATTTTAATTTTGATAGTAGGTTCTCAATCATCATGGAGTTTCCTAGGGATAGAAACTTTCAACGCAAGCTTTTCTTCATAAGATTGCATCAAGGCATCAACAATGTGTTCGATAAAGGCCTTATTTTGACTATAAGCATGAGGAGAATTTAACACGGATTGCAACAAGGAAATACAATCTATTAAAGAGAAATTTTCATAATTAAATTCCTTGAGATCCAAAATAGTGGGTTTAGCAATATCTCGATTTTTATTTCTTTCAATCCCACTTTTATTAGTTTCATTATCAAGATCTAAAAACTCAGAATTCTTAGAACGCCTTCTAGGTAAAGGAGGATCATATTCAGTTTCATCAAGATTCATATTGCAAATCAAAGATTTAATAGGGGACACATCAATAACTTTTATATCTTCATCTTGATTTTCATAGGGATTAGAAAAACACGCTTTAATAAAGGCATCTTTGGAAGCACACATCCTAGCGGTTCTTTCTTTGCACTCATCAATGGAAATTCTCATAGCTTTGAGAGACTCATTGATATCATGCTTAGGAGGAATAGATCTAAGCTTTAAAGAATCAATCTCGAGAGAAATTCTATCAACGTTCCTAGCCAAATCATCAACTTTAAGCAATTTCTCTTCAAGCAAAGCATTAAAATTCTTTTGTGAATTCATAAACTCTTTAACACTACTCTCAAATTCAGAGGGCATCTTATTAAAATTTCCATAAGAGTTGTTGTAGGAATTTCCATAATTATTAGAAGGATTACTAGGATAAGGCCTAGAATTAAAATTCCCTCTATACGCGTTGTTACCAAAACTATTCCTACCAATAAAATTCACATCCATAGATTCATTATTATTCTCAAGCAAAGTAGATAAAGGCATATTATTGGGATCAGAAGAAACACTCTTAGCAAATAAATTCCTAAGTTCATCCATCTTTTCACTCAAAACATTGATTTCTTCTATAGCATGCACCTTTTTATTAGTAGATCTTTCAGTATGCCATTGAGAATAATTGACCATAATATTATCTAGGAGTTTAGTAGCATCTCCCAAAGTGATTTCCATAAAAGTGCCTCCCGCGGCCGAATCTAAAAGATTTCTAGAAGCAAAATTCAATCCAGCATAATTTTTTTGTATAATCATCCACAAGTTCAAACCATGAGTAGGACAATTACGTAGCATTAATTTCATTCTCTCCCAAGCTTGTGCAACATGTTCATGATCAAGTTGCTTGAAATTCATGATGTCGTTTCTAAGAGAGATAATCTTAGCGGGAGGAAAATACTTAGAGATAAAAGCATCTTTGCACTTGTTCCAAGAATCAATACTATTTTTAGGCAAAGATGAAAACCACGCTTTAGCATGATCTCTAAGCGAAAAAGGAAATAACTTCAATTTAACGACATCATTATCGACATCTTTTTTCTTTTGCATATCACATAAATCAACGAAGCTATTCAGATAAGTAGCGGCATCTTCACTAGGAAGGCCGGCGAAATGATCTTTCATAACAAGATTCAACAAAGCAGTATTGATTTCACAAGATTCGGTATTGGCAAGAGGAGCAATCAGAGTGCTAAGGAAATCATTATTATTGGTATTGGTGAAGTCACACAATTTGGTAGCATCGCGACGAACAAGCAAACTAACACACGAGCAAACAAACGGACGAGGAAAAAGAGGAGGAGATTGGGAAAGAGAGGGCGAATAAAATGGCAAAGGTGAAGTGGGGGAGAGGAAAACGAGAGGAAAATGGCAAATAATGTAATGCGGGAGATAGGGATTGTGATGGGTACTTGGTATGTTGACTTTTGCATAGGCCTCCCCGGCAACGGCGCCAGAAATCCTTCTTGCTACGTCTTGAGCTTGCGTTTGTTTTCCTCAAAGAGGAGAGGATGATGCAGCATAGTAGCGTAAGTATTTCCCTCAGTTTTTGAGAACCAAGGTATCAATTCAGTAGGAGGCGATGCGCAAGTCCCTCGTACCTGCACAAAACGATAGCTACTCGCAACCAACGCGATTAGGGGTTGTCAATCCCTTCACGGTCACTTACGAGAGTGAGATCTGATAGAGATAATATTTTTGGTATTTTTGGTATAAAGATGCAAAGTAAAAAGTAAAAGCAAAGCAAGTAAATAAAGTGATGGAGATTGATATGATGAGAATAGACCCGGGGGCCATAGGTTTCACTAGTGGCTTCTCTCAAGAGCATAAGTATTCTACGATGGGTGAACAAATTACTGTTGAGCAATTGATAGAATTGAGCATAGTTATGAGGTTATCTAGGTATGATCATGTATATAGGCATCACGTCCGAGACAAATAGACTGAAATGATTCTGCATCTACTACTATTACTCCACTCATCGACCGCTATCCAGCATGCATCTAGAGTATTAAGTTAAAAACAGAGTAACGCCTTAAGCAAGATGACATGATGTAGAGGAATAAATTCATGCAATATGATAAATACCCCATCTTGTTATCCTCGATGGCAACAATACAATACGTGCCTTGCAACCCTTTATGTCACTGGGTAAGGACACTGCAAGATTGAACCCAAAGCCATGCACTTCTCCCATTGCAAGAACTACCAATCTAGTTGGCCAAACCAAACGGATAATTCGAAGAGACTTGCAAAGATAACTCAATCATACATAAAAGAATTCAGAGAAGATTCAAATATTATTCATAGATAAGCTGGATCATAAACCCACAATTCATCGGTCTCAACAAACACACCGCAAAAAGAAGATTACATCGAATAGATCTCCATGAGAGAGGGGGAGAACATTGTATTGAGATCCAAAAAGAGAGAAGAAGCCATCTAGCTACTAGTTATGGACCCGAAGGTCTGAAGTAAACTACTCACACTTCATCGGAAGGGCTATGGTGTTGATGTAGAAGCCCTCCGTGGTAGATGCCCCCTCCGGCGGAGCTCCGGAACAGGCCCCAAGATGGGATCTCGTGGATACAGGAAGGTACGGCGGTGGAATTAGGTTTTTGGCTCCCCCTCTGGTCTATTGGGGGTACGTAGGTATATATAGGAGGAAGGAATACGTCGGTGGAGCGTCAGGGGGCCCACGAGGTAGGGGGCGCCCCCAGGGGGGCGCGCCCTCCACCCTCGTGACCGCCTCTGGTGCTTCTTGGAGTAGGGTCCAAGTCTCCTGGATCGCGTTCGGTGAGAAGATCACGTTCCCGAAGGTTTCATTCCGTTTGGACTCCGTTTGATATTCTGTTTCTTCGGAATACTGAAATAGGCAAAAAACAGCAATTCTGGGCTGGGCCTCCGGTTAATAGGTTAGTCCCAAAAATAATATAAAAGTGGAAAATAAAGCCCATTATAGTCCAAAACAATAGATAAAGTAGCATGGAGCAATAAAAAATTATAGATACGTTGGAGACGTATCAGGAGCGAGAGGAAGACCTACGGAAGGATCACCCTCACCTATTTTTTAGCCAACCCGAATCTCGAGGGCGAGATTCATCTTAAGGGGGGTAGGTTTATAACATCCCAAATTTCCAATTTGGAATGTTATACATTAGATCATAGTTGCATATCATATTTTATTACATTTTGGCTTGATCCTAGAAATTCTACGCAACTCAAGGACCCACGGAGAGAGTTGGGGTTCATTATTTTCATATTTGAGTTTTCTCAAATTTTGAAAAGAGGATCGTTTGATTTTAATTATTTTCTCTTTGAATATTTCTTTTATAAAAATAAAAGAGAGGGGATAAAATGACTTTCCCAAAATAAAGAAATATTGGAGATTTAATATTAAAATCAAATAAGAATTTTATTCAGAGTTTTATCGCTATTTTTTTGAATTAGGAAAAATATGCGTTTTCAAAATTGCATTAGAGGCCCAAATAAATGTTCACTTTGTCCGCTATATTTTTAGAGGACGGGAAAATTTATTTTAAGATTTTTGGAGGCCATTAATATTTCTTTTATTTGTTTTTCTGTGCGGAATAATTAAAAAAAAGTCCACTGCCTTACCGGGCCGTGTCCGACCCGAACACTATACCCGGGCGGCCTTTAAAGGCCGACGGCCCGGCCCGGCCGAAACCCGAGCCTCCAGCCCCGTCGCCCGAAACCCTAGCCCCGCCTCGTAACCCGCGCCGCCGCCGCCGCCGTGTGCCGTCGCCTCGCCCGCCGCCCGTCGACGCCGCCTCGCCCGCCGCCCGTCACCGCCGCCTCGCCCGCCGACCCCACCGCCCGACGCCCCGCCGGAGTGCGCCGCCGCCGTCGGAGTTGCCACCGCCCTCGTCGGATCTCGCCGAGGTAGCCGCTGCGGTTTTCGTTAGAAAATCGTCGGTTTTTTTAGAAACCGCAGTTATTTTTTATTAGATTGGTTTTTTTCCCGGTTTAGTTATTTAGCGAATGCCCGTTCGTTCGTTCGTTCGTTCGTTTTAACGAACGATTTTCACCCGTTAGCCGCAGACAGCGAACGTTCGTTCGTTAGCCTGTTCATCAGTTTTTCTTTTTTCACGGATTTTCCGCGATTATTTTCGATCGCGATTTCTGTCCTGATTTTCGTTTTAGTTTATCTTTTCGCTCGTTTATCAGAATCGGGCGATTCAAGCGCCTAGAGTTTCGTCTCGAAGCCCTCTTTCTGTTTAACCAACTTAAACAAGATTTTGCTACTGTAAAATTTGGCTTAAGTCCAGATTAGTAAATGTAGCTTGTTTCTCTCGCTGTTTGAGTTTCGTTGCTTCGTTTGATTTAATTCTTTTTACAAACCGGAGTTCTTAAGTTGAACTTTCAGGTTAGATATCTTATTTGAGTTTTACCCGTGTTTCTAGTTGAGTGCTTATTGTATGCTTGTTTGTTTGCGATAGAGTATCCGGAGTGCGAAGCGTGCTACTACGAGTCTCTATGTTTCACGGATTATCAACAAGGCAACTAACACTTTGATCATACCTCTTTAGTACCCAGTTTTATTGCATTAGATCAATCCTCGAACAATTGCATGGTTAGGATCTGATATTAATATGTGGGTTTTGGGAAGTAGATGAGGTAGTACCTATTGCCCTGTTTATTATCAAACCTTTGGGAGTTACATCTACGTTGCTTATATTGCTATGCTATGCTTATAGACGTGGATTGGGTGAGTGTATCCATGACAAATGTGAGTATTGTTATTTAATGGTTAACTTAAGGTGGCTACTTAAATACACATCTGGGTGGATTGAGGCATCTGGGGAACCCAATGTTGCCTGTTTTTTTGAAAATCCCGGGGTTACCGTGTGATTATCCTATGGACTGCCACCCAGGCTCAAAGGGATCAAAATATTATTCATGCTAGAAACTTCCGTGTGCAGCCACAAGCTATTATGGGCTCTAGCATAGTTGAGTACGTTGCAAGACCTCTTTTAGTGGTGGGCTAGCAGATGTAGGGGAAAGTAGGTGTAACTGTCCACCCAGAGTAAAGAGTTATTGTTTTAGAAAGACTGTGTCTCGATTCTTCGACCATGGATGTATTCGAGTCTTGTGGGAAAAAGTGCGCAAACCTCTGCAGAGTGTACAAACTAATCATGGTTAGCCGTGTCCCCGGTTATGGACATCTTGAGTATCTGGTTCTTGGATTATCATGTTGATCTCATCACTCTTAATTAAATTTTATTGGGTTTAATGATGATGTTTAATTGGGATTGAGTTAGAGGAACCTTCTAAATGTTTAACAACCACCATGATGGTTAAATAAAATTTATTCCTTTGTTGTAGGGAAAAATTGACTTTGTGCAAAACTTTAACCATAGACCTTTCCACCAGCCATATATGCATGTAGTGATAGCATTATTCTGTTCATTACTCTCTTGTGTTACATTGCCAGCATATTCCATGTGCTGACCCGTTTTGGGCTGCAACGTTCATGTTGTAGACTTTTTAGACAACGAGTAAGGTGCCTTAGGTCGTGATCTTTCACTCAGTGATGCCGTTGGAGTTGATGGACTCACTTTATTTTCCAAGCCTTCCGCTGTTATCGTATTTAGATGGCCTTAAGCCATATTTATTGTAATAAGTTCTCTTTTGAGACATTCAATGTAATAAGTGTGTGATTGCTACTCTGTTACAAATCCTTCAAGTACTGTGCGTGCCAGCATTACCGATTCAGGGATGACACTGATGCACAGAGATCAGACTGTTTGAGGTCTAGTCGCTACACTTTCTTCATGACTTATACATGTTCATATGAATATGAGATTATGTAACTCCCGTTTACCGGAGGAACACTTTGTGTGCTACCAAATGTCACAACGTAACTGGGTGATTATAAAGGTGCTCTACAGGTGTCTCCGAAGGTACTTGCTGGGTTGGTGTATTTCAAGATTAGGATTTGTCACTCCGATTGTCGGAGAGGTTTCTCTGGGCCCACTCGGTAATGCACATCACTGTAAGCCTTGCAAGCATTGTGAATAATGAGTTAGTTGCAGGATGATGCATTACGGAACGAGTAAAGAGACTTGCCGGTAACGAGATTGAGCTAGGTATTGAGATGCCGACAATCGAATCTCGGGCAAGTAACATACCGATGATAAAGGGAACAACGTATGTTGTTATGCGGTTCGACCGATAAAGATCTTCGTAGAATATGTAGGAGTCAATATGGGCATCCAGGTTCCGCTATTGGTTATTGACCAGAGAGTTGTCTCGGTCATGTCTACATAGTTCGAACCCGTAGGGTCCGCACGCTTAAACGTTCGTTGACGATATAATATTATATGATTTATGTATTTTGGTGACCGAATGTTGTTCGGAGTCCCGGATAAGATCACGGACATGACGAGGAACTCCGGAATGGTCCGGAGGTAAAGATTGATATATGGGATAATAGTGTTTGGTCTCCGGAAGGGTTTCGGAATTCACCGGAAGGGGTTTCGGATGTCTCCCAAAATGTTTGGGTACGAGAACACTTTATTTGGGCCAAAGGGGAAAGCTCACAAGGCTTTTGGAAAGTGCAAAAGGAAGTTTTGCAGAGTCCAGAGGCTAGACGCCAGGAACCCTGGCGTTTGGGGGTAGACGTTAGGAACCCTGGCGTCTAGCCCTGGAGTCCGAGAAGGACTCTTGCCTTTCGGGCAAAACCAACTTTGAGGAGGATTTTACTCCAAGTTTCGATCCCAGGGCTCAACATATAAATAGAGGGGTAGGGCTAGCACCCAAGACACATCAAGAAACACCAAGCCGTGTGCCAACAACCCTGTCCCCTCTAGTTTATCCTCCGTCATAGTTTCCGTAGTGCTTAGGCGAAGCCCTGCGGAGATTGTTTTTCACCAACACCGGCACCACGCCGTCGTGCTACCGGAACTCATCTACTACTTCGCCCGTCTTGCTGGATCAAGAAGGCAAGGACGTCATCGAGCTGAACGTGTGCTGAACGCGGAGGTGTCGTACGTTCGGTACTTGATCGTGGAGGATCGTGATGGTGTACCACTACATCAACCGCGTTGATAAACGCTTCCGCTTAGCGATCTTCAAGAGTATGAAGATACACTCTCCCTCTCGTTGCTATGCATGACCATGATCTTGCGTGTGCGTAGGATTTTTTTAAAAATTACTACGTTCCCCAACAGCTTCCACATACACCACTAACAGCAAAACCCAGAGGAATCACAAATAAGCTACCAGTATGTATTACACAAGAGTGGATCTCCACCATCATTCCAGTATTTCATGACCATTCGTATAAACCACTCTCAGTTATCTTCTTTCATTGCTTCAGCACCATCGTCTTCTCTAGCTTCACATTTATCCACCTTGGGTGTCCTCGCCTCTAGCATGAGTGTGCCTCTCCCCAATCTAGGCTCACTGCCATCATGCATTCACATCGCCTCATTATGCAAAGCTTCGGCTTTTCTCTACAGCACCAGACGATATCCTTCGCTTTGTGGTCCTGCCCAATAACGCATAAACGAGCAATCATAGTAGATACATTCAGCCGTGGAGCGAGTCATTTTTGTTCTCAAAGCAGGCTCAATTACACTGTTTCCAGATAGCCTGACATAGCGCAACAAGTCCTGCAATTTGTAGGTTCATTCTTTGTGAAATAAACTTGGGGATCCATAAAAAATATTCTGTAAAATATGTAGGTTTTGATATTGCACTTACACATTTACAAACGATATACCACATAATACTTTGCCTCAAGACATGTAAGAAGAGGTGGTTAATATTCCCAACTTCAGAAAAAAAAAGCGATAGAGAGGCTCGCGAGTCCACTTTCTTTTTTGGCAATTGCATTATTCCATATTAGCGAGAACCAAATCTTATTTTTATAGGAAATTTTGCACTTCACATATATTTAAATGATCTATCAGGACCCACATCATACAAATACAACCCATTAACAGTCGCATAACGAGCGCCCTCTCGCGACGTCCACGTGGGCATAAGGGACTGGGCTGATTTTTTTCTTTTCCTCCCACCCCTCTTCTTTCTCGCCTCTCGTTTCCACATCCGGCTGGCGGCTAGAGTTGCTGCCGCCACCACAACCACCTCCACCATCCATGCTCCTCCAGCTCCCCGAGAAGCTTATCTATCTCCTCCTGGACCTTCTAACTCCTCTTCCCCAAGATTCGAGATGGAAGGGATGGGGAAGAAGAGGCGCCCGCTGATGGTGATGGACTCCTCGTTGACCGCGGCGGCGCAGACGGCGTCGAGGGGTCCAGAGACCGGGGCGTGGGAGTGGATGGCAAGGGAGCGCGCAGCCGTCGACCCCGTGCACTGTCTCCCTCTCTCCTCAACGACTCGCGGCGAAGAAGCCGCTGGAGGAGGAGCTCGACCCGGACGACGGTGGCCGGAGGACGTCACCATGGGGATTTGCTGCAAAGGGCCACCGGAGGAGGAGCCCAACTACAGGAGAATGCGGTGTAGCAAGAGCCTCGCCAGCATCGTCGGCATCGAGCAGTCCTCTAAAGCTCGTCCTCACCACCACGGACGCCGGTGAGGCCAGTCTCTCCTTCACCTCTGCTCTGCTCTCTCTCTCTCTCTCTCTCTCTCTCTCTCTCTCTCTCTCTCTCTCTCTCTCTCTCTCTCTCTCTCTCTCTCTCTGGGACTGTTTGGGAGTGGAACAACAAACCCTGATGATTTTCCTTGCTGTTCAAGGAGAGGCAGATTGGGATTTAGATTTGTTTTCTCATGGTGTGTTGTTATTTGATTTTGCAGAAACGGCTCCAATGGAAAGGTTGGATGCTCACATGGAAGAAGTGATCTGATTTTGCTCTCTCATCTCTCTTTGTAGATTTTTGTTCATGCTGGGATGTGTTCAAGTGTTGATTTTTGTTCATGTGTGGAAGCTGGGCTGTGTCTATATGTACATTTTTGTTCATGCACGAATTTTTTATTTACACTCATTAGATTATGTTATTCTCATGTGTAGCTCGTCATTTATCCAAAATATTGTTCTTCCATTTGGGGCTTTAGTTGCAGATTCATGCTTAAAATTATATTGTTCAGACGCATCTTTGCGTGCTTGTTTTGCTTTAACCCGTCGCCTAGCCATGAAGCACTCTGCTGCAGCCTCTCACTTCACGGTCGACGACACTCTGCTCCAACCCGTCACTTCGCTGTGAAGCCCTCTGCTGCAGCCTCTCACTTAACCGTAGACGACACACTGCTCCAACCCGTCTCTGTCCAGTCCCAGACAAACCTGTTGTAAAGGTTATTATTTTGTGCATCTTTTGCTGCATCAACTAGGGCTGAAAGGACTAAAATTATTCAACTTTGTTACTAGGGATCTGGTCATAGGTATTGTAAATACTAAATAGTATGATATCCTTTTAAGAAACAATTTTTCTTTTTGTTTTGATGTGCTTGTGATTTGCTCTCCAGGTTATCTTTCTTGAGAACTTATTGGTTTACCAATTTGAGATTTGTTTCATCATGTTTTTGTACCATGTCATCGGGATTTTCATTTGTTCTTCTGCCATACACAGAACATATTGCAGTGCTTCAGGGTTTTCAATTGTTCTTCTGCCATACCATATGTATGCGTGTATATTCCTGACTTATAGTTTCCTTTTTGTTGTGCAAAAGTGCTTATAATTTCTCATGCCCTCAACTACTATTTTAGCTTTAGTATGCTCTGGGTATAAGCATGGCCGCTACAATGGTCAGTACCAAGGGTGAGTGCCTCCACGTTTGAAGATGATCTCATAGGATGCCTATAACTATGCTTCTTTTATTTGGTAAAAAGAAACTATGCTTTTTTTATTCTCTTGGTTGAACGTTAAACAAGAAAAACAAATAGTATTTGTGTCGCCTTGAGAGGCACACCCGTTATTTATTTCGCGCAAGTTCTCTTATGTGAGATTCTTACTATTTTCTAAAATATTATGCACTGAATATTCTGACCATTAATTCTTACTAATAATAGGCTTCTTGGGAAAAACTGGGAAATGAATATATAACCAGGCGTGTGTTAAGGGTACATGAGTTGTAGATAAACTATTATGAATTGGAATAACAAATTGAGTAAATTGGTACGACAACAAAACTTGAAGCTAGGAACTGCAAGTTTATAGTATACATGGATAGGAGCAGAGAAATAAACATACTGATCAAAATAGGTGTTATCTAAAGAAATGGTCAGAAGTGTGATCTCTCTTCTTATCAGCCAAACATGATCCATGTGAGCTAAAGAATTGGTCAGCAGCAAATAGCTTGTATTGTTCTTACTTCTAAAAAAGCATGACTGTATGAAAAAATGAGAAAGGTCCACTAAATAATTAGAGGGCGATAGGCGCAGCTGAACCAATGAAATGACCCTCCTGCAGATATTCAACACTTGTTTTACACTCTTTATGTCACTTTCTGATTAGTTGTGGCGTATTACAACAAATGGGTCCACTTGTTGCAGGCAGTGTTCTCCTGCTGGCGGGGTTCCAAAGTGGATGTGGAACGCCATGACCAAGATCTTCAAATGTCCAATATTTCATAGACTATATCCATGACAGAGGTCTCTTTTCTTTTAAATAAAAAGTGACTTTCTCCTTCTTTTCCTTAGATAAATTTATGATTGAGGAGAATATATTCCTTCATGTGTTGTTTCAGTATAAACGACATAGAGTTGGTTGTACCCTGAGTTTCTTCCTTCCTCCAATGGATTGATTGCAGTTCTATCTGAGCCTCAACTGGTCGAGTGTTGTGCCAACTGTAAGTCTCATTGTTAGTCAAGAATGCATGCTTGTTAGCACATGCATCTTCAACATCACCCTGGTTATGTTTCATTGTTTTCAGAAATGGGAAATGGTTTAATAATTTACTCTCTTTTGAGAAAATCGGTAGTTGCAGAACATACTATTTCATTATCACGTACTGTTTTGCATTTTCCATTAAAATGGAAGGATTACCTCCTACATTGCAAGTAATCTTATTTTTTCTTCGTTATTTGTTTCCGGGAAACATGAATTGAATGATGATAGTACAGATTTAATTGGCCATGTGCTTGCTTTTTACAGGAACGATCGATATATTGTTAAAAGAATGAAAGTATGCCCTGCCTGAAGGTTTTAGCTTTCTTTTTCATGAGAAGATAGAAGGTTTCTGGCGTGTTAACATCAATATAATTTCAATGATCTGCTACCCTTGTATATTTTCTCTTTGGTTAAACAAGAAGCTATTGCGTTGGTCAGTAGATCTCTCTTAAGTTTTAGATGTGGATGAAATGCTTCTTTCTAGATGTTTAGTCGATCAAGTAGTGTGAACTCATTTGGCTCCCAATCTGCTTTCAGCTCTAATGATTTGGATTACTTCAAGAAGGACATATAAGCACAAAATAACAAAAAGACGACCATGAAGGCTAGAGCCACCGATGCAGAGAAGAACGTGCAAGAGCTGAATGCTAAGGCGGATAGAGTAAGTATGCGACTGTGGTTGTCTGTTGTGCTAATGTGCATCTTTATTTTTCTTCTTGGACAAGCTCGTATTTGCTCAATCCTTTGATAAACTCTTGGGGTGTTGTCACTGATTAAGTGGTCATTGTTGCCGTTTCTGCATTTATTACATGATAAATTTTTTATATTTGATAAAAAGGAGATCAATACTTTGTCAGACTCATAGTGGGTTAACGATGGTTCATGCTGCTATTTTCTTTTCTGTATGTGATTCCAATGCTATATAAAACTTTGCTACAACACACTTCTTTTGGGTAAATTCTGCAAAGTAAATAAAGAAGAATCTGGAATGTTTTAGCGTATTATCATCTCCTTAATTTTAGGGAGAGCTGAGCCTCATTCCCTATTAAACTGTTATTTGTGAAACAAAAATGGGATAAGGCTCATATCCTGCTGTCCTGGAAAACTTTTGGTGGAAGTGGAATCAAGGGTATATATCCCTTGAGTCCACCTTTTCCATTAGGTGAATACTGTCTTCAAGTTGATAACGTTTTTATTTTTTTATTAGCTTCAAAAGACAAGCGGCGAGCAAACCGTTAGGATTCAAAAGACTAAAAGTGTTCTTAAAGCTGCAGAGGTTTGTGATATATTCGACTACTGTGGTACAGTTTTGTTATGCAGTTTCGTGATGCATTCTCCTCAATCCTTTGTTTTGGTGTTTGTAGGAGGAGCTGATGAAGGTGCAGTTAGAAGCAACACCAAAATCAGAGCAGCTCAGAGAGGTAATTTTCATTCTTCTGTTGAAGCTGCTGTCATAGGAGTATGTCAGTAAGGTAACATGACAGATTTAGACTGGATCAGCCTTTTCCTATTTGCTCCGTACTCTTGTACCCTCAAGGGATTTGGCTTGCTTTATGGTCATTGATCAACAAGGTTCTCATTTGTACATGCATGTGTGGCAGAAAGAAAAGCAGCCGAAGGGGTGCCTCCCACCTGGTACCACCCAACTTCCTCTTAAGCGGCGCCACCCGGTGGCGCCCCAACCGCTAGTGATTATAAATTGATTTAACCATGGATTTGCCATTCCTATTCCAAATCCATCCTGGTATATCTTCCTTCCCAGGCACCAAACTAATAGATTGCATCATAATTCTAATTATATTCAATTGGATCATCTCATTAGAGTCAAGCCATCTTCTAAATGTTACTCCCTTCCTTCCGGAATATAAGGTGTATTGATTTCCGTGCAAGTCAACCATTTGAATGTTTGACCAAGATTATAGAATAAAATAACAACATTTGCAATACCTAATAGATAAAATATGAAACTGCTTTTCGTGATGGATCAGATGGTATAAATTTCGTATTGTGGATATTGATATATTTTTCTAAAAACTTCGTCAAACATGCATTCGTTTGACTTATGAAAAAACAAATTCACCTTGTATAAAGGAACGGAGGGAGTATATTTTTGGTGTTCTCACCCATTTGTTTCACATATTTAGTTTGTTCATTACAAATCCTAAAGAGATCAGGAAACTAGTCTTTTGTTGATTCATTACCAATCCAATTATTTGTCCAAAAATTAGTCTTATTTAACATTCTTCACTATCATGATCATGCTCCTCACATAAATTTCTTGATTATTAGTAGGTCATACTAGCATGGGGGGGGGGTGTCTTGGGAAGTAAATTTAGTTGATGTTGAAGACGATATCACCATTCAAAAACCCTTATATCGGTGTATTAGAGTAGGGGTACCCTAGTATCCCGAACTTGTGCACGGGCAGTTGCAGCACTCCGCGGCAAGGCTTGCCGGACGACCGCCAAGATCCTCCGTGGCTCCAAACAAGAACAAAGTATTCGAGCCAAGAGACAAGACCCCGGCAAGAGGAGCTTGCCGGAAAGGCCAACCAAGGCATCTCAAGGAATTTGCCGCGACGCGCCACGCGTCCCGGCAAGGCCTGGTGAGCGACAAGCTTCCGGGCGTGACAAGACAGCAACCGCGGCAAGGCGCTTGCCGCGGCAAGTGACCACCATGTACCCACGCTCCAGCGCATCCACCAACGTGTCGTCCTGGGGCTTTTCCAGACGCGCGTGGCAGGAGACTGTGCAGCCAGTGGTGCGCGGTGGCATGCGACGCCGACAAGATCGCCATCGTGGCGAACGGTGGCGTCCCTGACGGTCCCTTTCTGCACTGTTTGGGGCGACACAGACGGGCATTTAATGCCCTTGTCCCCTGCCGTCAGGGTTAGGTAGAATACACTGTGCAGGTAGCTGTACCAATCGCAACTCTTTTTACATTTTTACCCTTCTCTGCGTTGCCACCTGTCGGTGACCCCTTGAGCGTATAAAAGAAGGCCCATGCGCAACGTAGAGGGGTTGGGGGAGGTTCGATTCATTCGGAAGCCAAAAACATACTTAGCTCTCTCGAGCAAGAACATAATACAATCAGACAAGCAGCAGTAGGAGTGTTATCTCTCCGGAGAGCTCCGAAGCTGGGTAAACTGCTCGTGTGCTTCGCCTCGAACCGCTCTTCGTGCGATCTCCGCCCCCTGCCGAACCGAAAGGGGCTCGGTTCGCCGGTCCCATAGGTGTTCGTGGATCAGTTTTTCCGGCATCTTTGGCGCGCCAGGTAGGGGCCGTCGAGATTATGTGAATCCGATCCGGCGTTCACACGGGCTAGATCTTCATCTTCTTCATCGACATGCCACCGAAGAAGAAAA
This sequence comes from Triticum dicoccoides, assembly GCF_002162155.2. Taxonomy (NCBI): domain Eukaryota; kingdom Viridiplantae; phylum Streptophyta; class Magnoliopsida; order Poales; family Poaceae; genus Triticum; species Triticum dicoccoides. Next base: position 448,610,118 of record NC_041387.1, on the reverse strand, counting down.
CTTCGGCGGCAACTGCTCCGTCCTCGTCGATCCCACCACCACCGGAGCAAGCGGGTGGTGGGGAAGGCGCTGGCGGAAGAACGGACATCGACGAGGGAGCTCACGGTGCTGCCAGGTCCAAGGACAAGGCTGCGCAGACCTCGGCATCCGTACATGCACCGCGCCCATCTCAGGAGGCGCAGGACCGACAGCGTCATGGTATTCGCAGTACCATACGCTTGTTGGACCAAGATCGAGCTGGTGGATCTCGGGGTGCTCAAGACCAGCACACACGCCAACGCGCTGGCACGAGCGAGGCACGGTCGCCTGGACAGGATACTGCTCCTTCTAATGTAGTTAGAAGTCCGAGCATATCCCGCTCCTTGCACCGTTCGCCACTGCCACCCACAACTCCAGCAGAAGTTTTGGCGCGAGCTCAGCTGCTCTTGGATTACCCTCCAGCGGAAGACAAGATCGACCAATGGAGGGCCACTATTCAGAGTCTCATCGGCTTCGCCAATGGAGACACTCCGCGGCAGCCGAGTACGTCGCTGCCGCGACAAGACCGCCAGGCACGGGCCGATGGTGACGAAACTGGTGGAGGTGCAACCACCATGCACTCTCCACCTCGAAGGCCAAGATCGCCAGCTCGCCGGATCCACCTCGACAGCGACTCCACTGCATCGTCGGATCCACGAGCTCGCCGCGATCAGCGCCAAGTTCTCCACGAACGACAGCAAGAAGACGCTCGTACTCGCATCGAGCGCCGAAGAGAAGCGCGACGTCAATCCGACAAGCGCGCTGGGCCCTCTGTCGACATGCATGCGCCAGGGGAACCAGGCGACTTGCCGTACGCGGTAGGTTGCCCTGCGTTCACTCGTGAGCTGCGGCAAGTCCAATGGCCCAGCACGAAGAATTTCAGACCAGATGTGCCAGAGAAGTACGACGGCAAGACGCATCCGTCGGAGTTCCTCAGCATCTACACCATCGCGGTGCAGGCTGCCGGGGGACGGGACGACAAGATCCTTGCCAACTACTTCCCGCTGGTGCTCAAGCCCAATGTCAGATCCTGGCTCATGCACTTGCTGGACAACTCCATATCCTCCTGGGCTGATTTGTGTCATCAGTTTGTCGGCGCCTTTACAGGCGGCCACAAGCCTCATGGCCAAGAAAGCGACCTTCATCTGCTCGCCCAGAAGGAAGGAGAGCCCCTGCGCAAGTACATTCAGAGATTCAGCCGCGTACAGCACAACATCCCAGATGTCCACCCTGCTGCGGTAATCAGCGCGTTCCACCAGAATGTGCGAAACCGCAGGATGCGGGAGGAGATGGCGATGTGCAAGATCAGAGACGTCAGTGAGCTATATGCCCTGGCCGACAAGTGTGCACGTGCTGAAGAAGGGAGGAAACTCCCCGGAGAGACTACAGGAGCAGGAGGATCTGATAGTGAGGATGCTGCCCCGGCAAAGAAAAACCGGCGGCGGAACAACAGGAAGAAGAAAGGCAAAGAGGTGCTAGTCGTTGAGCAGTCCGGCAAAGAAGCCAAAGCTAGTAGCTCCGACAAGCAGGTTGCCGCAGGCACCACCCATCAGGCTGTGGCAGTTGCCGACAAGCAGGACGGCACCAACAGACAGTACTGCAAGATCCACCGCACCAAGGGCCATGACCTCCAGAGCTGCAAAAAGGTCGAGCAGCTTGTCGAGAAGCAGAAGGTTGAATACGAGCGGCGCGACAAGGAAAAGGGCCAGGAAGGTACTGGAGGAATCGGCAAGAAACGCCCCGGCCGAGGAGGACGCCGCGGCAAGGCCAAGCAGCGGCAAGGAGACAGACCTCCCCGCGGCCGCGACAAGGATGAAGATGAAGAAGACGAAGACGATCTGGATGATGACGAGACTGACGAGCAGGAGTTCCAGAAAGCCACAGAGGTCCTGTGCGTCGACGACGGTGCTTCTCTGCATACTTCACACCGCCAGCTCAAGCAGTGGCTGCGGGAAGTCAATGCGGCAGAACCACCCATCGAGTCACGCAAGCCTCTGAAATGGTCCAGCACGCCTATCATCTTTGATATTGAGGACCACCCTGATCGCATAACTGCGGTCGGGTGCTTGCCGATGTTGGTTTCACCAACCATCCGCAACCTCAAGGTCACTAAGATGCTAGTTGACGGCGGGGCCGGCTTGAATCTGATCTCCTCCGCGGTACTTCAGAAACTCCAGATCCCTGATAGCGAGCTCGAAGAGACCGGCACATTCCAAGGAATCAATCCGGGAAGGAGCAAGCCGAAGGGAAAGATCACGTTGCCGGTAACATTTGGCAGCGAGTTGAACTTCAGGACTGAGAGGGTCACTTTTGACGTTGCTGATTTTCCATTACCTTACAATGGAATACTTGGCCGTCCAGCGCTCGCCAAGTTCATGGCAGCCTCTCACTATGCATACAATATACTGAAGATGTCAGGCCCGATAAGTGTCATCTCTGTCTCTGGTGACAAGAAGGATGCTCTTATCTGCGCCGACAAGATCTACCGGGAAGCAGCAGCTGCAACAGATCGCAGATCACTTGCCGTTGGAGCTCCCTGGGGAAAGAAGAAGACCAAGTTCGGCAAGAGTTCTGATTCCCACTCCGGCAAGCGCACCTCTTCGAAGTGCTGCGCTACCGTCGAGGACGCACCATCGAGCTCCTCCGGCAAGTGTAAGAAAACAATGGTGGCTCCACCAGAGACCAAGAAGGTGTCCACCAAGGAGGACGACACTGGTGGTACTTTCACCATCAGTGCCACTGTCGACCCTAAATAGGAAAGCGCGCTCGTTGCTTTCCTGCGGGCGAACGTCGACATGTTTGCATGGCAACCGTCTGACATCCCCGGTGTTCCCAGGAAAGTAATTGAGCACCATCTTGCCGTCTGTCCTCATGCGCGGCCCGTCAAGCAGAAAGTCAGGAAGCAGGCAGTGGAGCGCCAAGAATTTATCGCGGAAGAAATCAAGAAGTTGGAAGCAGCAGGCCTTGTCAGAGGAGTGCTCCATCCTACGTGGTTGGCCAATCCTGTAGTCGTGCGCAAGGCAAACGGGAAATGGAGGCTTTGTATCGATTTTACCGATGTTAATAAAGCTTGTCCCAAAGACCCATTTCCCTTGCCATGCATCGACCAGATTGTTGACTCCACGGCCGGATGTGACTTGCTTTCATTTCTTGATGCATACTCATGATACCATCAGATCTTCATGGCAGAAGAGGATGAGGAGAAGACCGCATTCATCACCCCATGTGGCACATACTGTTTCGTACGGATGCCTTTTGGTTTGAAGAATGCTGGTTCAACATTTGCAAGAGTAGTCCATGATGCTTTTGAGCCACAAATGCACATAAATGTGAAAGCGTACATGGATGACATAGTGGTCAAGAGCAAGGACAGGGCAACTCAGATCCAAGATTTAGACGAAACCTTTACAAATCTGCGCAAGATCAACCTCAAGCTTAACCCCGAGAAGTGCATGTTTGAAGTCCCCTCCGGCAAGCTTCTCGGGTTCTTCGTGTCTCAGCGGGGCAATGAAGCCAATCCCGACAAGATCAAGGCCATTGAGCAGATTGAAGCACCAAAGCGCGTCAAGGATGTACGAAGACTTGCCGGTTGCGTGGCTGCTCTCAGCAGGTTTATTTCTAGGTCTGCTGAGCGCGCCCTGCCATTTTTCAAAATATTGAAAAAGGCAGGTCCAATGAAATGGACTCCGAAAGCGGAGGCTGCGCTGCAGGACTTGAAGAAATACCTGTCCTCCACTCCAATACTTGTCGCACCTAAGCCACAAAAGAAGTTGTTGCTGTATATAGCGGTAATCAATCAAGTGGTTAGTGCTACGTTAGTAGCGAAGAGGGAGGCGGATGATGAGCCAGCAACCACGGCAAGTACATCCAGCGACAAGCAAGGGACTTCGCCGGCAAGCTCTGGTCCCGACAAAGATGGATCTGCGCAGACGCGGGAAGAGATGCAGAAGAAAATGGTGCAGCGCCCAGTTTACTTTGTCAGTTCCCTTCTGCAGGGGGCTAGGTCAAGGTACTCTGGTGTGCAGAAATTGCTTTTCGGCCTCCTCATGGCCTCGAGAAAGCTGCGCCATTACTTCCAAGCACACGAGATCACAGTCGTCACTCGCTTTCCGCTGAAGAGGATACTGCAGAATCCGGAAGCAACAGGCAGGATTGTCGAGTCGGCACTGGAACTGTTAAGCTTTGGCCTCAAGTTTGAAAGCACCTCAACTATCCAAAGCAGAGCATTGGCAGAGTTCATAGCAGAGTGGACGCCAACACCAGGTGAAGAAATTCCAGAAACGAGCATCCCCGTCAAGGAAGCAAGCAAAGAGTGGCTGATGTACTTTGATGGTGCTTTTTCGCTGCAAGGCGCCGGTGCCGGCGTGCTGCTTGTCGCACCCACCGGAGAGCACCTCAAGTATGTAGTCCAGATGCACTTTCCCAAGGAGCAAGCAACAAACAATACTGCGGAGTATGAAGGTTTGCTTGCCGGTCTCAGGATCGCAGCAGACCTTGGGATCAAGAAGCTCATTGTCAGGGGTGACTCACAGCTTGTCGTCCGCCAAGTGAACAAGAATTATCAGAGTCCGTTGATGGAAGCTTACGTTGATGAAGTGAGGAAGTTAGAAGAGCACTTTGACGGCCTGCAAATGGAACATGTTCCAAGAGCTCAGAACGACATTGTCGATGGCCTGTCGAAGTGCGCCGCACTAAAGTTACCTGTGGAACCAGGGATCTTTGTGCTCAAGCTGCCTCAACCATCCGTAACACCATCAACTGGACAGAACAAGAAGAGGAAGTTGATTTCTGGTGACTACTTTCCGGCAGAGCTCCCCGAAGCCGCCGCCAAGAAGGTCCCCAAGATCAACACCAAGGATGCTGAGGAGCAGTCTGCTCCGACAAGCCCTAGGGTTTGTTCCGTTGAAGCAGACGCTCCCGACAAGTCTTGCTCCGACAAGCTTGCCGGGGAACATCAAGCTCCGACTGAGCCGCAGGTTCTCGCCGTAAAAGCGGATGTTCCTACAGTAGCAGATGTGCCTTTAGTCCTTGTTGTCGAGCCGCAAGCTCCAACATGGGCACAGCAGATTGTCCGTTTCCTTCAGACAGGAGAACTTCTCGAAGAGCAAGAAGAAGCGGAAAGAGTAGCCCGGCAGTCAAGTATGTATCAGTTTGTTGACAACACACTGTACAGAAGAAGACTCAATGGTGTGAAATTGAAGTGTATTCAACGGGAAGAAGGACAAGAGCTGTTGGCGGAGATACATGGAGGCATATGTGGCCACCACATTGGCGCAAGAGCACTTGCCGGCAAAGCGTTCCGGCAAGGATTCTTCTGGCCGACAGCCCTCCAGGATGCAACTGCACAAGTAACCAAGTGTGAAGCGTGCCAGTTCCATTCCAAGCAGATTCACCAGCCAGCTCAAGCTCTCCAGACGATCCCTTTATCCTGGCCATTTTCGGTCTGGGGGCTCGACATCCTCGGCCCCTTTCCCCGAGCTGTCGGGAGCTTTGAGTATTTGTACGTTGCAATCGACAAGTTCACAAAGTGGCCGGAAGTGGAAGCAGTGAGGAAGGTGACAGCACAGTCAGCAGTCAAGTTCTTCAGGTCGATTGTTTGCCGTTTTGGGATCTCTAACATGATCATCACCGACAACGGCACGCAATTCACGAGCCGCACCTTCATGCAGTACGTCCAAAATCTTGGCGCCAAGGTCTGCTTCGCTTCTGTTGCTCATCCGAGAAGCAACGGTCAAGCGGAGAGGGCGAATGCTAAAGTGTTGCGCGGGTGTGACGCCCCCGATTCAATCGTACACTAAACATGCACGCGAATGTGTACGATCAAGATCAGGGGCTCACGGGAAGATATCACAACACAACTCTAAAACATAAATAAGTCATACAAGCATCATAAAACAAGCCAGGGGCCTCGAGGGCTCGAATACAAGTGCTCGATCATAGACGAGTCAGCGGAAGCAACAATATCTGAGTACAGACATAAGTTAAACAAGTTTGCCTTAAGAAGGCTAGCACAAACTGGGATACAGATCGAAAGAGGCGCAGGCCTCCTGCCTGGGATCCTCCTAAACTACTCATGGTCGTCGTCAGCAGCCTGCACGTAGTAGTAGGCACCTCCAGTGTAGTAGGAATCATCGTCGACGGTGGTGTCTGGCTCCAGGGCTCCAGCATCTGGTTCGACAACCATGTAGAAGGGAAAGGGGAAAAGAGGGAGAAAAGCAACCGTGAGTACTCATCCAAAGTACTCGCAAGCAAGGAGCTACACTACATATGCATGGGTATATGTGTAAAGGGCCATATCGGTGGACTGAACTGCAGAATGCCAGAATAAAAGGGGGATAGCTAATCCTGTCGAAGACTACGCTTCTGGCAGCCTCCGTCTTGCAGCATGTAGAAGAGAGTAGATTGAAGTCCTCCAAGTAGCATCTCCAAGTAGCATCTCCAAGTAGCATCTCCAGTCGCATTGCATAGCATAATCCTACCCGGCGATCCTCCCCTCGTCGCCCTGTGAAAAAGCGATCACCGGGTTGTCTGTGAAACTTGGAAGGGTGTGTTTTATTAAGTATCCGGTTCTAGTTGTCATAAGGTCAAGGTACAACTCCAAGTCATCCTGTTACCGAAGATGACGACTATTCGAATAGATCAACTTCCCTGCAGGGGTGCACCAACTTACCCAACACGCTTGATCCCATTTGGCCGGACACACTTCCCTGGGTCATGCCCGGCCGCGGAAGATCAACACGTCGCAGCCCCACCTAGGCTCAACAGAGAGGTCAGCACGCCGGTCTAAACCTAGGCGCCCAGGGGTCTGGGCCCATCACCCTGAACACACCTGCACGTTGCGAGGGCGGCCGAAAGCAGACCTAGCCTAGTGGCGTTCCAGTCCAATTCGGCGCGCGCCGCTCAGTCGCTGACGTCACGAAGTGCTTCGGCTGATACCACGACGCCGAGTGCCCATATCTTTCCCACGTAGTTGGTTAGTGCGTATAGGCTCGTAGCCAACTCAGATCAAATACCAAGATCTCGTTAAGCGTGTTAAATATCCGCGAACGCCGAACAGGGCCAGGCCCAGCTCTCTCGTAGGCGGTATCAACCTGCCCTGTCGCTCCGCCACAAAGATCCACTCGCGGGTGCTCCACCAGCCGACCCGTCTTTGGTCACCACATGTATCATGTATAACGAATATAGTATATACCCGTGATCACCTCCCGAGTGATCAGGGCCCGATAGTATAGCACAGCAGACGGACAAGAATGTAGGGCCACAGATGAAAATACTAGCATCCTATACTAAGCATATAGGATTGCAGGTAAAGGTAACAACAGTAGTAACAAGGACAGGCTATGCATCAGGATAGGTATAACAGAAAGCAGTAACATGCTACACTACTCTAATGCAAGCAGTATAGAGTAGAATAGGCGATATCTGGTGATCAAGGGAGGGGCTTGCCTGGTTGCTCTGGCAAGAGAGAGGGGTCGTCAACTCCGTAGTCGAACTGGGCAGCAGCAGCGTCGGTCTCGTAGTCTACCGGAGAGAAGAGGGGGAAGAAACAATGAATACCATGTAAACAGATGCATATCGATGCATGACAAGACAAGTAACGATGCTAGGCGTGCCCTAACGTGGTATGAGGTGGTACCGGTTAAGGGGGGAAACATCCGGGAAAATATCCCCGGTGTTTCGTGTTTTCGGGCAGAGGAGCCGGAGGGGGAAAGTTGCGAGTTCGATAGGTTAGGGGTGTGTGGCGGACGAACGGACTGCGTATCCGGATTCGTCTCGTCGTTCTGAGCAACTTTCATGTTGAAAATATTTTAATCCGGGTTACGGATTAAAAGATATGATTTTCTAAAGATTTTATTAATTTCTGAAATTCAATTAATTATTTAATCCAACATTATCCAGAATAGTAAATGATGACGTCAGCATGACATCAGAGTGATGTCAGCAGTCAACGTTGACCATTGACCTGGTCAACCTGACGTGTGGGTCCAGTGGGACCCACCTATCATTCTCTGATTAGGTTAATTACAGATTAGTTAATTTAATTAGTGATTAGGTTAATCTAATCAGGATTAATTAACTTAATTAATTACTTAATTAATTAATTAATTAATTAATATTTTAATTATTTTAGTTATTATTTATTTATTTATTTAATAGTTTTTTATTTTTATTTTTTTTCTAAAACGTTCCAGGGCGGGCCCCCACTGTCATTGGCCCACAGGGGGCCTTAATGGGTGTGGGCGCATGGGCGCACGGGTGCAAGGGGCTACGGGGCGCCCGTTAGCGACGAGCCCCTGACCCAGCGCAGCAGGGTGCCGGCCAGGGAAGACGCCGGCCGCAGCGGCCGGAGCCGGGGC
>NC_041387.1:448593797-448600989 GCF_002162155.2 Triticum dicoccoides | reverse complement strand
GGGAGAGATATTTTCGGGAGGGGGGGAAGTGTCGGTGGGGGATGCGGGCTGGACCGAGTGGGGAGTGGGGGGGAGGCATATGAGGGTGCGGGGTGGGCCGGCCTGGCCGGCCTGGTGGCCAGCTGGGCCGGTTGGCCCAACGGGTGGGGGTTTCTCTTTTGTATTTTCTTTTTTTTTAATTATTTACTTTTCTGTTTTAACGCATTTTAAATTACTTAGACATTTTATAAAAATGTGTTTACTATACCATATTTATCTATGTAATATTTAGTACAACCCGAACATTTTTATTTTAATGTTTGAAAATCTTTATTATTTACCAAACTTTGAATTTGAATTTTGGACCGGTTTTGATCTAACAATAGACTAGCAGCAGTAACCGTGGTGACGTGGCACCATTAGCGTGGGACCACTTTAGCTTAATTATCCGGGCGTCACAATTCTCCTCCACTACAAGAAATCTTGTCCCGAGATTTAAGAGGTAGTGAAAGGGGGGAAGGTTTGGTAACGAATCTAGCGGGTCTCTCATCCTGGCTTGCTCTTCTCGAAGAGATCAATCCATTACGTTGATGTCTTCATTTTTCTGCTTCAGGTCATCATGATGAAGTCGTCATCCTTTCTTCGGGATCTTCATCGTACTTACGAAAGAATAATGGGGGTATTCCGGGAGAACGAACCGCTACAAGGTTGACTATCTGGTCGATAACATCGGGGAAGGTGGCAGAACGTAACTCTCGAATTGAAACTTAAGAAAATATCGAGAGCAAGGTAATGAGGTTTCATGGGAAGTTTCGAGCGAGCAGGCAACCGTTCGATGCCTGAAACAGGGCGTGAAAGGGGCTCAAAGCGATCGGGAATAAGTATTGTGTCCGGTAACAGATTTGATGATCCCTCGGAAGATGGCTCGTGAATTACATACGAGGCCACACGCGAGGAACGACCTTGGGAACAAGGGGGTGCAGGAGAGTCAGGTTTCAATCCAGTGGACCTGTGGGTTATGGGCCCACCATGTGGGTTGAAAGTAGGAAGGGTGGTGACATCTTGCACAGCCGCGACAGGGAGGCATGTCAGTGAATAGCTTGCCAGCTATGTTGGCAACAACGTTGGTTCCAAGGGCGAGGGATGAAGAGAACCATTTTCCTGCTCGTTGAAACGAGGCGGGCCAAGAGGCAAAGTTCTCATCCATCGGCGGATACCGAAATGCCATCAACAATAGAAACAGGGTCTCACTAGCAGAGTTGTACACCGAGGTGTTTACATAAGCAATGAATTATTACTGCTTAGATTATATAGATCACAAGAAAGGTCAAACAAACCAATGGAAAGTAAAATGTGATCATCAGGTTAAACAGAACAATGGAAGGGAAATTTAAACACATAATTCAGGGGTATATCCTTCCCAAGGACAAGCAGAGCATGATATTCATCACGGGATATAACATAGAAAACCCTTTAGGAAAGGGGAGAGAAATTTCATGCCATTACGCATACAACGGTGTTTGGATAATTGATAAAGAGAATTTAGCATTGTGCTTCAAATGCTCTTATTGAAAATCGGAGTAACACAGACATGCTTCAGGTAGCAATGATATGGTGTTTCAATCAAGGGCCAGACTTTGGATACACAAATAATCCATCAGGAGTAACTTATAAAATAAGTCCTACAATTTCCTCTAGGAGGAATGGTTATCCTTGCTAAAGAAATTATAGTGATAGGTCCTCCAGCCATGGGGGTGCTAGGCATGACATCATATTACCGGGTCATCAAAGGACCACCAACATAACTCCTGGAAAGTTGTCCCAACCATCATATTTGACCGAGATTCAGATCCGATTGGTGTCATGATACCTCAGACTCATGGTCCTGAGATAAAAAGGTGCGACACAAATTGACGAGAAGTCGTCATAAGAATTCTTGAGTTCACCATTTAACCAAGGAGAGGAAGAAGGGGTGGTTGATGAACTCAGCGACAATTCATGGAGATTTCGAAAAGATGGATCCCCACGATTAAGTGAACAAGGAGATGATCATTGTCAGATCAAATGATACAATGAGGTATGCTCGAGGAAACAAACCCAATTAAACATTGGTTGAAAGGTGCACCCGAAATATGGGCCGGGTTGCACGACCAATGTCAGAATGGTGATTCAATAATCAATAGTCTAAGAATGAACGGCCGACCATTAACTTCAAAGCAATAGGGTTGCTAGAAGTGCAGAATCCAAACAACACCGTTCACTTGTTTGTACCCCGGTTGGAATCAACACGAGGACCAAGAAAGAATGGTGATGGTGAGAAGTATCACTATACCAAGAATTCTTAAGAGGTGGTGAAATTCTCACCACATTCTTGACATAAAAGGTGGTAATAGGTAAAGAAGAACAATGCTAGGCAGCAAGGAACTCAAGGTACAACACAAAACACGAACAAGTTTGTGTTGGAGGGAAGGCAATAAAGTGGCCGATGATAATACAAACCATCGAGGGCAAGGATGGTATTTCTCATCATGAATTCAATTGGAAACCTGGAAGGAGTCAAAATGTTGATGATGATCACGACAAATTTTGTCGATAGGCTCCAGGGGGAAGTAATCGAACCTCCACTACATCAAGTAAAAGGACTGATGCAGCAAAAGATTATTTGAACCACGGATAAGACACCAACTCAGAATCAAGCTTGTTGTTCAAAGTGGAATGATAAGATGAGGAATCGACATAAGCTTAGCTCATCATCGAAGGTTGTGCTCCAGGATTAAGGACCAGGTAGCACAGTTAAGATTTAGCACGTTAATGATATAGCCGATCAGGCTAGGAATGACATGATCGAGTACAAACTCGCAAGTAAAGGAGATTACTAAGAGTTGTTTAATCGCGACGCGGACTCGATTCAGTTATCGATGCCCTTGAGTGTTTAATAACTCGAAGCCCGTGAAAAAAAACCGTAATCAGTGAGAATGTAGTACTTGATGAAGAACTCATAAGAAGTTATGCAGTTTCAAGATAATCTCGAGATACCAGGGGGTAATACTTGACGACAAATCAAAGTAGAGGTTGGACTGGGGTAATACTCTGCAGAAGACAAGTGCTTAAACTTGCACGAGAAATGGTATTTAAAGGAGAACATGGTCGGAAACCACGATCATAAATGATCGAACCACGGATACAAGATGAACTTATAGCAAGGGGGTAACTATTTTTACGAGCAGCTTCCATGATAAGTTATACATCGTGTCCATGGGCATGAACGCAAGGTTCAAGGTCGACTCCCACTTCTTCAATGTATAACCTTCCATTCACTTCTCGCTTTGATAAAAGCATTAGTGTTGAAGGTTTTACCTGGTGAAATACCAGATGAGTACGACTCGTGAAAACTTCCGAGTTCACACATATTAAGGAAGGCATAGGTTCAACCCATCGGGGCATCTCAGAATCATATACTAGAATCTTTAGAAGTAATTAACTCAAGCTCGAAGGCAGAGCATGGTTGAGAAAGCAGAGGATACAATTTACCAAAGGCATTATGTATCAGAGGAAAGGCTCACAAGGTTATTGAATATGAAGGGCGTTGTCAGGTAAAATCCAACAATGGATCGGGCGATCCACAACGGAACTGATGTGAGTATCGGTACTCAATCAGAGGAAGAAAGAATGCACGGGCATCATATTATAGGACAACTGAATAATTTGATGCTTAGATAACAAAGGAATTATGATTTCCAAAACAAAGGATCAGAAGCAGACGCTCTGACCAAGGATGGATAAGTTCAATAGACTTAGGGGCACAATCGACGGCAATTGATTGGTCGAGAACCAGCTCATGTTCAAAAATGACGTCTGAGCCGGAAGGAGGAATTCTAGGATCTGTTTGAGGATTGCGAGCATTCGCAACAAATCGAATCAACGGACTCAAATGATAATGACAATGGATGTCAACAAGATTACTAGACTTATGGGATTAACCATAATGCAAGTAATCAAGAATTTCAAGAGCAATAGGATGCTCAGGATTTTCAGAAGATCGAATGGTATTTCGAGGATTCGTGACATACATGCATCAACTGGGGATGAGTGGATACTCGGTAAGTGCGAGAAATTATCCGTAGGGGTATTCAGGCGACAAGGAACTGCAAGGCAGTAGGCACAAAAGGATTCTCGGAACATTAGAGAGAATTTAGGGGTATCTTGTAATAACAAGATCAACTGGGAATAAAAGTAAGAACGACAGGTGTAAGTATTTATCCATAGGGATGTTTCGGTGGTAGGGAATTGCAAAAGCGACAGGCATAAGGTCTCGAGAGAATATCAGAGAGTATCTTCAAATCCTTCTGGTTCACGGAGCAATCACCTGTAGTGAGGGATTCTCCGGGAGGAAGTAGTAACGAGATCCTAAAGTTAGATTTTAGTAAATTCATTAAACCCGAATAGGAGAGAGATCAGAGTCCCAGAGTAAAGGTCGAGGAGTAAAAGATCCTACTACCACCCAAATGGCGACGTGTGCCCGTAAGACACACAGCCATGTTAGTAAAAGTTTTGCAATGCCTAGACTCGACTTCGGCCAAGGAGTGTGGAAGGGGGATTCCTACAGGCAGTCGGCTCTGATACCAACTTGTGACGCCCCCGATTCAATCGTACACTAAACATGCACGCAAATGTGTACGATCAAGATCAGGGGCTCACGGGAAGATACCACAACACAACTCTAAAACATAAATAAGTCATACAAGCATCATAATACAAGCCAGGGGCCTCGAGGGCTCGAATACAAGTGCTCGATCATAGACGAGTCAGCGGAAGCAACAATATCTGAGTACAGACATAAGTTAAACAAGTTTGCCTTAAGAAGGCTAGCACAAACTAGGATACAGATCGAAAGAGGCACAGGCCTCCTGCCTGGGATCCTCCTAAACTACTCATGGTCGTAGTAGTAGGCACCTCCAGTGTAGTAGGAATCATCGTCGACGGTGGCGTCTGGCTCCAGGGCTCCAGCATCTGGTTGCGACAACCAGGTAGAAGGGAAAGGGGAAAAGAGGGAGAAAAGCAACCGTGAGTACTCATCCAAAGTACTCGCAAGCAAGGAGCTACACTACATATGCATGGGTATATGTGTAAAGGGCCATACCGGTGGACTGAACTGCAGAATGCCAGAATAAAAGGGGGATAGCTAATCTTGTCAAAGACTACGCTTCTGGCAGCCTCCGTCTTGCAGCATGTAGAAGAGAGTAGATTGAAGTCCTCCAAGTAGCATCTCCAAGTAGCATCTCCAAGTAGCATCTCCAGTCGCATCGCATAGCATAATCCTACCCGGCGATCCTCCCCTCGTCGCCCTATGGAAAAGCGATTACCGGGTTGTCTGTGGAACTTGGAAGGGTGTGTTTTATTAAGTATCCGGTTCTAGTTGTCATAAGGTCAAGGTACAACTCCAAGTCGTCCTGTTACCGAAGATCACGGCTATTCGAATAGATCAACTTTCCTGCAGGGGTGCACCAACTTACCCAACACGCTTGATCCCATTTGGCCGAACACACTTCCCTGGGTCATGCCCGGCCGCGGAAGATCAACACGTCGCAGCCCCACCTAGGCTCAACAGAGAGGTCGGCACGCCGGTCTAAACCTAGGCGCCCAGGGGTCTGGGCCCATCACCCTGAACACACCTGCACGTTGCGAGGGCGGCCGAAAGTAGACCTAGCCTAGTGGCGTTCCAGTCCAATTCGGCGCGCGCCGCTCAGTCGCTGACGTCACGAAGTGCTTCGGCTGATACCACGACGCCGAGTGCCCATATCTTTCCCACGTAGTTGGTTAGTGCGTATAGGCTCGTAGCCAACTCAGATCAAATACCAAGATCTCGTTAAGCGTGTTAAATATCCGCGAACGCCGAACAGGGCCAGGCCCAGCTCTCTTGTAGGCGGTATCAACCTGCCCTGTCGCTCCGCCACAAAGATCCACTCGCGGGTGCTCCACCAGCCGACCCGTCTTTGGTCACCACATGTATCATGTATAACGAATATAGTATATACCCGTGATCACCTCCCGAGTGATCAGGGCCCGATAGTATAGCACAGCAGACGGACAAGAATGTAGGGCCACAGATGAAAATACTAGCATCCTATACTAAGCATATAGGATTGCAGGTAAAGGTAACAACAGTAGTAACAAGGACAGGCTATGCATCAGGATAGGTATAACAGAAAGCAGTAACATGCTACACTACTCTAATGCAAGCAGTATAGAGTAGAATAGGCGATATCTGGTGATCAAGGGAGGGGCTTGCCTGGTTGCTCTGGCAAGAGAGAGGGGTCGTCAACTCCGTAGTCGAACTGGGCAGCAGCAGCGTCGGTCTCGTAGTCTACCGGAGAGAAGAGGGGGAAGAAACAATGAATACCATGTAAACAGATGCATATCGATGCATGACAAGACAAGTAACGATGCTAGGCGTGCCCTAACGTGGTATGAGGTGGTACCGGTTAAGGGGGGAAACATCCGGGAAAATATCCCCGGTGTTTCGTGTTTTCGGGCAGAGGAGCCGGAGGGGGAAAGTTGCGAGTTCGATAGGTTAGGGGTGTGTGGCGGACGAACGGACTGTGTATCCGGATTCGTCTCGTCGTTCTGAGCAACTTTCATGTTGAAAATATTTTAATCCGGGTTACGGATTAAAAGATATGATTTTCTAAAGATTTTATTAATTTCTGGAATTCAATTAATTATTTAATCCAACATTATCCAGAATAGTAAATGATGATGTCAGCATGACATCAGAGTGATGTCAGCAGTCAACGTTGACCATGGACCTGGTCAACCTGACGTGTGGGTCCAGTGGGACCCACCTATCATTCTCTGATTAGGTTAATTACAGATTAGTTAATTTAATTAGTGATTAGGTTAATCTAATCAGGATTAATTAACTTAATTAGTTACTTAATTAATTAATTAATTAATATTTTAATTATTTTAGTTATTATTTACTTGTTTATTTAATTTTTTTTATTTTTTATTTTTTTTCTAAAACGTTCCAGGGCGGGCCCCCACTGTCATTGGCCCACAGGGGGCCTTAATGGGTGTGGGCGCATGGGCGCACGGGTGCAAGGGGCTACGGGGCGCCCGTTAGCAACGAGCCCCTGACCCAGCGCAGCAGGGTGCCGGCCAGGGAAGACGCCGGCCGCAGCGGCCGGAGCCGGGGCGTCGACGGAGAGGGGCG
>NC_041387.1:448556784-448593252 GCF_002162155.2 Triticum dicoccoides | reverse complement strand
GAGGAGGAGGACGAGGAGGTGGCGTTCGGCGGCGACGAGGCCTGGCGGCGACGGTGGTCTCCTTCCTCGATCCCGATCCAATCGGGGGAGAGAGGGAGAGATATTTTCGGGAGGGGGGAAGTGTCGGTGGGGGATGCGGGCTGGACCGAGTGGGGAGTGGGGGGGAGGCATATGGGGGTGCGGGGTGGGCCGGCCTAGCCGGCCTGGTGGCCAGCTGGGCCGGTTGGCCCAACGGGTGGGGGTTTATCTTTTGTATTTTCTTTTTTTAATTATTTACTTTTCTGTTTTAACTCATTTTAAATTACTTAGACATTTTATAAAAATGTGTTTACTATACCATATTTATCTATGTAATATTTAGTACAACCCAAACATTTTTATTTTAATTTTGAAAATCTTTATTATTTACCAAACTTTGAATTTGAATTTTGGACCGGTTTCGATCTAACAATAGACTAGCAGCAGTAACCGTGGTGACGTGGCACCATTAGCGTGGGACCACTGTAGCTTGATTATCCGGGCGTCACAGCGGGCTCAAGACCAGGACTTTCGACAGGCTGCACAAGTGCGGAAAGAACTGGATTGAGGAGCTGCCGGTGGTTCTTTGGTCGATCAGGACGACGCCAAATCGAGCCACTGGCCAGACACCTTTCGCTCTAGTCTATGGAGCAGAGGCAGTTCTCCCCATGGAACTCGTATACGGGTCACCTCGAGTGCTCGCTTATGATGAGCTCGAGCAAGAGCAGCTGCGACAAGATGACGCGCTGCTCCTTGAGGAAGACCGTCTTCAGGCTGCTGTACGAGCTGCTCGATACCAGCAAGCTTTGCGCCGCTACCATAGCCGCAAAGTTAATGCCAGAAGTTTCGAGGAAGGCGACCTTGTTCTTCGGCGCGTTCAGTCCGCCAAGAATTCCAACAAGTTGACGCCGAGGTGGGAAGGCCCTTACCGGGTGAAACGAGTCACTAGGCCTGGCGCTGTCCGCCTTGAGACCGAAGATGGCATTCCGGTGAGCAACTCCTGAAACATCGGGCATCTTCATAAGTTTTACCCGTAGGGCGCGGTTGCTGGAACCCGTTCCGGCAACCACCTTTTGTACAAGTCTTGCCGATGTTGCATGTAATCCTTTGTACAAAGCCGGGCGCAGACCCCGTGCATAAGTAAAGCTCATGTGCTCCGCACATCTTGTCAATTCCATGCTTTTTACTTTATATTTGCATGCATTATCTGACACTTTGTGCAGCACCTATCCCCGGTAAGCAATAACGAGCCATAAGGCTCCATATCTCTATTTTCTCTTCTTTCTTTTTCTCAAAAAGGAAGGTTCCCTCGCACACAAGTTTGCCGGGGGGAAAGGAGAAGATAATGGTGTGGACCAAGCATCGCTCGAGGAAATTTTGCCTTGCCGGGAAGCAAACAACAGAAAAGCTAAGTTGCCAAAGTTTGAGCGATCAGTTTTTAAATTTTGAAGTTATTCTCCTCGAATGACCGTACTTTGTATGAAAAACCTGTGCGCGGAGGAACCAACTCGTAGCTAGTTGCGCCCTTACTTTGTTTCGAGTCCGCTCAACAATTTAAGTGAGCTACGACTAGTTGCGACAAGGTTTCTTGTCGGAAGCGGCACCGCCAGCAGGCTGCTGATATTCCACACTCAGTGCTCGCGGCTAAGGTGCCTGCACCGGCAAGTTCCCTAAAGGCGTAGGGCAAAAACATACAAAGGAAGGGGTCAAGTAAAGGAAATAACATAGCAATCTCTACCCAAAATAGAGTTATATTACAAGATAGCTTGTCGCAGCTCTAATTGATGTTCTCGTAACATGACCAGCAGCGACAAAGAGAAAGAGAAAACGGGCGGCCTAGTCTACGCGATCGCCCTCAACCCTCTTGATCCTGCTCACCTTGTCCACAATGGGTGCGACAAGGGCCTTGAGCGCTTCCACGTTAGCATCCGGCGGCAAGGATTTGAGGACGTTGGTGAAGTTGAGGCCTGGGTTGCGGAAGGCCACCTTCATCAGCACCTTCTGGAGAGCCCCTGCGCAGATCCTGCGCGACTCGTCGGCCAGCTGCTTTGGAATCTTTTCCCGGAGTCGCTGGAGAGCCGTCGCCACGCCCTTGAAGAACAGGCTGAGCTTGGCGCTGGGTTGGAGATGCTCGTCGGAGGGATACCCAAAATCCTCCATCCCCAGCTGCGCCAGCTCCCGTCGATGGCGGCGGCAAGATCCACAAGACCCTCAGTCCAATGCTCCACTGTCTCCCTGAAAGCGTCGTGGGCGGCAACAGCATTCGTCCGCAGCGCCTCGTCGGCCTTGATCTTCTCCGACAAGGCCGCCTCCCGCTCCCTGGCGCCGTCCAACGTTTGAGTCAAGGTGGCCAGCTTCAACTCGAGATCTGCGTTGGAATCCTTGGCGGCGCTGAGCTCCTTGCTCCTCTCTACGAGAAGACCCTGCAGCTCACCATGAGCGGCAACATCTTTCTCACGCTCATGCTTGAGCACGACAAGCTCCTCGCCGCTCGCCCTGAGATCTGCTTCCAGCTGCGCCACCTTTGTCTCCAGCTCCTTCTTGGCGGCCTCGGCAGCTGCGGCAGCATCCTTTGCCTCCTTGAGAGCCCCGCCAATGGCTTGCTCCCGCGCGACAAGCTCCTCCTCGTGGCTGTCAAGGTTCACCTTGCGCTGCGCCAACTCTCCTTCTTGCGTGAATAGATCCTCGACGACAAGCCGTTGCTTCTCTTCGGCTTCAGCCTTCTCGAGGAGGAAGGCTTTCCGCTCCTCGAGAAGTTGCTCCCGCTTCTCCGCCAGAGACCGGAGAGCCTCCTGCCTAAGACCCCGGAGCTCCTCTGCGCGCTTCTCAATATCCACCCCCGCCTTCGCGACAAGTGCTTCTCGGGACGCCAGCTTGGTTTGGCGGGCACGGTAAAGAGACAGCAGCTTCCGCAGCAGCCGCTCCTCCTCAGGCTCGTCGCTGCTGCTACTTGGCGCGTCGACCAGCGCCAGCCCAGCAGAGGCGAGCACCTCTTTGTCAAAAGTCTCCCCTTCGACCGGCGCCCTGGAGCTCGACGCCCAGGGGAGCTTGATGAAGATGCCATCGCCGGCCTTCAAGTAGGCGCCGGGCTGGGGCTCTTCGGAGCCTGGCGCCGCGGCAGCGGCAGAGGTATCGGCGGTCGGTGCAGCACCGGGCGCTCCTGCGGCCTCGGGGCCGTCAGTGCGACCGCCGGATTCCTCGCCAGCTTCTGCGGCGGCAGCCTCGGCGGCCTCTTCACCGGCGGGTTCATCAGCGCCGGCCTCTTCTTCGGTGGCGGCGGCGTCGTCATTGTTGCCGCGCGCGTCCTCCTCGCCGGTGGCCTCGGTTTCCATTGGATTCGCGGCAGGTGGATCTGACGACCGAAGAAGGGAGAAAAGTCAAGTAAATGCTCAAGAAGAAAATCAAAAGAAGAAGAACCCAAGGGGAGTTTTTAGGCAAAAGGGTTACCTGTGCTAGGATCTGCAGTCGTGGTCTCAACCACCGGAGGATCACTGGCACTGTCCCTTGCCGGAGAACCGCCCCTTGCCGGAGAATTCTCCCTTGCCGGAGAACGCTCCCTTGCCGGGGAATCCTCCCTCGGTGGTGTAGTCGAAGCAGATGGCGCTTTGGGAGCGGCCTTCGAGCCCTCCTGGTGAGGCTGCTCTGCTCCTACACAAACCAACAAACAGATATCAACAAAAGAAGAACACTCATGCGCGCTTGACAACAAGAAGTAAATTATACACTTACGCTGGGGGCTACGCTGGGGGCTGCTTTGGTGAGTAGTTGCCGGGTCCGGCAAGGTGGTCTCAGGCGCGTCCCCTGTTGCCGCAGTGGGTTCGTCCTCGATGACAATCACCGGGACCTTGGCTCTCTTCGCCGCCCTCTGGGCCAGAGTCCTGAAAAAGGAACGGATCCGGAATGAAGCAGATCAGATACAAGACACACCTCAAGAAATGAAGGATTACAAGTACAGCAAATAAACTTACTCTTCTTCTTCCTCGTCGGAGCTGAGCGCGGAGAGATCGAAGTCCGGCTAGAAGGCTCCCTTGTTTGCTTGGCAGGAGCAGTGGCGGTGGATCGGGAAGGCCCCGCTCCAGTTGCCGTAGCGGCGTGAGGTGCTCCCGCGGCAACAATGCTTGCCGCGGTCGAGCGCGTCGTGCGCTGCGACGGCTGTTGGCTCGTCTGCCGCCCCGCCACGTCCCCGGCCCTGCGGAGACGCCTTCTTGGTGGAGCTGGGGGCTCCGCTTGCGGCGAGCTGGCTGAAGGTGGGGAGGAGGAGGAGCCGATCTGCAACAGGTCGCCTGCGCCCTCGGCGGGCTCGCTCGACTCTGATTCAGGCCCGACAAGTTCTTCCTCGCCGACAAGCTCTTCTCGCTCGGCAAGACTTGCCGCCTCTGCTGCCTCCGCCTCCTCCATAGGTGAATCCAAATTGACCCGCGGCAGCTGCTGCCGCCGCCTCCTCCAGCCTAGAGGCGATGCGCTGCATCTCCACGTCGGTGGTATCGCGGGTGAGGTTCTTCTGCTCGTCGGAGCGGACCAGCACTTCGACCAAGCTGTCGAAGAACTCCTGCACGATGTCGTCTGCGGGCTCTTGCCAAGTTGGGACGATCCCATGCGAGTCGCACAGCGGCATCATTGCACGGATGCGGTCAAGCGAAGAATTGTTGCACAACGGAACGACATTCCGCGGCAACATAAATGGGTGTTGGGGATCGCGCTTGAACAGCTCCAGGAGCATCGCATCGAGCTCCAAGACGGTGAAATTGAAGTTGAGGCCTGGGCGCAGCCTCATGATATCCGCCGAGTTCTGGAACTCCCAGGCGGGCCTCCCCCTCTCCTGCAGGGGGGCGATGCGGCGGCGGAGAAAGTTTGCGCCAACGCGCCTACGGTGAGCCCGGCAAGCCTAAGGCGCAAGATTCGGGTGACGGCAATCTTCAGCCTGTCATCCTCCGGGGCCACGTTGCTCCAATCGTTGCCGCGTACAATTGGGGTTTGGCGCCGGGCAGTGAATGGCTGCGGGTTCTCCTCGACGATCCAGCACCAATCTGCTCTCCACTCCTCCCACTTGCTGCGGAGCTCTCCCTCCAGATAGGCTTCTTTCTTGCCGACCCTCGAGATCCAGGCGATTCCGCCGGCAAGGGGCTCTCCTCTCTCAACTCGGGGGATGAAGAAGTGGCGGAAGAGGGCTACGTTTGGGTGGACTCCCACAAAGTTTTCGCACAGATGTGCGAAAACTGCCATGGTCAGAACAGCGTTGGGGGTGAAATCAAGGAGGCGGAACCCGTAGGTGTTCATGATGTCGCAAAAGAATTCAGAGAAGGGCGGGCAGAGCCCGCAGTAGAAGAACAGCGCGAAGAATGGGTACCCGTTCAGAGCCAGCCTCAAAGCGGCGGCAGAGAGTACCCTCGTGCGCGGATGCGCGCGCGTCTCTGTCGACTAGAAGAGGTAGTAGTACTCCCTCAGCTCCTTCGCGTCGAGCTGAGGGGGGAAGATGGCCCGCTCCTTTCGCAGCGCCGCGAGCCGCTGCGCCTCGGCTGACTTCACGCCCTTCCCCTTGTCGGCTTTCGCAGCCATGGCGGAGGTGGCGGGGGAGATCGGCGGCGTCGGTGGCGCTGGTGGTGATGGGGGGTGGAGCGCTGCTCTCTTTCGACTTTGGGGAAGAAGGGGGGGGGGGAGCAGCGGAGATTTCTGAAGATTGGAGCAGTAACCGGCGAGGAGGACGAACTGCCCTTGTTTCCCCTGCTTATAAGGAGGGAGGAGGCGGACGTTTCGCCCTTCCGAATAAAGAAACCACCCACGATCTCTCCCACGACGCCGCACTCGACGCGTGCCGTTGGGGAGGGCGCGGTGGATACGGAGTAAGATTCGGCGTAACCCAGGCCGCGCGTGCCCGTGCCCTGTTTTGGGCCTGGCCCAACAGCCTTCGGCACCGTGTGTGGCCCAGGCCCGGGGGCTCCTGTCGGTGTACTAGAGTAGGGGTACCCTAGTATCCCGAACTTGTGCACGGGCAGTTGCAACACTCCGCGGCAAGGCTTGCCGGGCGACCGCCAAGATCCTCCGTGGCTCCTTTGGAGCCATTCAAGAACAAAGTATTCGAGCCAAGAGACAAGACCCCGGCAAGAGGAGCTTGCCGGGAAGGCCAACCAAGGCATCTCAAGAAACTTGCCGCGACGCGCCACGCGTCCCGGCAAGGCCTGGTGAGCGACAAGCTTCCGGGCGCGACAAGACAGCAACCGCGGCAAGGCGCTTGCCGCGGCAAGTGACCACCCTGTACCCACGCTCCAGCGCATCCACCAACGTGTCGTCCTAGGGCTTTTCCAGACGCGCGTGGCGGGAGGTTGTGCAGCCAGTGGTGCGCGGTGGCATGCGACGCTGACAAGATCGCCATCGTGGCGAACGGTGGCGTCCCTGACGGTCCCTTTCCGCACTGTTTAGGGCGACACAGACGGGCATTTAATGCCCTTGTCCCCTGCCGTCAGGGTTAGGTAGAATACACTGTGCAGGTAGCTGTACCAACCGCAACTCTTTTTACATTTTTACCCTTCTCTGCGTTGCCACCTGTCGGTGACCCCTTGAGCGTATAAAAGGAGGCCCATGCGCAACGTAGAGGGGTTGGGGGAGGTTCGATTCATTCGGAAGCCAAAAACATACTTAGCTCTCTCGAGCAAGAACATAATACAACCAGACAAGCAGCAGTAGGAGTGTTATCTCTTCGGAGAGCTACGAAGCTGGGTAAACTGCTCGTGTGCTTCGCCTCGATCCGCTCTTCGTGCGATCTCCGCCCCCCGCCGAACCGAAAGGGGCTCGGTCCACCGGTCCTATAGGTGTTCGTGGATCAGTTTCCCCGACACCTTACCAATGAGATGATGCAGAGCCGCCAACAACACCACGAAAGTTTGCCAAGGCTGGGTAGCAGGACTCGCCTACCCCTTGATCGGCCCGAATAGAACTAGCATGGGGCGGTGGATAGCAGAGACGATAACTCAGGGCGAGAGGAGCAAATCATACATGAGGAAATATTTTAGCTAAGCAATAGCCAATACGATCAATTGCTCCCGACCGATAGTATTGCAGCTTGTGGGCTTCAAGATTTAGCTCTTGCTTCTCACGGATCGGATCAGCCATTTCAAAACTTCTCATCATTAGTTTGTTCTCGTAGATGATCATTGGGCCATGCATATGCTGGTTTCAATTCAACACTCAAAGCGCCATTTTAGCTAAAGAAAACTCAAAGCGCCATTTAAAGGCTATTTAGAAGTTGGGCCGACCTATGTAGCATGTAGGGGTCCATTTTTATGTAAGCTTTTCCACCACGGTTTTGTGAAGCTTCTGCCGTTTTTTCTTTTCTAGTTTTTTTTGGTTTACTTGATTTTTCTCTATTTGAGTTTCACCGGTTTTTGTTTGGTTTTTTCTCCTTTTCAATTTTTCCTTTCAATTTGTGAACATTTGGTCAAATTCATGATTTTTTAAATTCGCAAACTTTTACAAACGTGTGAACTTTTTCCAAATCCATAATGATTTTTAAAATCCATGAACTTCCTTAAAATTCATGAATTGTTTTCAAATTCATGAACGTCCCTTCAAATTCATAAATTTTATCAAATTCAGTCACTTTTTAAAATTAGTGAACCTTTTCCAAATTCATGTTTTTTTAAATTTGTGACATTTTTTTGAACTCACACACTTTTAAAATTAGTGAACTATTCTAAACTCCCAGACTTTTTCAATGAACAACACGGTAGCAAAAGAGAAAACCAAGAAAAAAAACGAACCAATGTAAAAAAAAGAGAGAGACGAGCAAGCTAGGGACTCGCCAACGCGACAAAGAAAGAAGCCTACCACCGGAAAACAGTGGCCATCTCCTCAGGTTTATTACTGGCCTAATTAGCGCAACGACAACACCATGAGAAAACGCTAGTGCAACATTGTTCAGCATTCCAACTCAAATCAAAGAAAAAAAACATTGTTCAGCGTACTAAAGATATAGCAACATCCCATTATTTTGTATTTTGCAAAGTTAAGAAGACATCCTCGGAATGCTTTTGGGGGAATCCAGTTTGACAAAGCACAACGAGATATGTCAAGTAAAATGCATTGTTGGCCACCGTACTTATCTTGATAACACTATTTGGCTAAAGAATACATACAATATGGTCGCTATGTATGATTTTAGATGATTTGTACGGTCACTGTGTCACCAACTCACCATAGAGCTTTGTATTTTGTTTAGGTTAACCGGTCAAACTACCTACATGGCAAATAATGCAGTCTAGTCATCTCGCTTCTCTCTATCTCTTCTTATGCGGGTTTCAACTGTCAATGCGTGAAAGAAATAGGTAAGACAAAAAACGATGGAACACGACACATTACGCCCATGAGCCATTGGTAGTTTACCCCAAAGCACTTTTTATTAGGAGAGTGGCTATTCGTCACGTACTTGGAAACGTTTTTTTTGTCACTCATGTTTTCCGGTACCACTTTGATCTTGATCTAACAGTCAGAAATGGATTAGGGCATTGTTCATCTTCAACTTCACCCTCTTCTTCCTCCCGTGCAACCGCATGCCTGTTCCGTCCCATTCGCCTGCCGCCACCACCCATGGTCGGCGGTGCTCCGCGCACGCCTCGCCACACCGCCCCCTCAACCCCGCTGCACCATCGTGCTCGCCACCGCCGTGACCAACCCTGTAAGCCCCCTGACCTATAGCAACTCTGGCGAGCTCCCGTTTGTCCACGACTCAGCCGCGCTATGGACAGAGCAAGTTGCTGGCACTCTTCACATCGTCCCCGCTTTCGGCCTTGTGCGAAGCAGAAATGATGATTGATGCAACATAATTTTTTAGGTACCTGTTAATTAGCAAACAAGTTTAAAAAAATAGACAGCACACTTTGTTTTACACTTGTGTATAAGATACAACTTTTCTCATTGATGCGCAATATCAACAACGGGTCAAGTTGAGAACCAATATGTGGTTAGATGGTTAGAAGGGTGGTTGTATCCCTAGCCCACCAGGGTTCAAACCTCAGGTTTGATGTGTGTCTCACAAAAATGAAATATTGTTTCATTGGGAGGCAACATTCCTGTCAATAGCGAGTTGCCTGTAGTGACTTGGTCAATCTTAAGACCCATCAGCTCTGTCTCTCAGAAATGTTACAGTGATAGGGTGTGCGTATGTACGTTCATAATGGCGAGTGTATGCATATGTATCGTATTTCTAAAATTAAAAGTAACGGGTCTAGTTGCTCCGGCCGTGGCATATATGCATGCAGCTCATGGGCCATGTGCCAACGCTGCTGCAATGGGAGCAGGCCGCACGCTCACCATGTTGAGCATGACCACGTCTGTCGTCGCCGGGCGTGGTCACGCCAGCACTGTGTGCGTGCATGAGGAGGGCGACCCTATGCGAGTGTCATTATTGTCAACCATGTGGCTGTCGGCATTTTGGGAACCAGAATACCTAAACTTGCCTTCCTTGCCAGCGTTCTGGGAACCAGGATACCCAGACTTGCCTTCCTGCAGCCCACGTCGTGGCTTCTTCGTCGGCCTGGTACGACCCATCTTCAAGACCATCAAGATAAGACCCTTGCGAGGGGCCAAGCCTCGCGACGCGGACGACACCAAGACCCCCCAATGGAGCGGCCTCCTCAGGCGGCCTCCCGAGGAGCGGAGATTTCTATGTAGGTACCTAGCCTCATGAGGCTCTGATGACACAAGGCATGACGACCAAGGCAGGCGGGCGTCAGCAGGCGTAGAAGAGGCAGTTTCCTCTTTGGTTTGGTGCTAAGGAGGCAAGGGCAGACGTGGGTTCTCGAGGAATCTAGCAAAGGTTTTCATTTCGATGCAACAAGACCAAGACCATCAGCATGGAAGGGCAGATGTCATCGCTGAGCCCACCGTTGCGTCACGACTAGAAGCTTTACATATGAAGACCACCTTTCGTCAGGATAAGATGTACTACTTGTCCCCTTTCAAATTGGCCACAGTGGGATCCCTTCCCGCCTGAGTTTTTGGGGAAGAGGACCGAGGCCACTATAAATATAGGTTAGCCACCACCATAGAAGGGATCGACTCATTGCCACTCTGCTCGACTCATTCTCTCCCTCGAGCCCTCGCGAGGCAGGTCATCCACTGTACTAGTTCATCTTTCAACCTCCTCGTGAGGCCAATCCACCACAAAACAGAAGTAGGGGTATTACACCGCAAGGTGGCCCGAACCTAGGTAAACCGTTGTGTTCATCTTCTTCCTTACTCACGCAATTCAGGTTAGGTTGTAGGGCGACAGGATGGTAGGCTGGATAGGTTGAGTTCTTCGCACACGCCCCAGAGTTCAAACCTTCTTGGGTCTGTGGAGCCCTGAGTCCGACATTTGGCGCGCCATGTAGGGGCATGTCGAAGTCCTTCTTCCACCATTCGCTCCGCCTCCGTTCCTTCGATCCCATGGCCGACGCTCGCTGTGTCCGTGCCGAGCGCCGGGCCGCTCGTGTCACCCAGACAGCACCCGTGGGCAACAACGCTCCTCTCCGCTCTAATTCCCCCGCGGCCAACGCCGTCACCGAGCAGCAGGACTCGTTGCTGCCATCCTCCGTGTGACGCGATGGCCGCACCGCCACTCCGTCGCCCACTCCAGCCACGGCGTCGTCCTCTCATGCTCGCCGAGGGCCGACGAACGCGCAGGCTGTGCTGCTCATGGCGCGTGAGCTCCTACGCTATTGCCCCGCCAACGACCTCTACGGCGACTGGCTCGGCCGCATCGCTGAGCTCGTCAGCACCGCCAGTGAGGCTCACGGCGCACCTCCTCCTCCTCCTCTGTGCGGCGTCGACCTCGAGCCCAGGCGTGAAGCGCCCCAACACGACTCGCCGCGTAGCGCACCAGCACGCGATGAGGCAAGCTGCCAGGTGGTGCAGCGGCCGCAGGTTGAAGCGCGCGCGCTCCCGGTGCCTCAGCGCCAACACCAAGACCTCACATGTAACGACCCGAGACTGACGCTCCAGAAGCCTTCCGGTTATTTTGTTGTTGTTGTTGTGTGATTTGTTTTGTTTGTTGCATTCATCATTGCATCATGTCATCATGCAACCCTTTTTAAAACTTAGCTGAATAAATTACATAGATCATTGATCTATTTAAATCAAGGGAATTCAAATGATGATTTCTCTTTATAACATATCCTCCCAATATTTAGGGAGCTACTATAAATATTCCATTGTTTTGGAATCAACCGCAACCCACTTGCAAATTAATTCTCATGCCTTTTGCTTCATATTTGTTCTCCAAACTTCCTCCATAATTCTTTCTCCATTTATCGAGGCTCCTCCTAAATTCTCAACACTTTTGGACCTACCGAATACCCCCTTCTTTCTCACACTCATTTGAATTAAATTCAAATGAGGTCGAATTCAACTTCACGCCCATGCTCACTTTCTATTTTTCTTGGATCAAGCTCATTTTTATGAGTCCGGGGAAATTATCCACATGCGCAAATTCTTTCCCTAACCCTCCCTTTCATTTTCTTCTCTCTAATTATTTTCTGCTAAAGAATATGAGGGAGAGAGAGAGCCCAACCAGGCATCTTGGGCACTACAAGTTGGTAACAGAGCCTTACCGACCTTAGGAGCCTCCTTGATTGATCGAACTGCTGCCGCTGTTGAGTCTAGAATATTCGAGTCTAGCTATATATCGAAGAGTAGGAATTCTTTTTACTCCTCATCCCCTTCGCCGCTCTGGTGAGGAATCATAACATAGGTGTTTTTGTTTCCATTACTCTCCTTTTTCACTCAATTTTTTAGGATCACGCGGGTATTGTGGAATCGGTCTGATATCGTTTTGACGGGAATTCTGTCTTGGTGCCTCCTGACATTTAGGGGTTGTGGCAGTGTCCCGGGGAGTTGAGCTCCAAGGTGTTTTCGTCACATGCTTATTGTCGTGGAATTGTCACGTTAGATGTCCTAGTGAAAGGACTTAGTCATGGAGCCATCGCAATTAGGAAGCTTGAAGGGGTTAATCGGGACAAGAGACACGAGAGGTTTTATACTAGTTCGGCCCCTTACGAAGGTAAAAGCCCACGTCTAGTTGTGATTGGGATTATGTATGTCTCAATAACCAGGAAGCGGAGTCGCTTGACCTAGCTCTCGAGTTGTTGTTTCGTGTCCTGAACCACCGCCAGGCCATCCCTTTATATATTGAGGTCGACGCCCAGCGGCTCTACAGAGTCCCGGCCGGCTTATAGATTGTATCCGTCTCGGTCTCTTAATCTTTCTTGCCTTACAATACAAGTTACATAGTCAAGGCAGTTTAACACTACGGGCCTTAGGTCACCTCTGGGCCGTTGGGCCTTTACTAAGCCGCCGTCTTCAAGCTTGAGCTTCTGTCTTCAAGAATGCTTGTAGGTATAACCCGGATCCTTTTGGCGGGTCATACTAGTAGTTATATCCCCAACATTAGGCCCCAGGCTGATTTGAACTAGTTCATGTCAGTCTTCAATACTTAAGGAAATTCTCCGCCTTGCATTTAAGAAGATTCATGTAACCCGCCATGATGTCATCCTTGAAGTTTGTGGTAACCCGCCATGACGTCTCCTATCGTAAATGTATGCTTTGTCCAACACATCTCAACGGATCTTTGTCTTAATGACCATCCGAAAATCGAGGCGCCTTTGTAGTTGAATAATTATATTTTTCGGCCTCCTCATTTTTCGCGCCGACTTCACAGGTTTTTCCTTATAAATAGACCCGACTAGGTCTTTCTTCATTCTTCCCTTTCCTCGTCTTCTTCCTCTCGCCCCTACTGTCACTTGAGCTCCGCCGCCGCCGCAGCGCACCTTCGTCTCCATCGACTTTGGCTGCTGCATCAACTTGAATCCGTCCAGAGAACGACGGCGCCCCTCCGCAACAGATCTACTGCTGTAAGTTTTCCCCTTTCTGCATCTTAGTTCCATGCTAGGGTTAGCGAGTTCCTCTGTACAGTTTGTAGTTCATCTCAGTTCTTCGTGTTTCTTCTGCTGTGGCTTCTTTTGATCCAACAGTAGCATAGATCTCATGCGGTAGCTGTTCTGCATCCATTTTAGGCACTAGTAGATCCCCTTTCTTTGTAAAGAATCCTCATTAAAATGCATGAACTCCTCTGCACCATGTTTCTAGGTCTAGAAATTTTCTTTTCTGAACCTTGGTTTGATCCAAAATAATTACCGCAAACTGTGAAACTTGTTTGTCCTACACTTAGGAAAAATCTATAACTTCTTAGACTTGCTAGTCATGGCGGCTCTGACTACCAGCTTTAAGAAAGTGATAATCTGAACTTCTCCTGTTAGTTGAAATAACATTATGGCTTTAACACACTTATGGCGCCTTACGTAACCCGGATGGAAATATCCTTATATCATTAGACCCCTTCATAAGTCGCCATAGTTCATTCCAGCAATATTTTTCTTGCCCGGCTTAAATTTGAACCGGCCTTATTTATCTTGTATTTAGGTTTTCAAACATAATGACGCCAAAGGCACCTACCACTTGCAATTGGGTGAAATCCATTGTTACCGACAGCACCTTAGATGACTTCGTCAAAACCGGCTATCTGCCCAAGAAAGAAGTCATGCCTTACCGTGCTCCTCACCCGGACGAAGAAATCCCCCAGTCCAAAGAGGAGAGGTGGTTGTCTTTACTAATCATATGAACTGGGGTTTTACTCCTCCCGGTTCAAAAATTTTCAGAGACGTGCTGAAGTTTTTTGACCTTCACCCATAAGACATTGGACCCAATTCCGTGTCTAACATCTGCAACTTCCAAGTGTCCAGCGAAGTTTATCTTAGTGAAGAACCAAACTTGCTACTTTTTAGAGAGTTGTTCTATTTGAACCGCCAGACAGAGTGTGCCAGCGGTCAGAGCTTGGTACTTGGTGGGATTTCAATTCAGCGCCGCAGGGATGCACTTTTCCCCTATGCCAACCCGCCAAGCCATCCAAAAGATTGGAACATGACGTGGTTCTACTGCAAGGACACCTCCCCGGATGACGAGAATCCTCTGCCCGACTTTTGTGCCCTCCGGCTTGACACCAATCATCACTTGCCAGACAAGATTACCTCCGCAGAACGCAGATCCCTCTCTCCTTCCATAGCCAAGATCAAAGTTCTGTTGGGGAACGGGTTGACAGGCATTGACCTGGTTCGAGTCTGGCTCGCCTGGTGGGTTATCCCTTTAAGCCGCCGCACCGTCTTAATGTGCAAATATACTGGCGTCGAGAATGACCCCCTGTGCCATAGCTCTGTCAACTTACCTGCTCATGTTGTTGATGACATGACCAAGTCTCTTCTCAATGAGACTCTCGCGGATTGTGGCAGAGCCGGTCTCGCCCCGTTCTGCAAAGACAACCCGGCCCCAAAGGTAGAAATCACTCTATATAAAAATGTTTACCTTATTTTCTTAATGCTTCACCCGTATTCACAACATACTCAATCCCTTGCAGGCGGGTGATAAATTTTGGAAAGTTAAGTATGATCATGAAGCGGCTAAGAAAGCCAGGAAAGAAAAGAGAGCCGCCAGGAAAGAAGCTGCCCAAAGGAAGGGCAAGAAAGCTACTGCTTCTGACTTGCTTCGGCTGTCAGACTCTTCTGAGTCAGAGGTAGCCCTTGACTCTCTTGTCTTATTCTTTAATCATCTTATTGACACTGATCATCAGCAGGAGGACACGGGGACGAGCCGGAGCAAGGCTGGCGAGGTAACTATTCTTTCCTCCGACTCCGAGCCTTTGCCAAGACAGAAAATCCATAAAGTGACCCGGAAAGTAAGATTTTCTCATCCTCTAGCTCATCACGATCCTCAATTTCTTTTGAAGTGGAAAATTCATGAGAGCCGGAGGCAGACCCGGACCAGCAAGGACGCGGAGCTCTCCTCCGGCTTACCAAATACTTCGAAGAAACGCCGAAACGAGGTTACCTCTATTCTAACTAAGTTTTACCCCTTAGCGGGTCTCTTTCGTCAACCACTCAATTCCTCTGACTCGGATTATCAGGATACCTTCCCTCCTTTCGGCGAGTCATTGCAGTCCAATCTGCCGACTTTCAAGACTGTACCAGGGTATAACAAGCCACTTGCTTTTGCAATTATTGCCATCTTCTTACTTCTGTATTAATCTTTTGATTTGAATGCAGTGGTCAAGCTAAACCCAGCAAGAGGGTTAGGAAGAATAAGCCGGCTGATGAGAGAGTCGCCACTGATGAGCCGACTCTTGAAACTACCGTGCCGGAGCTAAGCACTCATGAGCTGCCACCCAAATCAGCACAAGATGTGCCACCTCCTGCTGACCTGCCTACTGACCAAGGTGCTTCTGGGTCAGAAAATCCTCAACCTCCAAGCCCAACTCGGACGTCTGATCCTTCCAATACAGATGTTGAAATTACAGGAACCGGCCATGTTGACCCGGGAAGGCCAACCGTACTGGCCAAATGCTCCACCAAGGAAGAACTTCTGGACCAACGCCGAGTCAAGATGGACGTCACCAAGTACACTCATACGAGTATTGGAGATATCTTCTCTGGTTATATGAGCCAAGTGCACAACAGCCGGACCCTCGAGATTGACATGGTGAAGCAAATGCATCATAAATTCGAGGTATAACTTGTTTTGTCTTGTTCCTTATCCTTCAGTATATTAGTCCCCAAGTCTGCTGCTTAAGATACTTATGCTGTAGACTTAGAAATAAATTTGTCAACATAAAAAAGAATAAACTTCCGGCTTACCATGTAGTCCCCAAGGGGCGGCTTAACCAATATGGTTGAGCCGACTCTTTATAGAGAAATTCTCATGGGTCTTTAAACAGCAATATGCATTAGCCCCCAAGTGCCAAGTGTTATTGTTTACAAAATGCTTGGGACTTACTCATATGAATCACCATATAATGAACCGTAGTAGATCAAAAAAACTCTACAAGACATTAGCCCCCAAGGGCCAAGTATGTTGCTGGCAAAATGCTTGGGACTTAAATACTGCATAAATAACTTACTTGATTTTATACTTGCACAGGCTACCACGAGTCAACTTGAATCGAAGGTGACCAATTTGAAGAGCCGCCTTGAATTCCAAGAGTCAGAACTTGAGAAGGCCAACAGTAAGTTCGAGTTCAGTGTTTCTGAACAGGATAAACTGAAGAAAAACTTTGAGACTGAAAAGAAAGCCTGGGCGGATGAGAAGACCGCATTGATAAGCCGGGCTGAGAAAGCAGAAGCGGCTCTTGAAGAAGTCATCGGAGAATTGTCTGGGTTAAAGCGCCATATTTCACAAATGGTCGCTGCCATCTTCGGTAAGTCGCCTTGCCGTTGTGTTCATATTGTAAGCCGTGCAATAGAGTGTCCCGGAATTTGAACCTTTCTGAGTATGCTTTGTACAGGCCCAGAAGCGCAAATTTAAACCACAACATGCTAACGAAGTTAAAGGCTGTGTATACCTTGGTGGAACAATTGTACACCGGGTCACAATGTACCCTTGCTTCGGTGGCCTTATCCAATGAAGTACCAACCCTCCTACCAAGGGTCTTGAGTAAGCTGTCAGTTCTTCCGCAACGGATCAATGAATTAAGAAGGTCAGCTACAAGAGCCGGAGCGGTAAATGCTCTAAGCCGGGCTAAGGCCTGGCTACCTGAACTAGACCCGGAAGATATTGCCATTGGTTATCCAAGTCTCAAGGAAGATGGCACGTCATTTGAAGAGGCGGATTTCCTTGCCCGTGTCAAAGAGGTACGCCCCGTGGCGACTCTGATAGCCTCTGAAGTGGATTATACCAAGTACCAGGCGGGTTATGATGAACAAAATCGAAGGATACCAACACCTGAATATGACGTGACCAGTCTAATTCCCCCAATTCGTAAGCATACCTTTGCTCCTGAAGTTGACCCGGCCGGTCTTGTTGATGATGAAGCAGAATTTGAAGCCTTAAAGAACATTGACTGGTCATCATCAACCTTCCAGGAAAAGGAGCAGAGCGAAAGCGCAGAGAGGGCTAACTCGGACGCTTCCGGCCAATCTTAAAGGTGAAGCTGTCATGGCGGGTCAATACCTGGTGTAAAAAACAATGCAAACTATTTGAACTTTAATGAGTCATGTAATAGGATAGAGATAACTCTGTTGTGGCCATGCCATCATGCATGTTTTGATGCTTTAACATTTTTAAGACGCCTTGTTATATTCGTGCCTACAGTTGATCGTTTCTGAAAAAACTGTCCTTCAAATAAATGGCTTAGGCAGGTCAAAAATGTGAGCAAATATAATCATAGATTAGCTGGTTTTGAAAAACACAACTATGATAAAATTTTCCACTGGCCCCACCGGTTCATATGACCCGGCCGGTAAGGAGGAAGATCGATACTTTGGATACGCAGAAAGTACCTCGATGCTTATGGGCCGGCAGTTCAGTAGTCGATATTGAACCGGGTTACAGATATTATGTTTGTAACTGTAAGCCTCAGAAAAAGTCTTAAGTTAAACAATGGGGCTTCCAAAGATAACTTAAATCAAGAAAGAATAATAATAATGGCAAGGCTACTGATTTGAATACGATCAATGAACCGTTCCAGAGGGGTTTAAGCTAGGATTTGAATACGATCATGTAGCCCCCAATGGCTTTGGCATTGCACCGATCAAGAGGGTACCGACAGCTGTGTTCTCTTTGGTTCGAATACGACCTATGTTTGAACATGAAGCCCCCTAATGACCTTGAGAGTTTTTTAGCGACTCTGATTCGAATACGATCAAAGTCGGTTCCCAAATGGGGTTAAGCTATGATTCAAATACGATCAAGAAGCCCCCAAGTGAGCTCGGTAGTGTGCCAATCAAAAGGGTATCGACAACTATGTTCTCTTTGGTTCGAATACGACCTATGTTTGAACAGGAAGCCCCCTAGTGACCATGATTATGAACAGCTAGATTCGAATAGAATCGGAAGCCGGATCAGAACGGGCTGAGCCGGATCAAATATGACCCGCCCCCGAACGATCATGTGATAAAAAGATGATAATAATAATGACAAATTTACCTTGTGAGAAGAAAAAAAGGGCAGAGGTCCTGCTTTATTACTTATCATAATATATACATTGGCAAAATATGTACATCAGTGGAGCCTACGGCTCAAGTGTAGTCGCTAGTGGTTGGGGCGCCACCGGGTGGCGCCGCTTGAGGCGTGCATGTGCGGTGGCAAATAGGTGGCCGCACTTTTCATTCACTTTTTGTCGCTATGATTAGAACATGTACATGGAACTGCCGGTCAACTCATGTGGACTTTGATTACTTACAGGACCAACAAAAATGCATTACTTGCAATGTACATTTATAAAATAAATCGGAAATATTATTAATAGGTAGGCTTATATGAACATAGAGTAGCAGTCTTACATCCTACAAAGACTTATACCTATAGAGATGATGGACTGCAGAGCCTAAATTTTCTAAACTCAAGCATCCACAAAATGAAATCATCTCATGATGATGATGAATGATAACCACTGAACATAACTCCAAAGACCTAATAAGACTATTCGACTAAAATTTTAATTATGAAAGAGATGACAGCAGGCCGATGATCTGAACTACAACCGAGGAGTTCTTTCCTCCCTCTTTCTCTAAATTACATGGCTGCAAATAAGTTTCAGAACAACAGGGATGGCATGGAATTCCAGTGAATGAAAATGAATAAATTATGGATGACATCTCTGTTTCACCTTCGAAGCTGCATCTCACAAGTTGACTATAACCATTCTAGATGCTCATAATCTTTGGAAGTCCATCAAGCTTTGCAGCATGTACAAACTGCATTACTCCGTACGTGGTTTCATTGGAAACACCGATATATTCTACCTAGATTAGAAGAGACCAACATGGAATTATATACTGGTTTATGGTTACCTGTCTGCTATCTTCGGCTGTCTTATGCATATACTCTGAGTGAATTATTCAAATGTGCGTTTATGAACACAACAATCATATGTTCATAATCTAGAATAAATCTAGGCTATTATTACAACGAAAATGCACATGGTTTTTAATGAGTGTGCAAAATACATGCACCAAATCCTTTGGAAAGATAGATCCATACTAAGATTTGTGTTCAATTAATAATTATCTAGTTGTTGTTTCTAAAATAAAATTATACTCCCTCCGTCCCATAATATAAGATCGTTTTTTACACTAGTGTAGTGTCAAAAAACGCTCTTATATTATGGGACAGAGGGAGTATTACACTATTACCTTCCCTTTACCAATTAGTTCCTAAAAGCTTTCCATTGATCCACACATGGGACGCTTGGCCTCCATTTGGTTGAATTGTAACTGAATTCACCGTAACGTGCGACATACCTATCTAGCCTGAAGACATAAAGCAAACTTTGGAGCCAAAGTTGTCTTTTTTGTCAAATAAAATAATGAAAAATGAAAGAATTAACATGAAGAATGTGTGCTGAAAACAGTCTGTATAAGATGACAAAAGGACTCACAGAGGATGGAAAAGAGAACTCAGATTTACAATTTTCAAGTTCAGTAAAGAAATGCAAAATGTGAAATATGATTGTGTATGAATCAATCTGGAACAAGATGTGAAAATTATTCTGAGCAAAAATTATCTTTGAAATAAACACTACCCATTGTATGTGAAGAAAATTAGTGTAGTCTTTAGATAAGCATGAAAGGCTCTTTTCGACACTTTCCTTTATAATGGGATCATCAACACACACCTTTCTGCATTGTACCGATGAAAAGTGTGATCTGAATAACCAGAAATTTTGGTGGCTAAAGTTGTCTAGTCGGAAACATAGTGAGCTGGGAACGACAAATGGACTCAGAAGCATGCTATCTGAAGTGGGAATCGGGGAACTCCAAATGGATTAGAAAACTGCAAATAAATTATAAGGCTGGTTTAGGGTACTTTGTCTCGTGGCTTGGATTTCATCCACCTGCCTACATATAGATCAGTCCTCCCTTGAGTCTCCTTGGGTTGCATTCGGTAGTAACAACCAATAGAAGTGGAGTATTTCAATTAAAACTGGGATCAACTTCGGAAAATAAGACGGTGGTCGAAGGGAAGGAAGGAATGTGTACCGGCAATTTCTGCGGTGTCCAGTATGTTGATGCCCTGATTAAAAGAATAAGAGAGCATATCATGGGATGGCTTCTCTGTTATTTGCTATCCAAAGATCATCTAAGAGAAGTAAACATTAGACTAAGATGTAAAAAAACTGGACCAACAACAACAACAGAAACATGAAGGTTCAGCTCTGCACATACTGTTCCAAGAGTTATCTCGCTAATAAGGAGATCTGAATCTTCCAGCTTCTTGTACCGCAACTTCGCTGCTTCTGGCTGCGGACACGTCTCGGGTGCCATCTTCGGAAATGTTGGGCACTCAACCCTGGTAAGTATGAGGAGATTGCAGCAGACGCAAATAGCACCATTTGTCGCGTATACTGTTGTCGAATTTTTTGTTGTTGCATATAATGAAACCCTGTTCTTGCACATTCCAACAAACATATCAAGAAGAAAAAAATCAATGCGTGAAATGATGCAAAAACCAGTTTTTGTTTCGTAGATGCCTAAATTCATCTTTACTCAAGGAGATTCTAGCAAATTAGCCTAGTAATTAGCCACATGCAGCAAAGAAACACCAGTATGCAGTCACTTTAGTCTGCGAAATGTTCAAAAGTTTGGAGAAAATACCATTGTCTTTGCAAAAAGAAACTATCAAGAGGCAAGAACTGGTTACTACAGAGTACAGACTGAAATCTTCATCAACATCACAACAATGCGGATGCTTATAAACTAATATACCAATAAATTCAATCTATTTGGTCTAGAAATGACGAGTGGAGAATGAAAGAGCAAAAGAAACAATCTCACCCGACAGAGTCGAGGATGTCGTTGGAGATCTTGGCGGCTCCCTTGTGCAGGTCTCCCAGGCTGTAGGCCGCTGCCGCTTGATCACTGGCGTCTCCCCTGACCCCGCAGAAAAGCCTCAACAAAGTCTTGGTTTGCAAGCACATCACAAGGAAATTTATAGACGACCTCAACTGACTCCATTCAGAACTGGGTAATTAAGAGAGGGCCTCAATAGCTGGCAGCTTCATGCAAGGCTGAAAAACGAGAACAAATTCAAATGTGTACGAGTCAGAGAGCAATGAATGGATGATGGACTCACCATCGAGTTGCAGTTGCAGAGACTGAGCACCGTATCGAGGGCTCCGTACATAGCTGGCGCGGGCCTGAGGTTGGATCTGATGAGTCGTGCAAGGACAACGGCAACGTCTCCGATGCTCTGCATCGAACCCAACGCCCTGACAGAACGCAATGCCTTCAGTGTAATGACGACCTGCATCTCCACCCCATGTTGTCTCTTTGCTGCCATGGCGGAGAATCCCATGATCCTAGATGCTCGAAAGGACAATGGTATGAAATTTTCAAAACAGGACTAAGCACTACATGATGTTGTGGTTACCAAATGACATTACTTACAAGTTAATGCACTGCAAAAATTAGTACACTTTTTCACAGTAGTACAGCTTGCATTTGACGAGAACCCATACGTCTTCCTACAAAATGGTCAGCTTTAACCATAGAAATGATAACTATATCAAACATGACTCATGCCCACTAGACCATTACATAACACACACGGGCATCATATCGGATTGGCCCGGTTGTAATGTAAAGTAAAATCTCTATATATCAGGCATTGATGGGCCATAGCTCATATTAGATAGGTCAGAATTGCTAGAAGGGGCAGTTTTCGAACGGTTTTGGGAATCTTCTAGAAGATTAGCAAAACAAGCTTTCTTAACCCCTCAAAAAACAAGCTTTCTTTCTTGCTGTTTTTGTTTTCAATTATGTTTCTTTTTTTTCGTTTTTATTATTATCTTTTTCCTTTTCAAATTTCTTTTGAGAAACTATTTGGAACTTTAAATATTGCTCAGAATTTCGAAAAGAAATATTCAAATTTAATTTTTGGTTGATATTTTTAGAAAGTGTTCTCTTTTTTCAAAAAAATTAAAAATATTTATAGTTTCAAAATTTGTTCAGAATTACAAAAGATATTGTCACTTTCAAACATCGTTCACAAATTCAAAATTTTTGTTAGAAACTTTGAAAGCTGTTGGCAAATTTAGAAAATGTTCACGGTTTAAAATTTTGATTGGAATTTCATTAATATTCCTGTTTTTCAAATTTGGTTCACAATTTAAACAAATGATCAATAATTTGAAAGCATGTCGCGCTTTCGAGGTTTGTTTTACTTCCCCAATTTGAATTTTGAAATCTCGTACTTGTTTTTCAAAAACTATATGTTTTAATTTTTTTTTGGTAATGTATCCAAAAATTAGTTTGAATTTTCAGAAAAAAATGAATTTTAAAATGTTGGTTCATGCTTATCCAAAAATGTTTTTGTTTTCTAAAAATGGTTATGGAGTAAAAAAAATCGCACAGTACCTGGTCCGACCACTTCAGTGTCAATATCGGTTAGCTAGTAACACTTGTTCAATCTTCCTTTCTGAGTAGATAGTTCTTTCAAGTTTTGCAGTGCTTAGTTAACAGTAACGCTCATTAGCTGTCGTGGCAAGCATCCGACGTTCAGTAGCCATCGGTTGTGAGTTCGCCCCCGCTCGAGTGCACTAGTGGGTGGGGCGCGCCCCGGGCGCGCCTCCTATGCGATTCTGTGCGCACTTGCCTTCGCTGTGCAGCTGTGCACGTGCATATGCAGGCCAGAGTACAGTTATCAGAAACTTAGAGAAAAGTGTTCATTCAGGAGACATAAAAGGTAATAGGTGCATATTATAAGATAGGTCACAATCTTACAAGCTGGATGATAGAGCACAACATTGAATTGAAATCAAAGGCTAACATGCTCCAAAAGAAAAGCCTTAGAAATTAGCAAAAGATGATAGATAGTTCATATATATAGGTAGTAGGTGTTGCTGACAACGTTGTGTCTAGAGACGATGGACGGTGAGGCAACGCGGCGCCCTTCCTTGAATATATTCTCTGAACTTTAAGTTTGCAATGAACTCAATACATTCTTCAAGACCAGCAGAACTTATGGATCCTCGAAAAAAAATCTGACCATAGTATTCCAACTTGTAGAAGTAGAAGGAACCAAATCAGCATCATATTTATTTGAACCGATTCGAGAACAAGCAGACCTATGCAGATAAGGGATGTAGTGTGTTGCATCCATTAGAAACAAAATATTCAAGCAGCACCATCGAATTCCTAGTAAAAGGGGGTAGAGCAAAAGCATGTATTTAAGGAGAGCTCCTCCTAATAAAAGTTTCAAGAGTATAGGATACCTCTTGAGTTCTGAAACTTGAACTAAGATTTTGAGCTTTCCTAGTACTCCATCCGATCCATCTTACTTGTTGTTAGTTCAGTACAACTTTAGTCGGAAGGACTAATAGCTAACATCTTTGGAATCACAGAAAAACAATGGTATATTATGCCTAACGCCATATGGTCCATCATAATTTTATATTCCTCGAGTGTGTCACTGAGATTGGTCAAGGTAATGATCCTCGATGTGAATTTGAACCACTAAAACATAAGGATCAAAGACTGGGAGATGGGAGATATAAGCAGACCAATGATTGCGCTCTACTACAAGGCACAAATATGAGAGATACTACATAAGATGGTAATGAGTTGGACTGCTCTACAAAGAAAAGTGAGGAAACCAGTATGTAAAGCTCATTAATTTTGGCCTGGAAGCATCATAATGGAAGTATTGAAAATAAAAATAGTTAGCAAATAAAATTGTTAACAAAGAAATATTTAGATACATCAAACAGTACCAAGGGAAGTACATGCCGCTGCTCTGGTCGGACCTCCTCCACATCCAAAGACACCCCATCATCCAGCTCGGTTGGCCTCCTTCGCAACCTTCCAAAGTAGCAGCGTCAATGGGCACCATCTGCAAATTGAACAGCAAGGTCATGCCTCCATAAGAGGCCTCAACAATCACCGTCCAGAACGCCCGCTGTAGAATATGTTGGATTTCACAATTTTAAAGTTCTTTGTGTTCCGATTATGCTAAACCCTGATCAATAAAGCTTGGCCGATGATATTTTTTGTAAAACGTGTTCATTGGTGAAATGCTTGTCACAGCGTGGAGTTGTGCTGCAGAATCAAATGTGGTCTAAGGTTATGAAGGCTAATACTAAACAATACTGCAGCTCCATTTTTGAAATTGTGCGTTGATTTGTAGCTGCAATAGACAAATTATAACCTAATGATCTCCTCTTATATCTAAACACTGATTATTTATCTCAGAAATGAAGTGGATCAGTTTATTTATTTTTATACTGCACAGGCTATGTTTCTTTTCACCAAATAACAAATTTTCTACTACATAAGAGCGCCACAACTGCCAAGCAGCCTTTGTACGAGGTACATTCAGTTTTCAGATTGTCAAGATATGAGTCCTTCATATGCATGTAAGGAAGAGGCAAACTGGAAGACCACAAACACAATACGTGTCACACCATTAGAACTAACCTGTGAATCTAATCTTGTAAAATCGATACATGTGTAAACCTTATGACTGAAAAAGGGACATATAGCAGAACGAACGGCGTTTGGGCAATGAGAAAAAAAGGCAATAGACATGATCCAAGGCGCATTATGCTTTCCAACTCTAGTATTACTATTTCTTTAAACATTGTTATTGTAATAGAGAACATGAAATATTGATTATATATAACTTTAGGCCATCGGTTGGTCCTCTGACTTCTTTTTGAGAACACTTACACTGTTGACTACTGAAATTAATTCTGAAAGGGCCAAGAAGTTTGATATTTATCGAGCACCAAACACTTAGAACATTCGGAGTACAATAATAGTACAATGTCGTAGGTTCACTGTACGATGGATTCACAGGCAAGACAATCCACTAATAGTTGATAAATACAAAGTTTGACCCCCCCCCCCCAAAGGTCCAGTTGGGCATTAGTGATGCTACTCCATTACAAAACATTGGCCCTTTCACGTATTATCGTAAAAAAAATCTTTTAGCATCCAAACAACCACATTATCAAATCACACTGGTAGAAGTATTTAGTGGACAAACAGTGAATGCGAATACATGATTTATAATTTGCAGAAGCATATAAATATATATTGATTACCAAAACATACCTACACCACATGCTTCTTCAAACTTCCCAATATCCAAGGATTTAGGACCGACAGTGCATCATCTAGCTGTGCAGGGTTCTTAGTTAGCAAGAAACACTTCAGATTCACAGCATAAAGAAACATAACTAATTCTTTGCTTCAACTCCCGTGCCTACAGTTGATCGTTTTTGAAAAAACTTTCCTTCATATAAACGGCTTAGGCAGGTCAAAAATGTGAGCAGAAATAATCATAGATTAGCTGGTTTTGAAAAACACAACTATGATAAAATTTTCCACTGGCCCCACCGGTTCATATGACCCGGCCGGTAAGGAGGAAGATCGATACTTTGGATACCCAGAAAGTACCTCGATGCTTATGGGCCGGCAGTTCAGTACTCGATATTGAACCGGGTTACAGATATTATGTTTGTAACTGTAAGCCTCAGAAAAAGTCTTAAGTTAAACAATGGGGCTTCCAAAGATAAGTTAAATCAAGAAAGAATAATAATAATGGCAAGGCTACTGATTCGAATACGATCAATGAACCGTTCCAGAGGGGTTTAAGCTAGGATTTGAATACGATCATGTAGCCCCCAATGGCTTTGGCATTGCGCCGATCAAGAGGGTACCGACAGTTGTGTTCTCTTTGGTTTGAATACGACCTATGTTTGAACATGAAGCCCCCTAATGACCTTGAGAGTTTTTAGCGACTCTGATTCGAATACGATCAAAGTTGGTTCCCAAATGGGGTTAAGCTATGATTCAAATACGATCAAGAAGCCCCCAAGTGAGCTCGGTAGTGTGCCAATCAAAAGGGTATCGACAACTATGTTCTCTTTGGTTCGAATACGACCTATGTTTGAACAGGAAGCCCCCTAGTGACCATGATTATGAACAGCTAGATTCGAATAGAATCAGAAGCCGGATCAGAACGGGCTGAGCCGGATCAAATATGACCCGCCCCCGAACAATCATGTGATAAAAAGATGATAATAATAATGACAAATTTACCTTGTGAGAAGGAAAAAAGGGCAGAGGTCCTGCTTTATTACTTATCATAATATATACATTGGCAAAATATGTACATCAGTGGAGCCTACGGCTCAAGTGTAGTAGGGCCGGAGATGAGCAATGTTCCACGGCCTCCGGGTCTCTTCCTCCGACTTACGTGAGTCTTTATGCTCTCGAATGTCAATAAGGTAATATGACCAATTGTTCAAGTTCTTACTGACCACAAATGGCCCTTCCAAAGGTGGGGATAACTTATGAGCATTAGTTCGATCCTGGATGAGCCAGAGCCCTAGGTCACCTTCCTGAAAAGATCTGGACTTAACTCGACGGCTATGGTAACGACGCAAATCCTGTTAATAAATCGCCGAACGGGCAGCTGCCAAGTCCCGGTGTTCATCTAACAGGTCAAGAGCATCCTGGCTTGCTTGTTCATTGTCTTTTTCCACATAAGCCGCCACACAAGGTGAATCATAACGGATGTCACTAGGGAGAACCGCCTCAGCTCCGTAGACCATGAAGAAAGGCGTATAACCCGTAGATCTGTTAGGAGTAGTGTTGATGCTCCATAATACTGAAGGTAACTCCTCAACCCAACAACCCGGCGTCCGTTGCAAAGGGACAAAGAGCCGGGGCTTGATGCCTTTCAGGATCTCTTGATTGGCTCGCTCGGCTTGGCCATTGGACCGTGGGTGAGCTACTGATGAAATATCAAGCCAGATATGCTCACGGTGACAGAACTCCTCCATGGCGCCTTTAGACAGATTAGTGCCATTGTCAGTTATAATGCTATGTGGAAAGCCAAAACGAAATATCACCTTCTTCATGAATTGAACCGCCGTGGCTGCATCACACTTACTGACCGGCTCTGCCTCGACCCACTTTGTGAACTTATCAACCGCCACCAAGAAGCGAGTCTTTTTATTTTTATCCTTGGATCGCTTGAAAGGCCCAACCATGTCAAGCCCCCAGACTGCAAACGGCCAAGTAATTGAAATCATCCTCAACTCTTGAGCTGACACATGAGCCCGTCTTGAGAACTTCTAACAACCATCACATTTACCGACCAGATCCTCTGCGTTTGCATGAGCCATCAGCCAATAAAACCCATGATGAAAAGCCTTAGCCACAAGAGATTTTTGACCCGGCGTGATGACCGCAGTCCCCTTCATGAATCTCACGTAGAATTTCTTGGCCTTCTTCAGGAGAGATGCAACGCTAAAAAGCCCCTGTAACACTACAATGATGTAACTCG
This sequence comes from Triticum dicoccoides, assembly GCF_002162155.2. Classification (NCBI taxonomy): domain Eukaryota; kingdom Viridiplantae; phylum Streptophyta; class Magnoliopsida; order Poales; family Poaceae; genus Triticum; species Triticum dicoccoides. The sequence goes on along the minus strand of NC_041387.1, from coordinate 448,565,868 downwards.
CCATTGATAATCATCATGGATTTAGACCGCCGGGTTATCTGCCTGGCCAAGGTTTCATCTTCAGGCAACTCGCCCCGTGTCATATAAGCCAGATACGACACCGTCCAATCTGGGATGATATGAAGAGCCGCCACCAACTGTGCCTCAGGGTCAGGAAAAGCCAAATCTTCCTCTGTAGGTAGCTTGACAGAAGGGTTATACAAAACATCCAAGAAAGTATTAGGCGGCACCGGCTTATGCTGAGATCCCAGCCGGCTTAAGGCGTCAGCCGCCTTGTTCTTTCTATGGTCAATGTGTTCCACCTGATAACCCTTGAAGTGCCCCACAATTGCATCAACCTCTCGGTGATAAGCCGCCATGAGAGGGTCCTTTGAGTCCCACTTGCCTGACACTTGCTGAGCCACTAAATCTGAGTCGCCGAAGCACCTTACCCGGCTTAAATTCATCTCTTTAGCCATCCAGAGACCATGGAGCAAGGCTTCATACTTAGCTGCATTGTTAGTACAAGGAAACATCAACCGGAGTACATAACAAAACTTATCACCTCGAGGGGAAACCAGGATAACTCCAGCCCCCGAGCCTTTCAATTGCCTAGACCCATCAAAATGAATTGTCCAATAGGTATTGTCTGGCTTTTCCTCAGGCATCTGCAATTCTGTCCAGTCATTGATGAAATCCACCAATGCTTGAGATTTAATAGCCGTGCGTGGCACATATTTTAAACCATGAGGCTCAAGCTCAATGGCCCATTTGGCGACTCGCCCTGTGGCCTCTCTGTTCTGAATGATATCCCCCAAGGGCGCAGAACTAACCACAGTGATGTGATGGCCCAAGAAGTATTGCTTAAGCTTCCGGCTGGCCATAAACACCCCATAGACAAGCTTCTGCCAGTGCGGATATCGCTGCTTGGACTCAATCAGTACCTCACTGATGTAATAAACCGGCCACTGAATCGGGTACTCCTTGCCAGCCTCCTTGCGTTCCACCACAATAGCCACACTGACAGCACATGTGTTAGCAGCCACGTATAGGAGCAAGAGCTCCTTATCAATGGGAGCAGCAAGAACCGGCGGCTCAGCCAACTGCCTCTTCAGATCTTCAAAGGCAGTATTGGCAGCGTCATTCCAAGTAAAGCTATCCGTCTTCTTCATCATCTGATACAGTGGCATAGCCTTCTCCCCTAACCGGCTTATGAACTGGCTTAAGGTGGCGATACAACCCGCCAAACGCTGGACATCATTAATACATGACGGCTTGGCCAGGGAGGTGATGGCCTTGATCTTCTTCGGGTTAGCTTCGATGCCTCTGTTAGAAACCAGAAAACCCAAAAGCTTGCCTGCAGACACGCCAAAAAACACTTGGTCAGGTTAAGCATCATCTTGTAAACCCGGAGATTATCAAAGGTTTCCTTGAGATCATCGATCAAGGTCTCTTTATCTCTGGACTTAACCACGATGTCATCCACGTAAACATGAACATTGCGTCCAATCTGATCATGGAGACAATTCTCTATGCATCGCTAGTAAGTCGCCTGGGCACTCTTGAGCCCAAAAGGCATTGAAACATAGCAGAAGGCTCCAAACGGAGTGATGAACGCCGTCTTCTCCTGGTCCTTAACAACCATTTTGATCTGATGATAACCAGAGTAAGCATCCAAAAAACTCAAGCGCTCACAACCTGCTGTAGCATCGATGATCTGATCAATATGAGGGAGAGCAAAAGGATCAGCAGGGCAAGCTTTGTTTAAATCCGTGTAATCCACACACATACGCCAGGTGCCGTTTTTCTTAAGAACAAGCACCGGGTTAGCCAGCCACTCCGGTTGAAACACCTCAATGATAAACCCAGCCGCCAAGAGCCGGGCCACTTCCTCACCAATAGCTTTCCTTCTCTCCTCATTAAACCGCCGAAGAAATTGCTTGACCGGCTTAAACTTTGGATCGATATTAAGAGTGTGCTCAGCGAGTTCTCTCGGTACACCCGGCATGGCAGATGGCTTCCATGCAAAAATGTCCCGATTCTCATGGATGAACTCGATGAGCGCGCCTTCCTATTTGGGATCCAAATTAGCACTGATACTGAACTGCTTGGATGAGTCGCCTGGGACAAAATCGACAAGCTTAGTCTCCTCCGCCGACTGAAATTTCATGACCGACTCATGCTCTGTAGTTGGTTTCTTCAAGGATGTCATATCCGCCGGGTCAACATTGTCCTTGTAGAACTTTAACTCTTCCGTCGCGCAGGCCGACTCAGCGTAAGCCGCGTCACCCTCTTCACAATCCAGAGCCACCTTGCGGCTCCCATGTACCGTAATGGTTCCCTTATAACCCGACATTTTAAGCTGCAAGTACACATAACACGGCCGTGGCATGAACTTGGCATAAGCCGGACGCCCAAACAGAGCATGATACGGGCTCTTGATCTGCACCACTTCAAATGTTAACTTCTCGGCTCTGGAATCATATTCATCTCCAAATGCTAACTCCAACTCTATCTTGCCGACTGGATACGCCAACTTACCAGGTACAACTCCATGGAAAACAATGTTGAACCTCTTAAGGCTCTTATCAGTCAATCCCATGCGACGAAAGGTCTCATAATAAAGGATATTGATACTGCTACCTCCATCCATCAGCACCTTGGTGAACTTGTATCCACCCACTTGAGGGGCTACGACCAGGGCTAAGTGACCCGAATTGTCAACCCGGGGAGGGTGATCCTCTCTACTCCATACGATAGGCTGTTCAGACCATCTCAAATAACGAGGTATTGCCAGCTCAACCGCATTCACGGCCCTCTTATGAAGCTTCTGGTCCCATTTACACAAGCTGGTGGTAAACACATGATATTGCCCACTGTTCAACTGCTTTGCATTGCTCTGGTATCCACCTTGCTGCTGCTGCTGACTGCCCTGGCCAGCCTGTTGGTTATATCCACCCCGGTTTCCCTGGGAATTCTGAAAATTGGGATTTGACCCGCCGCCGGGCCATGAAAGCTGCCACCACCTGAGCCGCCCGGGCCATTATTACCGTCAAACATGTTGGAATTATTGAACTTCTTCATAATCGTGCAGTCCTTCCACAAATGTGTAGCCGGCTTCTCTTTAGAACCGTGTCTCGGACAAGGCTCATTCAATAACTGCTCAAGCGTGGGTCCTGACCCGCCGGATCGAGGAGGTGGCATTCCCTTGCGCCACTGGTTATGACCCTGCGTATTGGTGTTAGCCACAAAATCCAAACTACCGTCAGCCTTACGTTTGTTACCTCCTTGACTTGCTGGGTTGTGCTAAGAGCCCTTGCCGTTGCCGTTCCTCTTTTCCTTCCCTGTCTTCTCATCATCAGACTCGGGATCCTTGGTACTATCAGAATCGGCATACTTGACCAGAGCTGCCATCAGCGTGTCCATATCATTGCACTCACGTTTGAGCCGCCCCAGCTTTTGTTTCAAAGGTAAGAAACAACAATTCTTCTCCAACATTAAGACTGCAGAGCCGGCATCCATCTTATCAGATGAATGTATTATGGCCTTAACCCGGCGTACCCAATGGGTTGTAGACTCGCCCTCTTCGTGCTTACAATTCGTCGGGTCCACAATCAACATGGGCTGCTTGCACGTGTCTTTGAAGTTCTGGATGAACCGAGCCTTTAACTCTGCCCATGAAATTGAATTAGGTGGCAGGCCTTTCAACCAGGTGCGGGCGGTTCCATCCAACATCATGGTGAAGTACTTAGCCATTGCTGCGTCAGAAACCTCCAACAACTCCATAGCCATCTCGTAGCTCTCAATCCACGCCCCAGGCTATAAGTCGGCTATGTAATTGGGCACCTTCCTCGGTCCTTTAAAATCTTTAGGCAATCACTCATTACGTAGAGCCGGTACCAGACACGGGACTCCTCCAGTCAGGGTGGCTATACCTGCCTCAACAGAAGTCGCTGGATAAACCGGATACGGCCGATAAGCCGTCAACTGAGCCGCTTGCTCAGCCGCCCGTTCAGCCTCTTGTCGTAGTCTCTCTTGTTCTACCAAGTTAACAGCCTCATGACGTGGCGGGTTACCGCCACCCGGCTGGTTACGGCGTCTAACATTGCTTGATACGACCGCTGAATCCATGTGCCCGCTGTAACTCGGGCTTTGGCTTGGATGAGGGGTCGAGTTCATCCTGTCCTGGCTGTATGAGTACGCCTCCTGCTGTACTAAAGCCGTCTAAATAAGTTCCCTGACCCGGCCGGTTTCAACCGCAGTCGGAGAGTCGCCATCAATTGGGAGAGCCGCCAATCGAGTTGCTGCTGCTATCATGTTTTCCAATGGGTTGGAGTAATGATCCGGAGGGGTTGGTACGTACTGAGGTGGCACCATGTTTACACGGGGAGGTCCCATCACTGGAGACTGAAACGGTGCTCCGTCCCCGGGTGTCACAACATGGTCTGGCCCTGTGCGCGGAGGGAGCCATGGCGGGTTGCCTGTCTGCGGGATGAGCCACGGCGGGTTACTGGGCCCTGCTCTTGGCGTGTTAAAAAGGTTCTGAGGGTCATAAACCGGGGGAAGTCGAGACTGGGTCTTCTGATGCGTTCTCCTCATTACCTCATTAGCCGCGTTCTGGTCTTGCGTAAGCCGGAAGGCGTGCGCCTGAATCTGTTGAGCCTGAACATCCAGAGCCACCCGCTCTGCGTTTATCCTAGCATCCTCTACCGCCAGGTCTGCCTTAGCTTGCACCATATCCAACTTTAACTGTGCCACCTCTGCATCATGACTGGCTTGATCCGTCGGGCCGACTATGGTGGTTAACAGGGTGGTCAATTTGTCGGTGAGATCCATTAACACCTGGGCCGATGAGCGCACATGACCTCCTGCCCTGGCCACCGCTGACCCGGAGGTTACCGTTGCAGTTGCAGAGTCTTGGATAGGTTGGGTTCCAGCCATGAAGATCCCGACTCTACTCGGCGGCTCGAGAGAATCCGGAATACTGCTACCATCGGAACAGCCGCCAAGCCCGCCATCCTGCAGATGGTACAATGAATCTGTCTCCCCTGTGGACGACTCACCGTCGGAGTAGATGGCCGCCTCACCATCAGAGGCAGATTCTTCAGAGAGCCCGCCGTGGATGCATCCCACGAAGGCACGCTTCACAGCTGGAAGAGCCTGGGCGGGTCTCGCACGCTGAGCCATTTCGATGAGGTCGGTGCAGATGTCTGGCTCAGGGCCCGGCTCGCCGATCTTGCCGATGAATACATGGATTCCATCGAAGGGGACCCGGTACCCGTACTCAATTGAGCCGGCCTCGGGGCCCCAGCCAGCGTCGTCGATGTAGAGCTTGCCGCGATGACTCTTGGTCATCCGACCCACAGCGTATCCCTTGAGCCCTTCAAAGCTGCCCTTTCAAGAACTCAAATCCACCGTGCGCTGGCCCCACGGTGGGCGCCAACTGTCGTGGAATTGTCACGTCAGATGTCCTAGTGAAAGGACTTAGTCGTGGAGCCATCGCAATTAGGAAGCTTGAAGGGGTTAATCGGGACAAGAGACACGAGAGGTTTTATACTAGTTTGGCCCCTTACGATGAAGGTAAAAGCCTACGTCTAGTTGTGATTGGGATTATGTATGTCTCAATAACCAGGAAGCGAAGTCGCTTGACCTAGCTCTCGAGTTGTTGTTTCGTGTCCTGAACCGCCGCCGGGTCGTCCCTTTATATACTGAGGTCGACGCCCAACGGCTCTACAGAGTCCCGACCGACTTATAGATTGTATCCGGCTCGGTATCTTAATCTTTCTTGCCTTACAATACAAGTTACATAGTCAAGGCGGTTTAACACTATGGGCCTTAGGTCACCTCTGGGCCGTTGGGCCTTTATTAAGCTGCCGTCTTGAACCTTGAGCTTCTGTCTTCAAGAATGCTTGTAGGTATAACCCGGATCCTTTTGGCGGGTCATACTAGTAGTTATATCCCCAACACTTATCATTTCAGTTTTGGAATACCAGAGGACGCCGACACCGAAAAACGCTTCTATACTCTTTATGGTGAGAGTAGTTTGACAACACCCAATACTGGGAGAGCGATCAGATGTATTGCCACAACTAGTATATCAGATGTTTTCGAAGGTCCGAGGTACACGATTTCCGAGGTTTTCTTGGTTATGTGTTGACGGATGGATATAGTTGGAGTATAGGATTTGTTAGTTGTGTGAGATATTTGTGCCTCCCTGTATCCCCAACACCAAATTGCATAACCAGAGAATTTCGTAAGTTCATAGGTGGGAATTCAAGTAGTTACCTAGGATATCTTTCCGACATATGCATGATATGAGATTGGGGTTCGACGTCTCGGGGTCCGTTGATGAGGATACAGACCTGGGGTAGGGTCATAGGCCTGACCTATACGTCCTACCCAAGGTCACTACCCAAGGAGACAAGAAGGTCAAGAGACTCCGTGATACCCCCGGTCAAAGGTGTCGAGTGCAATCCACTCGACACCATGTCACTCGGGAGTGTCCCAACCTACTGTCACTCGACTAACAAGAGAATCACTCGACCTCCCGAAGACTAGGAGTCAGTCAGCGTGCAACGGACACACATTCACTCCGTAGTCTTTAAGGCCATTAATAGCACTTAAGGCTAGCGTTATCAGTAACACCACCACTTTATGTACATTCACTCCCTTGTAATGGAGGACGGTGGAGGTCCTGGCGAACTCTATATAAGCCACCCCCTCCTCTGGCACAAGGGTTCGCACCCCCTGTAATATCACACGCACAATCCAATCGACCGCCTCCGGGCACCAAGATGTAGGGCTGTTACTTCCTCCGAGAAGGGCCTGAACTCATAAACCTCGTGTGTACACCTTCACCATAGCTGAGATCTTGCCTCTCCATACCTACCCCCTTTCTATTGTCAGACTTAGAACCACGACAGTTGGCACCCACCATGGGGCGGGTGTCTTAGCGACTTATTGGTGAAGTTGCAAGTTTTTCCGATCATCATCATGGTTTCCGGTGGTGAGTTGGCTGAGGGTCGCGAGATCCGTCTCGGCGTGCTCGTTTTCGTCGCTGACAACTCGGCGTGGCTTCAGGAAGCTCCGCTCGACGTTGAGGCGCTCCCCGTCCGAGGGGCGACGCACTTTCGCGCATGCATTCATGGCGTCCTTCTTCGGCAGCCGTCGACCCAGTATCAGTCGGCTCCGATGACATCTTCCCTCCCCTCTGTTCGCCGCCGCAAGCGATCCGGTCGGTCGCGGCTTCAGCAGTGGGTGAAGCATGTGGTGGCTCGGCGTTCGGCCACCCATCAAGTCGCGGCAATCGACCCCGACGAAACTCTCCACAGCCTGTTTGATCTGTCGACTGGCTCCGCGGAGACTGCATCCGAGTGCGATAGTAGCGATCCTACGGCTGAAGTACTGATGGTCGATGGTCCGCGTGGCCCACCTGGCTTTTGCCGCGAAGACGGTGAAGATGCTGGCGGCGATCCGTCACGGGTCCACGAGGAGTATCGTCCTGAACCTCTCTCTTCGCAGCAGAGGGAGGAATTTGGTCGTCGCAACATGGACGCACTCGACACGCCCATCGTTGGAGAAACTCCCGAGGCTCGGGCCCTAGAGGAGGCGCGCTTGGCTAATTTGGCTGAGCGCACTCGACTGGAGAATTTGCAGCATGCTCTCGATGAGCGAGCTCGGGAGCGAGTCCCTGAGTCCAGTCGACGACAACTTTTCCCGCCTCCACCTAAGGTGTACCGTACTCCAATTCAGAACCTCACAGCTACAACCCGAATTGCAGAGTTGATTCAACCTTCCCAGTCAGAGGCTGGCCGAGGGTTGGAGCAGATCCGGGCCTTGCTCCAGGCAGCAGGAGAGCAGAATTCTGTAGTGTCTCAGTCACGGAATAGGATACATAGCAGATCCGTGGTAGCGGATACAGTTCAGTCGGCCCATAGCCCAAGATTGCCCCTGCAGAGAGAAGGCCGTGGACAGTATGATTGTCAGTTCGACCGCGACAATCGTCGTCGAGTGCCAATGCCTCCTCCGAGGAGTGCGTCGTACACGCCTCGGCAGAACGATGACACACGTGTCATGCCCAATATGCGATACTATCCTAAAGAGACACGAAGGTCCCACCAAGGATAGAACCGCATATTGATATGCTTTTGCAAGGTGGATATCATTACATCAACATTATATAATAGAAGGGGATACATACAAAAGGCATACAATGCCACACGAATACAACATCATCATACATAAGAGCACCATCCGACTATGGATGAAACACAAATATAAACTCAAATGACATCCACCCTGCTAGCCCAGGCTGCCGACCTGGAACCTATCCCCTGATCGAAGAAGAAGCAGAAGAAGAACTCCAAAACAAGCAAACATCGCTCTCGCATCATGATCATCGCAATACCTGTACCTGCAACTATTGTTGTAGTACTCTGTGAGCCACAAGGACTCAGCAATCCCATTACCATGGGTATCAAGACTAGCAAAGCTTAATGGGAAAGGAAGGGGTAAAGTGGCGAGGTTGCAGCAGCGACTAAGCATATATGGTGGCTAACATACACAAATGAGAGCGAGAAGAGAAGCAAACGGAACGGTCGTGAAGCTAGCAATGATCAAGAAGTGATCCTGAAACTACTTATGTTCAAACATAACCCAAAACCGTGTTCACTTCCCGGACTCCACCGAAAAGAGACCATCACGGCTACACACGTGGTTGATGCGTTTTAATTCGAATCCGGTGTCAAGTTCTCTACAACCGGACATTAACAAATTCCAATCTGCCACATAACCGAGGGCACGGCTCTCGAAAGTTTATACCCTGCAGGGGTGTCCCAACTTAGCCCATCACAAGCTCTCACGGTCAACAAAGGATATTCCTTCTCCCAGGAAGACCCGATCAGTCTCGAAATCCCGGTTTACAAGACATTTCGACAATGGTAAAACAAGACCAGCAAAGCCGCCCGATGTGCCGACAATCCCTTTAGGAGCTGCACATATCTCGTTCTCAGGGCAACACCGGATAAGTCAAGCTACGAGTAAAACCAGCCCTCGAGTTTCCCCGAGGTGGCCCCACAGGCTGCTCGGTTCGGACTAGCACTTAGA
>NC_041387.1:448553842-448556597 GCF_002162155.2 Triticum dicoccoides | reverse complement strand
TAAAGAGGACCCTCGGGTTGGCCGACCCAAGGGAAAGGGGTAGGGGGTGGTGAGACAAATGGTAAAACCAAGGTTGGGCCTTGCTGGAGGAGTTTTATTCAAAGCGAACTGTCAAGGGGGTCCCATAAATCACCCAACCGTGTAAGGAATGCAAAATCAAGGAACATAACACCGATATGACGGAAACTAGGGCGGCAAGAGTGGAACAAAACACTAGGCATAAGGCCCAACCTTCCACCCTTTACCAAGTATATAGATGCATTAATTAAATAAGAGATATTGTAATATCCCAACATAATCCTGTCCACCATGGAGCAATCTTCAACTTCACCTGCAACTAACCACTCTATAAGAGGGGCTGAGTAAAAGCGGTAACATAGCCAAGCAATGGTTTGCTAGGAAGGGTGAAAAGGTTAGAGGTTGACATGGCAATTTGGGAAGGCTTGAAGAACAAGTGATAGGAAGCGCAACATAGCGATAGAACGAAGCAACTAGCATAGCAATGATAGTAATGAGATCCAATGTGACGGTCATCTTGCCTAAAATCCTGCAAGGAAGAAGAACAAGTCCATGCATAAGATGAAGCCACAAAGACGAACCAAGCGTAGACGAACAAATCCTCACGATCGCAACGAAACAGGAACTAACGAGAAGGAGCATAACCGGAAAGAAGCAAACAACAAGGTAAACACGCAACACATAACCATGACATGATTCTCAACCAAGTATGATGAATGACAAAGGCTACATGAAGCTACTCATGACAAGAGATGATGCAAACAAGAACAACATATCAAGGCAAGTTTAAATGAGGCCGGAAACAACATATAACAAATCCGGTAAGTCCTCATATGAAAATTTAGAAATTGGTCCAGAACTGAATAAACCTTATGTTCAAGTTGTTAAACAGCAAGTTAAGATGCACCAAGATGATCTACACGAGATTCTAGTCAAGTTACATATAAAGTTCATTTAATTCGGAGCTACGACCTAGAAGATATGAGCAAAACAAGTTAAGCATGGCATTGATGCAAAAGGCATTCAAACATCAAGCAAACACTCTCAAAACATGCATGCAACATGATAACATGAATCTACATGCAAAACCAAGCAAGTTTCATATAGAGCACATGCAAAACGGAGCAACGGTTAAACACATACACTCCAAACAAGATATAACAACAATCTGTCCAAAACAACAACTAGGCATCTAGCAAGCATCAAAACAATATGCTACAACACCTCAACGTAAGAACAAAAGGCATGGGCATGAGGTATAGGTAAACCATGACAAAACATGAACACTGAGCTATCTCCAAAAATCACTAGAACATGCTCAAAAGGACATAGCAAGATTGCAAATAATAACAGTTTCACAGACAATAGAAATCACTGGACATGGCAGCAATAACATCAGGTTGCAATGTTTAGACCTATCACACAACATGCTACAGGAACTTATCATGGCAAACAAAGGCATGGCATGTTAATACTGAAGACAAAGAACAAAACTCCTTTACTGAACTAATTCCAAAGATCAACGGAAAACATGGTAGCATCCATACAAACATGGCAAATGATATGAGAGATTCAGACATGGCAGGAACAACGATAAGTAGGCATGTTGGTGAGCTTTTACCACTCACCACAGAGCAATACATGGCATGACAAGGTGACCAACAGTAATATGACATATTTATGAAGCTAAGCATGGCAATAGCACGGTCATAGGATGCATGGATCACTAGCAAAGCTCATGGCAAAACTGAACTTAATGTTAAAAGGCTGGCATCAACATTATTTAGCAGATTGAGAGCAAGATAACAACAAGATACAACAGGCTATAAACGCAACCAGGGGCATGGATGGATAGAGCATGACATTTATAACAAAACATCCTTAGTGAACATCTCCAGATTATGTATATAATGACTTGTAGGAGCAGGTTTACGTAGCATCATGATGTAACAGATTCAGCCTAGCAAAACAGAAACAACAAGTACCCTACTACACGAGCTCGATGCACTCACTACAAGACTCACAAAAATACATGGATTGCACCGCTGTAAATATGGCATGATGTATCTCAAAACTCATGTAGACATCATGTTCAAAGGATGCACACACCAAATGGAATGAAAAAGATAAATCACCAAGTTCTGTCAACAGACAACAGTTAACAACATATAGCACTCTTGTAATGATGATAAAGGCATCAAGATGAACTCAAACAAGCATGGCACAAAGGAACAAAATGAAGAGCATCTCATGTTGAACATTTCGATATATCACACGCACAAAACGGAGCAGTATGCATGGAGTTATGCTACGTTGAACAGGGCATGAAATTATCAGGGGAAAAAGGAATTGGTGGGGTTTTCACCTCCGAAATCCCAGATCTAGGGTTCAGGCGTGTGAACCGAGGCAGGCGGCGGCTCACCGGAGACGGCGCCGGAGAGGACGAGGGAGGGCCGGAGACGGGGCGGCGGTGCCAGATCCGGGCGGCGCCGGCCTGGATCTGGCCGGAGCAACTGGCGAGGAGCGGCGACGGCGGACGCGGAGGCTGGCGAGGGAGAGGCCGGCGTCGGGCGGAGGCGAGCGACGACCGGCGGGGCGACGGGCCGACACGGGTGAAGGCGGCGGGGCGGTCGCCGGCGGGCGGCGGACGCGTGGGCGTGCGGGAGGCCGAGCGCGGGCGGCGGGGAAGCGGTCGCTCGGGCCCGGCGCGGCTCGGGCGGGCCGGCCGTGGGCTCTG
>NC_041387.1:448552390-448553101 GCF_002162155.2 Triticum dicoccoides | reverse complement strand
GGGCCCGGCGGAGCGGAGGAGAGAGAGAGTCCGGAGGGGACATGTGGCGAGCTCCGGTTGGCTGCGGGCGGCGGCGCGATTTCGTCCGGTGGGAAACAGACATGTCCGGCGGCGGAGGTAGGTGGAGGCTAGGGTTTGGACTCCGGGATTTCGGGGAGGATCACATATATATAGGTAGAAGGAGCTAGGAGAGTCCAAATGAGGTGCGGTTTTCGCCCACACGATCGTGATCGAACGACCGAGAGCATGGAGGGGGTTTGGATGGACTCATGGGCTGTTTGGAGGGGGTTGGTCTGCAAAGAGAGAGGGGCTTCGGGCTACGCGGTTAACCGTTGGGGCATCAAACGACCTCCAAATGGAATGAAATTTGACGGGCGGTCTACCGGTGATATACCAAGGCCACTCGGCAAATCTCGGTCTATTCCGAGAACGTTTTTCTCCCGCTCACGAAACAAGGTCTGAGGGGCGACAGGCGCGTGCGAGTGTGGTTGAGCTCAGAACGGACAACAGAGAGAACCGGCGGGACCCGAACGGATGCAAGTTTTAAAAAGCATGCAGATGAAATGCACATGATGGCATGGCAAAATGCAACACGCAAGCAAATGACATGGCAACAACGAAGAATAAATGGAAGACACCTGGCGCATCGAATCCGGGGCGTTACAACTCTCCTCTACTAACTAGAGATCTCGTCCCGAGATCTTAGGAACG
>NC_041387.1:448550362-448552311 GCF_002162155.2 Triticum dicoccoides | reverse complement strand
GGGAATGAGGATGAGGTGAAAAAGGGCGCAAGAGAGAAGTTGAACAAAATCGAGAGCACTCGAGTAGAAAAGAGTAATGTTGAGTATGACAAGAAGCAAAAGCTCAAGGAATAAGATTGGATTTGAAGCCACTCCGGTTAGGACAAGATAGCAAAGGAATAAGACTGAAAGAATTTAGGCAACACTCTAGCTGAACAAGGAAAGAATAGAACATGAACTTCACAAGATGGAATGACACTTGACGAGATGAACACGCAAAGCCTCTGGGAGAATTGAAATAGTGGAATGAAAAGAACGGATAAGAGAAGATCAACTTCCACCACGAATGAATTTGATAGCATCCTTAGAGGAAGGATTGAACGGAGTTGTTGAGAAATCAACAACGAGAGAACAAGCTTGTTGTGGGCTTATGGAAAACATCTCAAAACTTGAGGTGAAATTATGCCACAACCAAATGCTTGAATATCTGGGAATAATGAAGAAATTCAAAACTCCACTTCAAAAGAATACAGAGACTTAATTGCACTTCGAGATGCAAGACGAAAAAGATACTTGAACTCCACCAACAAGAATCTTGATGAACTCTTGAAGAATGAATTAAATCATGAAGAACCACCATGAAGAACTCCGGTTACAAAAGGATGATGAGATAGAATTGAAGGATGAAAGGAATAAGATTAAATCTTGCGATGATATAGATGGAGGTTCCGACGAAATGACCAAGAAAATTTGAATTCCAGAAAAGAAAAAGATGAAAACACTTGGAACTAGACTTTATTTACCAACAACAAACTCTGAAGGAAGGGATTACTTGATGACGATGAAATAAGAATAAGAATTACGTTATGCTTATCCTCATCAAATTTAATTGATGACAACTGGATTTTGCATTCAACTTATTCTTGTTGAAAAGGATTAAGGGGGGATATAGCGCAAAACTTGAGAAAGTCTTCATGAACCACCGATAGGATTCGAAAGAACGAATGGATTAAAATGATAATCAAGGAAAAAGAATCTGAAAGAACCACCATAAGAATTCGAGAATGACTGATGAAAGAGAATGAATCACCAGGAAGAATTAGAAGAACCAATATGCTCGAGGGGATTTAGATGCAAAAGAACAAAGAGATCATGAGCTGATTAAAGAACACTTGAACGAAGCATCGTGATAATTGGATAACGGTAGCTGAAATGTGAGGACGAAAAGTTCTTATGGAACGATGGCCTCTGGTGAAAAGAAATGGGAAAACAACTCTTGAAATACTCTGGATGGATGAAAAGAATATCTGACAAATGGAATAATTCGCGAGGATAACATGAAGCTAGAACCACGAAACTTCGAGAGAACAGACAAGATTTAGAGGAAAAACTCTTCTTCGATCTTCAAATGACGACGAGAAACACCACCAAAATTTGTTAAGGCACACCGGGAGAACGAAAAGCGAAGAGGTTGAGGCAACAATGAAAATGATTTGAAATCGATCTTGGAAAGGCATCTGACTGATGGGATCCATTCTTACGTCACACTTGAAAAGAATTGAGAATAACTCCCGGGGAATTAGAAGAGTCAGGTAAGATCCTGGGAAAAGACCTATGGGTTAGGGCCCACTAAAAGAAAACACCGTTGGAAAGGGTTGTTGAAGAGGTAGATGATGCACCGGAATGATTGAAATATTTGAATGAGGTGACAACCTCGAATTAATTGGAACACAGACGAATCTCCTGAGATGTCTTAAACACTCCGGAAGGATTGAATGGCGAGAGGCAAACGAGCAAGGAGAACACTTGATCCAAGGAAAAGAATGTGATCAACCCGAAAAAAACTTGAGTTGAATCCACCGGAAAAGAGATGAAGAATGTCAAACAAAAGAGAATTCACCGGTTGAAACAATTGACGAAAGACTAAAGAGGCTCCACACGAATGAAATTGATGCTCGAAACAGACTCAG
>NC_041387.1:448539662-448550033 GCF_002162155.2 Triticum dicoccoides | reverse complement strand
AGACTCAGGCTCCGGGAAGATGAGGGTGGGTGGGCGGGAAAACAAAGGCAACTTGGAAGGGAAAAAACCGATGAATAACTTGAAGAGAAAACACCGGTTGAAATCATTGAGGAAAGAAAGCAAAGACTTTGCACGAGTAGGATGGATACTCGATTACGGACTTGGACTCCGAGATGAAAAGGGTGGGTGGGTGGGAAAAGAAGACAACTGAGGATTGAACTTGGCAAAGATGAAGAGGCTCAAGTCAACTTGAAGAGAAAAGCACCGGATGCAAAGAGTTGAGGAACAATGATCGAAAAACCAACTTCGTGATCCTAAAGAAAGTTTGAAAGGGAAGAGGAGTAATTCAAAACACCTACGTCAAGATTCCTTACCAGAGCGATGAAGGGGCCGAGGAGTAAAAAGAATTCCTACTCTCCGATATAACTAGACTCAGAAATAGTTTTCTTCTAGACTCGACAACGGCCAAACTACACAATCAATCAAGGGGTCTCCTATGGTCGGTCGAGGCTCTGATACCAACTTGTCACGCCCAATATGCGATATTATCCTAAAGAGACACGAAGGTCCCACCAAGGATAGAACCGCATATTGATACGCTTTTGCAAGGTGGATATCATTACATCAACATTACATAATAGAAGGGGATACATACAAAAGGCATACAATGCCACATGAATACAATATCATCATACATAAGAGCACCATCAAACTACAGATGAAACACAAACAGAAACTCAAACGACATCCACCCTACTAGCCCAGGCTGCCGACCTGGAACCTATCCCCTGATCGAAGAAGAAGCAGAAGAAGAACTCCAAAACAAGAAAACATCGCTCTCGCATCATGATCATCGCAATACCTGTACCTGCAACTGTTGTTGTAGTAATCTGTGAGCCACAAGGACTCAGAAATCCCATTACCATGGGTATCAAGACTAGCAAAGCTTAATGGGAAAGGAAGGGGTAAAGTGGTGAGGTTGCAGCAGCGACTAAGCATATATGGTGGCTAACATACGCAAATGAGAGCGAGAAGAGAAGCAAACAGAACGGTCGTGAAGTTAGCAATGATCAAGAAGTGATCCTGAAACTACTTACGTTCAAACATAACCCAAAACCGTGTTCACTTCCTGGACTCCACCGAAAAGAGACCATCACGGCTACACACGTGGTTGATGCGTTTTAATTCGAATCCGGTGTCAAGTTCTCTACAACCGGACATTAACAAATTCCAATCTGCCACATAACCGCGGGCACGGCTCTCGGAAGTTTATACCCTGCAGGGGTGTCCCAACTTAGCCCATCACAAGCTCTCACGGTCAACGAAGGATATTCCTTCTCCTAGGAAGACCCGATCAGTCTCGGAATCCCGGTTTACAAGGCATTTCGACAATGGTAAAACAAGACCAGCAAAGCCGCCCGATGTGCCGACAATCCCTTTAGGAGCTGCACATATCTCGTTCTCAGGGCAACACCGGATAAGTCAAGCTACGAGTAAAACCAGCCCTCGAGTTTCCCCGAGGTGGCCCCGCAGGCTGCTCGGTTCGGACCAGCACTTAGAGAAGCACTGGCCCGGGGGGGGGGGGCTAAAATAAAGAGGACCCTCGGGTTGGCCGACCCAAGGGAAAGGGGTAGGGGGTGGTGAGACAAATGGTAAAACCAAGGTTGGGCCTTGCTGGAGGAGTTTTATTCAAAGCGAACTATCAAGGGGGTCCCATAAATCACCCAACCGCGTAAGGAACGCAAAATCAAGGAACATAACACCGGTATGACGGAAACTAGGGCGGCAAGAGTGGAACAAAACACTAGGCATAAGGCCGAGCCTTCCACCCTTTACCAAGTATACAGATGCATTAATTAAATAAGAGATATTGTGATATCCCATCATAATCCTGTCCACCATGGAGCAATCTTCAACTTCACCCGCAACTAACCACGCTATAAGAGGGGCTGAGTAAAAGCGGTAACATAGCCAAGCAACGGTTTGCTAGGAAGGGTCAAAAGGTTAGAGGCTGACATGGCAATTTGGGAAGGCTTGAAGAACAAGTGATAGGAAGCATAGCATAGCGATAGAACGAAGCAACTAGCATAGCAATGATAGTAATGAGATCCAAGGTGACGGCCATCTTGCTTGAAACCCCGCAAGGAAGAAGAATGAGTCCATGAAGAAGATGAAGCCACGAAGACAAACCAAGCATAGACGGAAATAGGAACTAACGAGAAGGAGCACAACCGGAAAGAAGCAAAGAACAAGGTAAACACGCAACACATAACCATGACATGATGCTCAACCAAGTATGATGAATGACAAAGGCTACATGAAGCTACTCATGACAAGAGATGATGCAAACAAGAACAACATATCAAGGCAAGTTTAAATGAGGCCGGAAACAACATATAACAAATCTGGTAAGTCCTCATAAGCAAATTTAGAAATTGGTCCAGAACTGAATAAACCTTATGTTCAAGTTGTTAAACAGCAAGTTAAGATGCACCAAGATGATCTACACGAGATTCTAGTCAAGTTACATATAAAGTTCATTTAATTCGGAGCTACGGCCTAGAAGATATGAGCAACACAAGTTAAGCATGGCATTGATGCAAAAGGCATTCAAACATCAAGCAAACACTCTCAAAACATGGATACAACATGATAACATGAATCTACATGCAAAACCAAGCAAGTTTCATATAGAGCACACTCAAAACGGAGCAACAGTTAAAGACATACACTCCAAACAAGATATAACAACAATCTGTCCAAAACAGCAACTAGGCATCTAGCAAGCATCTAACAAATATGCTACAACACCTCAACATAAGAACAAAAGGCATGGGCATGAAGTACAGGTAAAGTATGACAAAACATGAACACTGAGCTATCTCCAGAAATCACTAGAACATGCTCAAAAGGACATAGCAAGATTGCAAATAATAACAGTTTCACAGACGAGCAGAAATCACTGGACATGGTAGCAATAACATCAGGTTGCAATGTTTAGACCTATCAAAAAACATGCTACAGGAACTTATCATGGCAAACAAAGGCATGGCATGTTAATACTAAAGACAAAGAACAAAACTCCCTTACTGAACTAATTCCAAAGATCAACGGAAAACATGGTAGCATCCATACAAACATGGCAAATGATATGACAGATTCAGACATGGCAGGAACAACGATAAGTAGGCATGTTGGTGAGCTTGTACCACTCACCACAGAGCAATACATGGCATGAAAAGGTGACCAACTGTAATATGACATATTTATGAAGCTAAGAAAGGCAATAGCACGGTCATAGGATGCATGGATCACTAGCAAAGCTCATGGCAAAACTGAACTTATTTTTAACAGACTGACAACAACATTATTTAGCAGTTTGAGAGCAAGATAACAACAATATACAGCAGGCTATAAATGCAACCAGGGGCACGGATGGATATAGAATGACATTTATAACAAAACATCCTTAGTGAACATCTCCATATTATGTATAGAATGACTTGTAGTAGCAGGTTTACATAGCATCATGATGTAACAGATTCAGTCTAGCAAAACAGAAACAGCAAGTACCGTACTTCACGAGCTTGATGCACTCACTAGAAGACTCACAAAAATACATGGATTGCACCGCTGTAAAGATGGCATGATGTAGCTCAAAACTCATGTAGACATCATGTTCAAAGGATGCACACACCAAATGCAATGAAAAAGACAAATCACCAAGTTCTGTTAACAGACAGCAGTTAACAACATATAGCACTCGTGCAACGATGATAAGGGCATCATGATGAACTCAAACAAGCATGGCACACAGGAACAAAATGAGGAGCATCTCATGATGAACATTTTGATATATCACACGCACGAAACGGAGCAGTTTGGATGGAGTTATGATGCGTTGAACATGGCATGAAATTATCAGGGAAAAATGACTTAGTGGGGTTTTCACCTCCGAAATCCTAGATCTAGGGTTCGGGCGCGCGAACCGAGGCAGGCGGCAGCTTGCCGGAGAGGATGAGGGAGGGCCGGAGACGGGGCGGCGGTGCCGGATCCGGGCGGCGCCGGCCCGGATCTAGCCGGAGCCACCGGCGAGGAGCGGTGGCGGCGGACGCGGAGGCCGGCGTCGGGCGGCGGCGAGCGACGACTGGCGGGGCGACAGGGCGAGCTCCAGTTGGCTGCGGGTGGTGACGCAATTTTGTTCGGTGGGAAACGGACATGTCCGGCGGCGGAGGTAGGTGGAGGCTAGGGTTTGGACTGCGGGATTTCGGGGAGGATCACATATATATAGGTAGAAGGAGCTAGGAGAGTCCAAATGAGGTGTGGTTTTCGCCCACACGATCATGATCGAAAGACCGAGAGCATCGAGGGGGTTTGGATGGACTCATTGGCTGTTTGGAGGGGGTTGGGCTGCAAAGAGAGAGGGGCTTCGGGCTACGCCGTTAACCGTTGGGGCATCAAACCACCTCCAAATTGAACGAAATTTGACGGACGGTCTACCGGTGATATACCAAGGCCACTAGGAAAATCTCGGTCTATTCCGAGAACATTTTTCTCCCGCTCACAAAACAAGGTCTGAGGGGGCGACAGGCGCGTGCGAGTGTGGTTGAGGTCAGAACGGACAACGGAGAGAACTGGCAGGACCCGAACGGATGCAAGTTTTCAAAAGCATGCAGATGAAATGCACATGATGACATGGCAAAATGCAACACGCATGCAAATGACATGGCAACAACGAGGAATAAATGGAATACACTTGGCGCATCGAATCCGGGGTGTTACAAGACGCCATCTTAGGGACGAGCGGCGAGCTCCAGTCGACCCAAGAGAGCCGGGCTTCGACACGAGATCCATTCTCGTCCAAGGCCTGGTCGACCGGAATAGAGCACATAGAGAAGACCTTGGCAGAGATCGTCCAGGTGGCAACAGGTTACATGTTTCAGGCCTAGAGTGTTTTAGCAGGGCCATCAGGGCAGCAGTGATTCCTCCCAACTTCAGATTGGCAACAGGAGTCAGTAAGTTCACTGGAGAGTCTAAACCTGAAACCTGGCTTGAAGATTACCGAGTGGCTGTGCAAATTGGCGGCAGGAACAATGAGATAGCAATGAAACATCTCCCTCTTATGCTGGAAGGGTCGGCCCGAGCGTGGTTGACTCAACTGGCTCCAGGCAGTATACACAGTTGGGAAGAACTATCTCGAGTGTTCGTAAGAACTTTTGAGGGCACGTGCAAGCGGCCAGCAGGGTTGCCCGAGTTGCAGCATTGTGTGCAGAAGCCGAACGAGACTTTGAGAGAATTCATTCAGAGGTGGACCACTTTGCATCACACTGTTGAGAATGTATCAGAGCATCAGGCAGTGTGCGCTTTCAAGGAAGGCGTCAAGTATCGAGAGTTGGTTCTGAAATTCAGTCGGACTGGAATATGACTTTGAGCCAGATGATGGAGATAGCCACCCAGTACGCTAACGGAGAAGAAGAGGATCAACTTCGTAGTGGGAAGAGTAAACCAGTCGGTCAAGAGGCCGGCGGGGGTGGTTCCAGTTGGAAACATAAGCGTAAAGCCGAGCCAGCGGCGCCCGGTGAGATTGTGGCAGTGGCTCAAGGAAAGTTTAAGGGAAAACCTAAGGGGCCCTGGCCTCCTAAGAAGATAAAGGATCAAGCAGGAAATGATGTGCTGGATTTGCCGTGTCACATCCACATGAAGAAAGATGAGGAAGGTAATCTGATTTACCCAAAGCATACCACTCGACAATGTCGACTCCTGATCCAACAGTTCCGGGAGAAACAACCCAATGAGAAGGACAAAGAGTCGGACAGAGATGAGGAGGAAGAGGAAGATGACGGTTACCCCAAGGTCAATTCCACTCTCATGATTTTTGCTGATGTTGAGAGCAAGAGTCGGTTGAAGGTCATCAACAGGGAGGTGAACATGGTTGCTCTGGCGACGACGACCACGTACCTGAAATGGTCCCAGACAGCCATCACATTCGACCAGTCAGACCATCCTGCTCGCGTAGTCACCCCCGGGAGGCAAGCGCTGGTGGTCGACCCAGTGGTCGGTGGCACTCGACTGACTAAAGTGTTGATGGATGATGGTAGCGGCCTGAATATCCTTTATGCTGAAACCTTGAAGGGGATGGGCATCCCAATGTCCAAGCTTAGCGAGAGCAATATGAGCTTTCATGGCGTTATCCCTGGAAAGAAAGCCGAGTCACTCGGCCAGATCACTCTCGACGTGGTTTTCGGTGACTCCAAGCATTACCGGAAAGAAAAGTTGACATTTGAAGTCGTGGATTTCCAGAGTGCTTATCACGCCATCCTGGGGAGGCCGGCATACGCACGTTTCATGGCTCGACCGTGTTATGTGTACCTCAAGCTGAAGATGCCTGGCCCCAAAGGTGTGATCACAGTCACTGGCAATCGGCAGAAAGCAGAAGAATGTTTCCAGAAAGGTTCCAAAATCGCTGATGCACAGATGGCGGCGGTTGAATTCCAAGAGTATCAGAAGAGTGCAGATCCAAGTGATTTGCTCCGAGCCAAGAAGCCTGCTACAGACTCTGCATTTCAGTCAACGGGTGAAACGAAGCCGATTCATATTCACTCGACTGATCCCAATGCTGCACCGACTCATATATCAACAACGCTCGACAACAAATAGGAAGAAGCGCTCATCGAGTTCCTCCGTGAGAACTGGGACATCTTCGCATGGAAACCCTCTGACATGCCAGGTGTACCCAGAGAACTGGCTGAGCACCATTTGCGTGTCGACCCCAAGGCAAAACCCATCAAAGAGCACCTTCGACGGTCCACCGTTCAGAAGAGAAAAGCAATCAGCGAAGAAGTGGCTCGACTGTTGGCAGCAAAGTTCATCCGTGAAATCTACCACTCCGAGTGGCTTGCCAATGTCGTCATGGTCCCCAAGAAGGGCGATTCACTTCGCATGTGCATTGACTTCCAGCATATCAATCGGGCCTGCCCGAAAGATCACTTCCCTCCCCCTGTATTGATCAGATTGTTGACTCGACTGCGGGGTATGAGCGCTTGTCTTTTTTAGATGCGTATTTCGGGTATCATCAGATCCGAGTGTATGGCCCCGATGAAATAAAAACAGCCTTCATCACCCCCATCCGGGTGCTTTTGCTATGTCACCATGCCATTTGGTCTTAAAAATGCCAGAGCCACGTTCATGAGAATGATCCAGAAGTGCCTGTTCACCCAAATCAGTCGGAATGTGGAGGCGTACATGGATGACATCGTGGTCAAGTCTCGCAAAGGTTCTGACCTATTGACTAACCTCGCAGAAACCTTTGCTAACCTAAGAAGGTACGATATCAAGCTTAATCCGTCAAAGTGCACATTTGGAGTTCCAGGAGGAAAGTCGCGCGGTTTTCTCATTTCCGAACGAGGGATCGACGCCAATCCAGAAAAAGTTGATACCATTCTACGAATGAAACGTCCCGTGCGAGTGCATGACGTTCAAAAGATGACTGGTTGTTTGGCCGCCTTGAGTCGGTTCATTTCTCATCTCGGTGAAAAGGCCTTGCCTCTTTACTGACTAATGAAGAAATCTGAAAATGTTCGAGTGGACTGAAGAAGCTGATGCAGCGTTTGCAGAGCTCAAAGCCCTGCTTTCCACCTAGCCGGTGCTCGCTACGCCAATCAGCAAAGAGCATTTACTGCTTTACATTGCAGCCACTGGACAAGTTGTCAGTACAATACTCACGGTCGAGCGAGAAGAGGAAGGAAAAGCTTATAAGGTTCAACGCCCACTTTATTATCTCTCTGAAGTTTTGACTCCATCCAAGCAATGATATCCTCATTATCAGAAGCTTGTCTATGGAATATACATGATCATGAAGAAGGCTGCACATTACTTCTCGGATCACTCTATTATGGTCGTTAGTGACGCACCGTTGTCCGAGATCCTGAACAACAGGGATGCAACTGGTCGAGTGGCAAAATGGGCGATTGAACTCCTTCCGCTGGACATCAAGTTTGAAGCAAAGAAAGCTATCAAGTCCCAAGCAATCGCGGATTTCCTTATCGAGTGGATTGAGCAGCAACTACCGACTCAAGTTCACTCGGAACATTGGACTATGTTCTTCGATGGCTCCAAGATGCTGAACGGATCAGGTGCTAGAGTAGTATTTGTGTCCCCCCGTGGAGATAAGCTTAACTATGTTCTCTAGATCCATTTTGATTCCTCCAATAATGAAGCGGAATATGAAGCACTTTTATATGGGTTACGTATGGCCATTTCACTCGGCGTCCGTCGCCTCATGGTATACGACGACTCAGATTTGGTGGTTAATCAGGTGATGAAGGAATGGGATGTCAGAAGTCCAGCCATGAATGGCTACTGCAATGCTGTTAGGAAGCTGGAAAAGAAGTTTGAAGGGTTGGAGCTTCACCATGTACCCCGATTGAAAAATCAAGCTGCAGATGAGTTGGCGAAAATAGGTTCAAAGAGAGAGGCCATTCCTTGCAATGTGTTCGTGGAACATATTCATTCACCTTTAGTTCAAGAGGATCCCTTCACTGAAGAGTCGCCACAGCCCAAGAGTGCCACAGATCCGAGTGAAGTCGAAATCCCAGCCGTAGTCGACTTAATCATGGAAGTTTTGGTCATTACTCCCGACTGGACAGTGCCATACATTGCATACATTCTTAGGAAAGAACTTCCGGAGGATGAAGAAGAGGCTCGATAGATCGTCTGGCGATCTAAGGCCTTTACGGTGATAAAGGGGTAGCTGTTCAGAGAAAGTGCAACTGGAGTCTGCCAGAAGTGCATCACACCGGAAGAAGGTCGAGTGATCCTCAATGATATTCACTCGGGAACCTGCGGTCACCACAAGTCCTCTTGGACCATCGTGGCCAAAGCATACCGAGCCGGGTTTTACTGGCTGCGGGCCAACAAGATGGCTAAGGAGATAGTGGACAAGTGTGAAGGTTGTCAGTTTTACTCCAACATGTCTCATAAACGTGCGTCAGCTCTGAAAACAATTCCACTCGTCTGGCCTTTCGCCGTGTGGGGGTTGGACATGGTTCAACCTCTGAGGACGAGCAGGAGTGGATTTACTCACGTGCTAGTAGCAGTCGACTAGTTCACCAAATGGATCGAAGCCAAGCCCATCAAAAGGCTTGAAGGAAGCACAACTGTGAGTTTCATCAGAGAACTTATATTCAGATATGGCGTCCCGCACAACATCATCACGGATAACGGCTCGAACTTCGATTCTGAAGAATTCAAAGCCTTTTGTGCCTCCCAAGGCACGAGAGTCTGACTATGCTTCAGTCGCTCATCCTCAGTCGAATGGGCAGGCCGAGCAGGCAAATGGATTGATTCTCAAAGGATTGAAACCTCGGTTGATGCGTGACCTGAAACATGCAGCAGGAGCTTGGGTCGACGAGCTCCCATCCGTACTATGGGGGTTGAGGACAACCCCTAACCGGTCGACTGGAAGGACTCCATTCTTCTTAGTCTACGGAGCTGAAGCCGTGCTCCCCAGTGATTTGCTCCGCAATGCACCTCGAGTCGAGCTCTTCTCAGAAGAAGAAGCAGAACAAGCTCGGCAAGATGCAGTCGATCTCCTAGAAGAAGAAAGAGAGACGGCCTTGATCCGGTCGACCATTTATCAGCAAGACTTGCGTCGATTTCATGCTAGAAACGTGAGGGGTCGGGCATTTCAAGAAGGAGACCTGGTTCTTCGAGTGGACCAGCAAAGACCTCACAAGCTCGCTCCTGCTTGGGAAGGCCCTTTCGTCATCACCAAGGTACTCCACAACAGAGCATACCGTCTTTTCAATGTCAAACATAAAAAAGACGAGCCACGTGCCTGGAATGCGGATTTGCTCCGCCCTTTCTATTCTTAAATATCTAGACTGATGAGATGTAATAAGAAATACCTTTTAGTTTGGCTATCAAAAGACATAATTTACTTTCTTCTGAATGATTGTTGTTTATTTCTTTTGTACGTATTACCTTAGCTGCGAATTTGTTTCGCCTAAGACGAAGTGATAAAAATCCTACCGAGTGGTGAGTCCGCTTCCCACTCGGGGGCTTAGCTGCAGCCCGGTGCTCGCCTAAGTGATAAAAATCCTACCGAGTGGTGAGTCCGCTTCCCACTCGGGGGCTTAGCTGCAGCCCAGTGCTCGCCTAAGTGATAAAAATCCTACCGAGTGGAGAGTCCTTCTCCCACTCGGAGACTTAGCTGCAGCCCAGTGCTCGCCTAAGTTTGAAAAATCCTACCGATTGGTGAGTCCGCTTCCCACTTGGGGGCTTAGCTGCAGCCCAATGCTCGCCTAAGTGATAAAATCCTACCGAGTGGTGAGTCGGCTTCCCACTCGGGGGCTTAGCTGCAGCCCAGTGCTC
>NC_041387.1:448495421-448539493 GCF_002162155.2 Triticum dicoccoides | reverse complement strand
GTGAGTCCGCTTCCCACTCGGGGGCTTAGCTGCAACCCGGTGCTCGCCTAAGTGATAAAAATCCTACCGAGTGGAGAGTCCGCCTCCCACTCGGAGACTTAGCTGCATCCCAGTGCTCGCCTAAGTTTGAAAAATCCTACCGAGTGGCGAGCGATCCTCCCACTCGGGGGCTTAGCTGCAGTCCTGTAGCGATCCTCCCACTCGGGGGCTTAGCTGCAGTCTCGTACTAGCCTAAGTTTGAAAAATCCCACCGAGTGGCGAGCGATCCTCCCACTCGGAGGCTTAGCTGCAGCCCAGTGCTCGCCTAAGTTTGAAAAACCTTACCGGGTGGTTGACAGGAATGTCAAGACCATTGCTGAGTGCCTTGCTGATGAGCTGATCAATGCTACTCAAGGATCGCCTAATTGGTTGACAGGAACGTCAACACCATTGCTGAGTGCCTTGCTGATGAGCTGATCAATGCTACTCAAGGATCGCCCAATCGGTTGATAGGAACATCAAGACCATTGCTGAGTGCCTTGCTGATGAGCTGATCAATGCTACTCAAAGATCGCCCGATCGGTTGACAGGAACGTCAAGACCATTGCTGAGTGCCTTGCTGATGAGATGATCAATGTTACTCAAGGATTGCCCGATCGGTTGACAGGAATGTCAAGACCATTGCTGAGTGCCTTGCTGATGAGCTGATCAATGCTACTCAAGGACCACCCAATCGGTTGACAGGGACGTCAAGACCATTGTTGAGTGCCTCGCTGATGAACTGATCAATGCTGCTCGAAGACCGTCCGATCGGTCGATTGGGTATTCTTCTTCAGCACCTACATCAGAAGATGACAAAAAAATCTAAGGAAAGAACAGATTTCACTCAGAGACAAACCCATCATATTCAAAGATAAATCCAGAGTTTCCTAACCGCAAATTAAAAGTACTCGGCATCAGACCCGAAGGAGTTTTAATGGTTACAAAATCACTCGGCATTCCAAGGCAAATAAAGGTGAGACATAATGTTTTTCAATCACTTGGCGGGAGAAGGGCTGGCCGGATCACAGAAGCTGTCGAGGTCGATGCTGTCGGTGATGCGAGTGTCTGCCTCGAGGAAGGTGTCCATGAAATCCTAGAAAGAGTGCTTCTTAGTGTTCGCCACTTTGAGGGCTGCCAGCTTGTCCTCCTTAGCCTCCTTGCAGTGCACTCTGACCAAAGATAAGGCAACATCGGCACCACAGCGGGCTGAAGATTTCTTCCACTCTTGCACTCGGCCTGGAATCTGATTTAGTCGAGTCATCAGGGACTCGAGGTCTTGAGACAGCTCCGCCCGAGGCCAGAGTTCAGCATCCACTTGTGCCACCACCACCTTCAGCCGAGCGAGATAAGCAACCGCACCATCTAGGCGCGACTCTAATCGAAGAAGATTCATTGCAGTGTCATCTTTCACAAGACAGTTGATGGGGTCGAGACTCGTCTCAACCTGCCCAGTTTCAGCCACAAAGTCCTGACACAGTTCTGTCCCATTGCAAAAAGTGATGAGTCGACGGCATGGCAACAAAGTTTAGTCGGCAACAAGTTAATCGCAATCGACTAATCATACCTTCAAGCTTCAGAACAAGTTTGGCGGCGAGTTGCTCCAGATAGGACTCTAGCTTGTTTGTCTTGGTCTTGAGGCCGCCGACTTCAATGGTCAGATTCTCCTTGTCCTTCTTTAGCTGCTCGACTTCTCGATTAGTGTCCGAGATGGCAGTCTTCAACTTTGCGTTCTCCTCCTCCAATTTGCTGACCGAAGCCAGCTTTTGGTCCGCAAGCTTCGTCTTCTCGTGTGCTTCCTTCTGAGCAGCTGCCAGATCCAGATCCTTCTGCTCCAAAGCTTCCTTGATCCTCTCTAAAGAAACAACACTCTTCAGACGAGACTGAAGTTGACCATTTTCACTACACACATCTGCTTGTGTGAAATCACTCGGTTCAAAGAGACTGAAAGAAAAACCAGTGCGAAGTGTGAAGCTACAAAGCAGACAAAATGGTCGAGTGATTACCTCCCATAATGGCCGTTTCTTCTTGAGCTGTCTTCCGATTCTTCTTCGCAAGTTCGAGGTCAAGTTCAACGCTGATATGCTTCTTCTTTAATTCAATGAGCCGAGCTCCAAGATCACAAGACCTCTGCAGCCAGAAAGATAGACATGTCAGTCGACAGATATAAGCGACAGTGAAGGAGAAGAATTACTCTAAGACTACTGCCGAATCAAATATTCAACAGTAGTCTCGGGGACTATACCTAGTGGGTGCACTTAGCGTGCCCCCACTGGATCAGATCAATACTCAGCGAGAGTTGCCCATAAAAAAAAGAGAGAGATACATCATTAGACCTCAGTCGACTGCCAGCAGCCGACCGCGGTCTTGGGGACTACACCCAGTGGGTGCACATGGCGTGCCCCCACTGATTCGAAAAGTGCACAATTGAAGATTTCCTGAGTTCTAAACGAAGGAACACCCAGTGGGTGATCAGATATAAAGCAACACTCAAAAGTTCAGTCGGAAATTTGCTAACCTGAACATTGGTCTGAAGGGCAGTGCTGGCATTGTAAGCTACCTGACTAGCTTCATGCATCACTTTCACTTGTTCCATGACAAGATTTGCCTGGCGAAGTGCTTCCCTAGCGGCGCCCGGCGAGTCGTCTGGAGTTTTATATGTAGCAAAGAGGGATGGCTCCAGAGCGGTCGAAGTAGTTACCGGGTCGGACGAGTGGAGTTACACCGGTGCAGCAGGTGTCTGTGCAGTCAACCCCGACGGACGATCAGTCGTCAGCGGGTTAGCGAATGTGACGTTGGTCCGAACCGGCCCTTCAGAATGCTCGACTATCGCCCCGGGCGCCGGTGTCGACTGATGAACTTGGACTTCAAGCTTCCTCCTGCTTGATCCTCCACTCTTCTTCCTCCTCTTCTGTAGAGGCACTTCTTCTTCTTCGTCGTCAGGAAGCACAATGATCTCTTGCGGAGCTACACAAAGAGAGAAGTATCAAATTTTCAGTCGATTGACCATCCACTCGACTAAATAGAACTTGGTTGAATGAACTTACTAGCTCGTGAGGTGGCCTCTTCGTCTCCTGGTGCCTTGTCAATGTCCATGTCAGTGGCAGCAGAGGTGGGACTGGAAGGACACATGAATTGGTCGGTCAGATCAAGAAAATCTTCAGTCGACCTACGAAAACACAAGCGAGATACTCACCCTCAGGCAACGGGGATGTCCATCTTGATTCGCGGCAATGTCTTCCGGGCCTTGGGAGGAGCAACTTTAGGCTGCTTGGCCACCTTCTTCGTCGGCTCTGGAGTCGACGTCCGAGTGCGCTTCTGAGTATTGGCACTCAGACCTACGTTTTTCCCACGCCCGCCAGCCGGATCTTGCTGCTGTTTGGATCGACGTTCGGAGCGCGGCGGCGAGTCAACTTCTTCTTCCTCGTCTGACTCCTCGCTATCCTCCTCCTCCTTTTCTCCCTGAGAATCCCAGTCACCACTCTCTTCTGCACTGTCCTCCCCCTCCTGGACCTGTTCCAGAGCTTGTTCACCATTGGGCATCAAATGCATCTCAGTAAATACCTGTAAAACAAATTGGTCGAACGAGAGTTGGTCAACATCAAGTGCAGTCAGAGCATTAATGGGAAACAGTCGGAACGAAAAGCATACCTTGTCGAGTGGGTTTACGCTGCTGAAGGGAACAACTCACCTAGATCCTTTGGGATTGTCCTGGTTGCCCATGAT
Source organism: Triticum dicoccoides (assembly GCF_002162155.2). NCBI lineage: Eukaryota > Viridiplantae > Streptophyta > Magnoliopsida > Poales > Poaceae > Triticum > Triticum dicoccoides. The sequence goes on along the minus strand of NC_041387.1, from coordinate 448,535,749 downwards.
GCCCCTCAGCCACAAAGCTACTATTTCAGACGACACTTCTTCTGGGTGGACCTGAGCAGTGTCATCCGGTTCAGAATACAACCACATTGGATGATCGTGAGCTTGGAGAGGTTGGATGCATCGACTGAGGAACACTTCCAGCAAGTCCATGCCAGTAACACCATCATTGATGAGCTGGACCACCCTATCCACCAACATCCTCGTCTCCATGGTCTCATCAGCGGTTACTTTCAGTGGGGCAGGAGTCTGAACACGGTCAAACGAGAAGGGGGAAGACCAGTCAGCTGACCTGAAGCTGCGACGTCCTGGCAGTAGAACCAGGTCGACTGCCAGCCCCTAACAGATTCAGGGAGAGTCATGGCAGGGAAGGTGTAGGACCTTGAGAAGAGGTGTCTAGAGGGGGGGGGGTGATTAGACACTAAGTACCAAAGTTGTAGTTTTTAACCCTTTTTAAGTTTAAGTGGAGTTTAGGCACATGTTTAACATTAACAACACATAGCAAGCAAGCATGCAAAGAGTATATGAGCAGCGGAAAATAAAGCATGCAACTTGCAAGAATGTAAATGGAAGGATTTTGGAGGATTCAAACGCAGTTGGAGACACAGATGTTTTTGGCGTGGTTCTGATAGGTGGTGCTATCGTACATCCACGTTGATGGAGACTTCAACCCACGAAGGGCAACGGTTGCGCGAGTCCACGGAGTCTCCACCCAAGAAGGGTCCACGAAGAAGCAACCTTGTCTATCCCACCATGGTCGTCGCCCACGAAGGACTTGCCTCACTAGCGGTAGATCTTCATGAAGTAGGCGATCTCCTTGCCCTTACAAACTCCTTGGTTCAACTCCACAATCTTTGTCGGAGGCTCCCAAGTGACACCTAGCCAATCTAGGAGACACCACTCTCCAAGAAGTAACAAATGGTGCGTTGATGATGAACTCCTTGCTCTTGTGCTTCAAATGATAGTATCCCCAACACTCAACTCTCTCTCATAGGATTTGGATCTGGTGGAAAGAAGATTTGAGTGGAAAGCAACTTGGGAAGGCTAGAGATCAAGATTCATATGGTAGGAATGGAATATCTTGGCCTCAACACATGAGTAGGTAGTTCTCTCTCAGAAATAGGATGCTGGAAGTGTAGGTTCAGTCTGATGGCTCTCTTCACGAATGAAGAGGAGGTGGAGGGGTATATATAGCCTCCACACAAAATCTAACCGTTACACACAATTTACCAATCTCGGTGGGACCGAATCAACAAACTCGGTCGGACCGATTTAGCAAATTTAGTGACCGTTAGGATTTCCGGTGGGACTGACATGCAACTCGGTGAGACCGATTCGGTTAGGGTTAGGGCATAACGTAATCTCGGTGAGACCGATTACACAAACTCGGTGGGACCGATTTTGGTAATTAGCTAACCAGAGAGTTGGTCAGGCAAACTCGGTGGGACCGATTACTCAAACTTGGTGGGACCGATTTTGGTAATAAGTTAACCAAAGAGTTTGCATTGTAATCTCGGTAGTACCGATTGCTCAAACTCGGTGAGACCGATTTGATAATGGACATACACAGAGAGATTACAATCCCATCTCGGTGAGACCGAGATCCCTATCGGTAAGACCGATTTGCCTAGGGTTTGTGGCAGTGGCTAAGACATCCAAACTCAGTGGCACCGGATAGAAGGAATCGGTATAGCCGATTTTGGCTTTGGGTTTAGGTCATTTGTGGATGTGAGAAAGTAGCTGAGGGTTTTTGGAGCATATCACTAAGCACATGAAGCAAGAGGCTCATTAAGCAACACCTCATCCCTCCTTGATAGTATTGGCTTTTCCTATAGACTCAATGTGATCTTGGATCACTAAAGTGTAAGATGAAGCGTCTTGAGCTTGAAGCTTGAGCCAATCCTTTGTCCTTAGCATCTTGAAGGAGTTCCCACATCCTTTAGTCCATGCCACTCCACTGTTGAACTTGTCTGAAAAATACTAGATAAAAGTGTTAGTCCAACAAGATATATGTTGACATTAATTACCAAAACCACCTAGGGAGCACTTGTGCTTTCAGAAGGCACTCATGTGCCTCTTTTGGATACCTAACCCCCACACATTTGGATGATGTGGGTTTTTGAATCACTCGACTTCGCCTTTTTTATCGACAGGGAACGAATGGTGAAGATGTGTTTGAAAAGACCCTAGTGCGGTCGACACCCTAAGAAGTTCTCGCACATCGATACAAATGCAGCTAAATATGTGATGGTGTTGGGAGAAAAGTGGTAGCTGAGCGCCAAAGAAGTTCAAGAATCCCTGGAAGAAGGGATGCGGAGGGAGCAAGAAACCCCGGTCGACGTGGGTGGCGAGCAGAACACACTCACCCGGTTGAGGTTGCGGCTCCATCTCCCCCTTCGGAAGCCTCGCCGCTCCCTTGGGGATCAATTCGGACTCCTCCAGTTCAGCTAGATCCTCCTGCCGGATTGAAGACTGGATCCAATCGCCCTGGATCCAGCCCGGCAGCAGCCCCGCATGCGACGACGACCGACGGGTCTGCTTCTTGCCTTTCGCCGCCCCCGTCGCCTTCTTAGCATGCTCTAGCACCGCCGTCTTGTCCTTCACCATGGCTGGAGAGCAGCAGCGTCGAGAGTGGAAGAGCTGGGCGCGGTGGAGAAGCAGAGGAGAAAGAAGAAGAAGAAGCAGGCGTGCACAGTACCAGCGCCTCGGACCCGTCGCCTTATAAAGGGCCGCCTCCGAGTGACTGACGCGCGGGACCAGGCAATCCCATCAAATCCCGGAACAATTGCGCACAACGTACGTGGCGAAAAAGGCGGCGCGGTAATCGAGGCATCGCTACTTATCCGGCCCGCTCGTTTAGGCGCTCACCACCCCGCGTGCTTCCCCAAAATTTCGTATCCCACGAAATCCGGGATACACTGCAGACAATCACGCCCGAGATCCCGCGCCCCAGCACAGCACTCGACACATGAGGTCACCAGTTTAATCGACAGTTCACTGAATGGATCAAGGCGACTGAATCGACACCGGCGTTCAGTCTCATAGAAGATACTCGTGAAGACACAAAGCTCGGAGCGGATTCAACTTGAACCTACTTTTCCTTCATACCTTAATCCATTCGGGGGCTACTTATGAGGATACAGACCTGGGGTAGGGTCATAGGCCTGACCTATACGTCCTACCCAAGGTCACTACCCAAGAAGACAAGAAGGTCAAGAGACTCCGTGATACCCCCGGTCAAAGGTGTCGAGTGCAATCCACTCGACACCATGTCACTCGGGAGTTTCCCAACCTACTGTCACTCGAATAATAGGAGAATCACTCGACCTCCCGAAGACTAGGAGTCAGTCAGCGTGCAACAGACATGCATTCACTCGTAGTCGTTAAGGCCATTAATAACACTTAAGGCTGGCATTATCAGTAACGCCACCACTTTATGTACATTCACTCCCTTGTAATGGAGGACGGGAGAGGTCCTGGCGAACTCTATATAAGCCACCCCCTCCTTTGGCACAAGGGTTCGCACCCCCTGTAATATCACACGCATAATCCAATCGACCGCCTCCGGGCACCGAGACGTAGGGCTGTTACTTCCTCCGAGAAGGGCCTGAACTCGTAAACCTCATGTGTACACCTTCACCATAGCTGAGATCTTGCCTCTCCATACCTACCCCCCTTTCTACTGTCAGACTTAGAACCACGACATCCGCCTGTCCACGGTCATTTTTAATGTGGTCTCATTGTGTCTTAAAGCGTCCTTGGCTATGCTGACTCGGGGACGCTTCGTATGTCATGTGCACTGCCTTGTACATGATGGTGCTATATGATCGAGCCCGTGTGGGCCCCACCACGAAAACTTCGGATGAAATCTCTATCATATGTTTGTTTCGACTTATTTTCCAAGTCAAATCCTTTTGTTTTGTTTTGAGTTGTGGTATTTGACTTGCTTCGAAGTCAAATGTGGATTCCATAACTTTTCCTAAGCGGTGTTCTCATATTTCTGTGGGAGTACTAATCCTTCTTGTTCACCAAGATTTTCATGTCAATCCTTTTCAATCAGTGCACTTCTCTTCAAGTTATTCCATACGGGCGTCGTTGAGAAGCTTGAGGATTATCCGTTTCATCTGTCCCAAGTTGCCTTTGTTTTCCCACCATCCCACCCTTTTTCTTCAAGGACTCAGATTTCTTAATCAAGTATCTATTTTATCCATGTGAAATCCCTTCATTCTTTTCAATCAATGTTCTTACCCAGTGATTCTCATGAAGATGCTTAGGAGCTACAAGTTCATCATTCTTCATTCTCATTTTATTCTCCCATGGATTCAATTCAAGCTTTTGGTGTTGATCATATCCCTTTCCTCATTTCAAATGCCTTCCCATGCCGGCGCACCTCATAATCATTCCTCGCTTGCTATTCAATTGTTCCGGAGTGCTGAAGATATCCCTGAAGATTCGTGTTTCCACTCTGCATCAATTTAAGCTATTCCGAGGTTCTTATCTCATTCAAGCCATTTAATTCAACCGGTGCAATCTCTCCTTAAAATTGTTTCAACGGTGTTTCTTTTGAGTGGTCCCTAACCCACAGGTCTTTTCCCAGGATCTTACCCGACTCTTCTAATTTTTCTGGAGTTATTCTCAGTTCCTTTCAAGGTGTGACGTTAGAATGAATTTTCATCAGTCAGATGCCTTCTCGAGGACCGCTTTCAAATTCTTTTCGTCCTTCGCTCAACCTTTCTTTATTCATTATTCCGGAGTCTCTCGACAATTTTTGGTGGTGTTTCTCATTGTCATTCTTAGTGTTCAAGACTAAACAAGAGTTTTTCCTCCAAATGTTTGTTCGTTCTCTTGAAGATTCATGGTTCTAGTTTCATGCCATACTCATAATTGTTTTCAATTGTGAGAATTCTTTAGAATTCTTCTCATACCCACCTGATGCATTTCATGAGTTGCTTTCCTTTCTCGATCATTTGAAGGCCATCATTTCAGAAGATTTCTTCATTCCTCCTATGTCTTGAGCTTGCGTTGGTTTTCCTTGAAGAGGAAAGGGTGATGCAGCAATAGTAGCGTAAGTATTTCCCTCAGTTTTTGAGAACCAAGGTATCAATCCAGTAGGAGGCTCCTCAAAAGTCTCACGCACCTACACAAACAAACAAAGAACTCGCAACCAATGCAATAAAGGGGTTGTAAATCCTTTCACGACCACTTGCGAAAGTGAGATCTGATAGAGATAGTATGATAAGATAAATATATTTTTGGTATTTTTTAATATAGATTGGAAAAGTAAAGATGCAAATAAAAGTAGATGGAAAGCTTATATGATAAAAGATGGACCTGGGGGGCATAGGTTTCACTAGTGGCTTCTCTCAAGATAGCATAAGTATTACGGTGGGCGAACAAATTACTGTCGAGCAATTGATAGAAAAGCAAATAATTATGAGATTATCTAGGCATGATCATGTATATAGGCATCACGTCCGCGACAAGTAGACCGACTCCAGCCTGCATCAACTACTATTACTCCACACATCGACTGCTATCCAGCATGCATCTAGAGTATTAAGTTCATAAGAACAGAGTAACGCATTAAGAAAGATGACATGATGTAGAGGGATAAACTCATGCAATATGATATAAACCCCATCTTTTTATCCTCGATGGCAAAAATACAATACATACCTTGCTGCCCCTGCTGTCACTGGGAAAGGACACCGCAAGATTGAACCCAAAGCTAAGCACTTATCCCATTGCAAGAAAGATCAATCTAGTAGGCCAAACCAAACTGATAATTCAAAGAGACTTGCAAAGATAACTTAATCACACATAAAAGAATTCAGAGGAGATTCAAATATTTCTCATAGATAAACTTGATCATAAACCCACAATTCATCGGATCTCGACAAACACACCGCAAAAAGAGTTACATCGAATAGAGCTCCAAGAAGATCGAGGAGAACATGGTATTGAGATCCAAAAGGAGAGAAGAAGCCATCTAGCTAATAACTATGGATCCGAAGGTCTGTGGTAAACTACTCACAACTCACCGGAGGGGCTATGGTGTTGATGTAGAAGCCCTCCATGGTTGATTCCCCCTCCAGCGGAGCGCCGACGAAGGCTCCAAGATGGGATCTCGCGGATACAGAAGGTTACGGCGGTGGAAATAGTTTTTCGTTGGCTCCCCTGATGTTTTCGGGGTACGTGGTTATATATAGGAGGAAGAAGTACGTCGGTGGCCGCCCGAGGGGCCCACGAGATAGGGGGCGCGCCCTGTAGGGGTGGGCGCGCCCTCCACCCTTGTGGCCGCCTCGGCTGCTTCTTGACTTGCACTCCAAGTCCTCTGGATCACGTTTGATCCAAAAATCACGCTCCCGAAGGTTTCATTCCGTTTGGACTCTGTTTGATATTCCTTTTCTTCGAAATACTGAAATAGGCAAAAAAACAGCAATACGGGCTGGGCCTCCGGTTAGTAGGTTAGTCCCAAAAATGATATAAATGTGTAAAGTAAAGCCCATAAACATCCAAAACAGGTAATATAATAGCATGGAACAATAAAGAATTATAGATACGTTGGAGACGTATCAAGCATCCCCAAGCTTAATTCCTACTCGTCCACGAGTAGGTAAATGATAAAAACAGAATTTTTGATGTGGAATGCTACCTAGCATAATTCTCAATGTAATTTTCTTTATTGTGGCATGATTGTTCAGATCAAAATGATTCAAGATAAAAGTTTATAAAACATAAAAAATAATAATGCTTCGAAGCATACTAACAAATAATCATGTCCTATCAAAATAGCATAGCCAAAGAAAGCTTATCCCTACAAAATCATATAGTATGGCCATGCTTCATTTTCATTACACAAAATACTCCCATCATGCACAACCCCGGTTTCAGCCAAGTAATTGGTTCATACTTTTTAATGCGCTTCAGTTTTTTCAACTCTTACGCAATACATGAGCGCAAGCCATGGACATAGCACTATGGTGGTATATGGTGGTGGTTGTGAGGACAAAAAGGGAGAAGATAGTCTCACATCAATTAGGCGTATCAACGGGCTATGGAGATGCCCATCAATAGATATCAATGTGAGTGAGTAGGGATTGCCATGCAATGGATGCACTAGAGCTATAAATACATGAAAGCTCAACAAAAGAAACTAAGTGGGTGTGCATCCAAATTGCTTGCTCACGAAGACCTAGGGCATTTTGCGGAAGCCCATCATTGGAATATACAAGCCAAGTTCTATAATGAAAAATTTCCACTTAGTATATGAAAGTGACAACATAGGAGACTCTCTATCATGAAGATCATGGTGCTACTTTGAAGCACAAGTGTGGTAAAAAGGATAGTAGCATTGTCCCTTCTCTCTTTTTCTCTCTTTTTATTTTTATTTTTTTATTTTCCTTTTTTTCTTTTTTTCTTTGGCCTTTCTTTTTTTTCCTTTTTCCTTTTCTTTTAAAGTCCGAAGTCTCATCCCGAATTGTGGGGGAATCATAGTCTTCATCATCCTTTCCTCACTGGGACAATGCTCTAATAATGAAGATCATCACACTTTTATTGATTTACAACTCAAAAATTACAACTCAAAACTAGAACAAGATATGACTCTATATGAATGCCTCTGGCGGTGTACGGGGATATGCAGTGAATCAAGAGTGACATGTATGAAAATTATGAAGGTGGCTTTGCCACAAATACGATGTAAACTACATGATCATGCAAAGAGGAATATTACAATGATGGAGCATGTCATAATAATGGAACGGTGGAAAGTTGCATGGCAATATATCTCGGAATGGCTATGGAAATGCCATGATAGGTAGGTATGGGGGCTGTTTTGAGGAAGGTAAATAACGGGTGCATGATATCAGCGAAAGTTGCGCGGTATAATAGAGGCTAGCAAAGTGGAAGGGTGAGTGTGCGTATATCCATGGACTCACATTAGTCATAAAGAACTCATATCTTATTGCAAAAGTCTACTTGCCCTCGAAGCAAAGTATTACTACGCATGCTCGTAGGGGAAGGGTTGGTAGGAGTTAACCATCACGCGATCCCGACCTCCACTCATAAGGAAGATAATTAAAGGAGCACCTCATGCAACAAATTTATCACACAACTTTTACCATACGTGCATGCTACGGGACTTGCCAACTTCAACACAAGTATTTCTCAATTTCATAATAACCCACTAGCATGACTCTAATATTACTACCTCTATATCTCAAAACAATTATCAAGCATCAAATTGATCCTAGTGTTTTATCCACTTCCTATGATAGTTTTTATTATACCCAACTTGGATGCTCATCATTCTAGGACCAAATTTATAACCATAGCAAATACCATGCTGTTCTAAAAGACTCTCAAAATAATATAAGAGAAGCATGAGAAATTAACAATTTCTTCAAAATTAAGCCACCGCCGTGCTCTAAAAGATATAAGTGAAGCACTAGAGCAAATACTATCTAGCTCAAAAGATATAAGTGAAGCACATAGAGTATTCTAGTAAATTCTAATCAAGTGGGCTTCTCCCAAAAGGTGTGTACAGCAAGGAGATTGTGGTAAACTAAAAAGCAAAGACTAATATCATACAAGATGCTCCAAGCAAAACACATATCATGTGGCGAATAAAAATATAGCTCCAAGTAAAGTTACCAATGAACGAAGACGAAAGAGGGGATACGTTCCCGGGGCATCCCCAAGCTTAGGATTTTGGCTATTCTTGAATATCTTGGGGTGCCATGGGCATCCCCAAGCTTAGGCTCTTGCCACTCCTTATTTCATAGTCCATCAAATCTTTACCCAAAACTTGAAAACTTCACAACACAAAACTCAACAGGAAATCTCATAAGCTCCGTTAGTGAAAGAAAGCAAAACCACCACATAAGGTACTGTAATGAACTCATTCTTTATTTATATTGGTGTTAATCCTACTGTATTTCAAGTTCTCTATGGTTCAAACTACTTAATACTAGCCATAGATGCATCAAAATAAGCAAACAACACACGAAAGGCAGAATCTGTCAAAAACAGAACAGTCTATAACCCACGAATACTTCTAAAACTCTAAAAATACTACCAAAATAGGAAGTCCTGGGAAATGTGTCTATTGATATACAGAAAAAAGAATCAACATAAAAGCACGTTTCTGTGATTTAACAAAACTAATTTTGTGCGTGCAAAGTTTCTGTTTTTCAGCAGAATCAAATCAACTATCACTATAGGTTATCCTATAGGTTCTACTTGGCACAAACACTAATTGAAACATAAAAACACATCAGAAGGTAGATGCAAAATTTATTACTAAACAGAAACAAAAACAAAAAACACAAATAAAATTGTGTTGCCTCCCAACTAGCGCTATCGTTTAACGCCCTTAGCTAGGCATAAAAGCGAGGATAGATCTAAGTAGTGCCATAATAATAAGATAAATCTTGAAAACTCATCTCATATTCTCTACGTTCAGCAGCAAGTTTTCTTTGAGGCAAGCAAAAGTAATCAAAAGGGCTAAGTTTAATGGGACAAAAGTCCCCAACATCAATCACAGGAGGGATGGGTTCCTCCTTTGGCCCTTCATAGTGCACAACTAGTTCATCGTTATAAGCATTCTTTTGGTAGAATTTCGTGAGCCTATACTCAAGAGAGTATTCTAGATCATTATTTTGAGGAGCAAAATCATTATTAAGTTAGGAAATTCTATCAACTAGGACATTGGTAGGAACCTTTTTTCTAAGGTTTTCACTGAAAGCAACATAGTCCAAAGATTGAAAACGCCTAATTTCCTCTTGATCAAAGAGGATCGCCTCTATGGGAGGACGATCGGCGTCCACCCTATAGTGCACAAAGATTTCTTTGGCTTCCCTTATTATAAATCTAAACTCATTAGCCAAAAAGATAGTAAAGACAAGCTTAACAGAAGAATGCTCAATATTAGAAAATTCCAAGAAAATTCTTTGAATGCAAGGGTGCATATGCATAAATTGTCTTTTGATCTCAACTACAAGAATAGCGATAGCATCCGCAAGACTACAAGTTCTATGAAGAATAGAACCACCCATAGAAGGTAAATCCCCGACACAAGTAAAGAAATCTTGAATAACACCTTTTCCAATAATGTTACCACTACCGATTCGAAACTTTTTAGTATGCAAGATAGGGGGTTCTTCAGCAAGAGCATCAGAATTTTCCATGTTATCATTATTGTCCATATCGGTGATAATTTCCCCAATTTCAGACATAACGGCAAACAAAATCAAGGGAGAAGAAGAGAGCAAGCGAAACAGAGAGGAGATTGGGAAAGAGAGGGCGAATAAAACGGCAAGGGTGAAGTGGGGGAGAGGAAAACGAGAGGCAAATGGCAAATAATGTAAATGCGAGGGAGATGAGTTTGTGATGGGTACTTGGTATGTCTTGACTTGAGTGAAGACCTCCCAGGCAACGGCGCCAGAAATCCTTCTCGCTACGTCTTGAGCTTGCGTTGGTTTTCCTTGAAGAGGAAAGGGTGATGCAACAATAGTAGCGTAAGTATTTCCCTCAGTTTTTGAGAACCAAGGTATCAATCCAGTAGGAGGCTCCTCAAAAGTCCCACGCACCTACATAAACAAACAAAGAACTCGCAACCAACGCAATAAAGGGGTTGTCAATCCCTTCACGGCCACTTGCGAAAGTGAGATCTGATAGAGATAGTATGATAAGATAAATATATTTTTGGTATTTTGTAATATAGATTGGAAAAGCTTATATGATAAAAGATAGACCCGGGGGCCATAGGTTTCACTAATGTCTTCTCTCAAGATAGCATAAGTATTACGGTGGGTGAACAAATTACTGTCGAGCAATTGATAGAAAAGCGAATAATTATGAGATTATCTAGGCATGATCATGTATATAGGCATCACATCCGCGACAAGTAGACCGACTCCTGCCTGCATCTACTACTATTACTCCACACATCGACCGCTATCCAGCATGCTTCTAGAGTATTAAGTTCATAAGAACAGAGTAACGCGTTAAGAAAGATGACATGATGTAGAGGGATAAACTCATGCAATATGATATAAACCCCATCTTTTTATCCTCGATGGCAAAAATACAATACGTGCCTTGCTGCCCCTGCTGTCATTGGGAAAGGACACCGCAAGATTGAACCCAAAGCTAAGCACTTATCCCATTGCAAGAAAGATCAAACTAGTAGGCCAAACCAAACTGATAATTCGAAGAGACTTGCAAAGATAACTTAATCACACATAAAAGAATTCAGAGGAGATTCAAATATTTCTCATAGATAAACTTGATCATAAACCCACAATTCATCGGATCTCGACAAACACACCGCAACAAGAGTTACATCGAATAGATCTCCAAGAAGATCGAGGAGAACATGGTATTGAGATCCAAAAAGAGAGAAGAAGCCATCTAGCTAATAACTATGGACCCGAAGGTCTGTGGTAAACTACTCACAACTCATCAGAGGGGCTATGGTGTTGATGTAGAATTCCTCCGTGGTCGATTCCCCCTCCGGCGGAGCGTACAGAAGGTTACGGCGGTGGAAATAGTTTTTTGTTGGCTCCCCTGATGTTTTCGGGGTACGTGGGTATATATAGGAGGAAGAAGTACGTCGGTTGCCGCCCAAGGGGCCCACGAGATAGGGGGCACACCCTGTAGGGGTGGGCGCGCCCTCCACCCTCGTGGCCGCCTAGGCTGCTTCTTGACTTGCACTCCAAGTCCTCTGGATCACGTTTGTTCCAAAAATCACGCTCCCGAAGGTTTCGTTCCATTTGGACTCCATTTGATATTCCTTTTCTTTGAAATACTGAAATAGGCAAAAAACAGCAATACGGGCTGGGCCTCCGGTTAGTAGGTTAGTCCCAAAAATGATATAAATGTGTAAAGTAAAGCCCATAAACATCCAAAACGGGCAATATAATAGCATGGAACAATCAAAAATTATAGATACATTGGAGACGTATCAATTCCCATCTTTCAACTTCATTTCCGTAATTCTTCTCAATTCATGCCTCTTCATTCGTCTGCATATTGTTTTGGTGCTTTGCTCAAGTATTCTCGAGTCAGCTTGTGATCTCTTTGTTCCCATATATCTAAGTTCCCTCAAGTATTTTTGTTCATTTTTAAACTCTTCCCGGCGATTCATTCTCTTTTCTTTATTCATTTTCAAGTTCTTACGGTGGTTCGTTCAAGATTCCTCTTCCTTTGTTATCATATTAATTCATTTGTTCTTCCCAAAATTCCTACAGGTGGTTTGTGGAAGACCTTACCAAGTTGCGCTATATCTCTCTTGAATCTTTTTAAGAAGAATAAGTGGCATGCCAAATTCATTGTGGGTCATCAATTTAATTGATGAAGGATAAGCATAATGTAATTCATATTGTTGTTTCATCGAGTAAATTCAATTCCTTATTCTGGAGGTTCATCAAAATTCTCGGTTTCAATTGTTTCATCTTTCTTTTTTTGGAGTTCCAAGTTTTCTCATTATATCATCACGAAGCTCCATCTAAATCATTGCAAGCCTTCATTTTGTTCTTTCAACTTTCCTTTCATTGTGATTATCTTGTTATCTATCTGGAGTTCTTCACAAGTTTCTTCATGGTGGTTCATCAAAGATTCCTTTCATTATCGAAGTGTTCATCAAGATTCTTGTTGGAGCTCAAGCATTATTCTTCTTGAATTTGAAGTGCAATTCATTTCTCCCTTATCTTTTAAAGTGCAGTTTTGCATCTCTTCGTGCCCTTCAACTAATCAATCATTTGGTAGTGGCAAAATTTCACCTCAAGTTTTGAGATGTTTTCCATAAGCCCACAACAAGTGTATTCTTTTCGTTGTTAATTTTTCAACAACTCCACTCAACTATACTTTTTAAGGATGCTCTTTCAATTTTAGTCGGGAGAGTTGTCATTTTTCTTCTCCGTTCTTCTTTTCAAGGATCTAGCTACTATTCTTTCATTACACAGGCTTGTGTTGATGCTCTTTTTGAAGTATCATCTCATCTTGTCAAATTCATGCTATTTCCTCCCATTTTCAACCGGAGTGGTTTCAATATCTATCTTGTCACCTAAGCTCTTCATTCTGCTCGTGTTCCTTGTTCCTCTTTGCTGACAGAATGTTTGCAATCTCGTTCATCTCCATTGTATTCTTTCTTTCAATTTTTTCAACCTCTCAAGGTTTGTGGGTTCAATAGTTTGTCAAAGAAGCAAATTAATTTTACCCCTTCTCTTCCTCTTCCGTTTGTCATCCCAAGACCTTGGGGCAAGATTTCCTGTAAGTGGAGGAGAGTTGTAACGACCCGAGACCGACACTCTAGAAGCCTTCCAGTTTTTTTTGTTATTTTGTTTTATTTGTTGCATTCATCATTGCATCATCTCATCATGCAACCCTTTTTAAAACTCAGCTAAATAAATTGCATAGGTCATTGATCGATTTAAATCAAGGGAATTCACATGGTGATTTCTCTTTATAACATATCCTCCCAATATTTGGGGAGCTACTATAAATATTCCAATGTTTTGGAATCAACCACAACCCACTTGCAATTTAATTCTCATGCCTTTTTCTTTATGTTTGTTCTCCAAACTTCCTCCATAATTCTTTCTCCATTTATCGAGGCTCCTCCTAAATTCTCAACATTTTTGGACCTACCGAATACCCCCTTATTTCTCACACTCATTCGAGTTAAATTCAAATGAGGTTGAATTCAACTTCACGCCCATGCTCACTTTCTATTTTTCTTAGATCAAGCTCATTTTTATGAGTCTGGGAAAATTATCCGCATGCGCAAATTCTTTCCCTAACCCTCTCTTTCTTTTTCTTCTCTCTAATTATTTTCTGCTAAAGAATATGAGGGAGAGAGAGAGAGCCCAACCAGGCATCTTGGGTGCTACATCGCGCCAACGGAGCCTGTGGTGTGTGGCGCGGCGGGCTGCCATGCCTTCACCCCAGAGCTGCGCCGCGTCGTCTGGCCCGGCAAGTTCAAGCCAGATCCGCCTCCATGCTACGAGGGCACTCCCGATCCCGTGGAATTCCTCCAGCTTTATGATTTGAGCATTGAAGCAGCGAACAACAACGACAAGGTCATGGCGAACTGGTTCCCCATGACCCTCAAGGACAGCGCACGTTCTTGGCTCCTGAACCTCCCGGTGGGGTCGATCTCCTCCTGGGACGAGCTTCGCGAGTGCTTCATCGCCAACTTCCAGGGGACTCGAGACTGCACTCCTGCAGTAGGTGACCTGCGGCACGTGAAGTAGCAGCCGGGCGAGACCTTGCACAAATACATACAACGCTTCACCAACATTCGCCTTGAGATCCTAAAGGTGTCGGACAAGGCCATCATTTCAGCGTTCTCTGATGGCGTCCAGGATGTCAAGATGAAGGAGGAGCTTGCCATCCACGAGGACTTGTGTTCAACCCTGGAGATGTTCAACATGGAGAGTAGGTGCGCAAGGGTAGAGGAAGGTCGCCTCTCCCTCTTGGAGCTTTCGGAGGCAGATCCTAAAGACAAGAAGGCCAAGGCTAAGGAGGCAAATCACAAGGGCCATGCTGTGCTTGCGGCCGAGCCCGGGTTGAAGCGCGGTCGTGACCACGACGAACCCCCCAGAGGAAACCGCCCATTTTGTGTCTTCCACAATGTTCACAGCCACAACACCAACGACTGCCAGGAGCTCAGGGAAATCCGTGACGGGCGCCTTGGATGTCGTCCTGAGCGCAACGATCGCGACTACATCCACGGTGGAGGCCGCTGGGACAACCGCGATCCCTGCCAGGACTAGCGCGACCAACCCCGCAAAGACCGCTGGCAAGGCCAACCTCATGACGGCCCTTGGCGGGACCGGCCTCGTGAGGACCGTCCTCAGGGCAACACTGACCTCCCTCCGCTGCCGCTGCCACCAAGGAGAAATGACGACAACCGCTAAGACGATGGGGCTGGGAACTTCCAAGAGCCTCGTGCAGTCTGCTACATCCTGGGTGGTGCTTAGGCACCTGCCTCTCATCGCATCTTCAAGAAGTTAGCTCGTGAGGTGAACGCGGCCCTTCCCAAGCCTGAGGCGTCGGGTCCCCTCAGGTGGTCCAAACACGCCATCACCTTTGACTCCATGGACCAACTCAAGTGCTCAGCTGCCGCTGGCTCGCTGTCAGGACCCCGATCCTAAGTCACACCGATCTAGCATGTAACACATCATATCACTTTGCGGCCTCACGCACGGTATTCCCACGGGTGCCACCTTACCTGGCCCGGGACCGTTTGCGCCTTTTGGCTCACGTATATGATAGTGCCGCTAGCATCCATATGACAAAGAACCCGGGCTGACATGGCTAGTCGTGAACCCAAAGTGGCACTAACTTACAGGGACAGGCATACATGACCCAGCAACGAACGTGTCGGTCATCAGCGAGTGAATCCGGGCTGTAGCAACTGGGCTAGCAGGACTCCGGTAAACCGGGCTGTAGCGGGCTAACAGGACTCCGGTAGACACCGCGTGACATTTCCCCGAAGGGACAGACACAGGAACGAAGAAGGACACATGCCGGCCAGCCTAAGTGTTCTGGAGCAGTAGCAAGCTACCAAGGCTCAGTGGAAGCACTAGGAGACATTTCCCGGTAAGAGAGGCTACCAAGGATAAACAACTAGATAGTCAGATCCCACACATACCAAGCATTTCAATAACATACACACAATATGCTCGATATGTGCAAATACAACATGGCATCACAACATGACTCTACAACTCAAGTATTTTATTCAATAGGCTCCGAGGAGCGAGATATTACAAGCATGAGTCTCATGACCCAACATTCAGAGAAAACAAGTCAAGCACAAGCGGAAGCTTAACATGTCTGAGTACAGACATCTACAAATGAAAAAGGCTGAGAAGCCTGGCTATCTACCAGATCCTGCCAAGGGCACAAGATCGTAGCTGAGGTAACAAGCTAAACGTCGAAGTCCACGTGGAACTACTAGCCTGAAGTCTGTCTGCAAAAACATAAATTAAGCAACGTGAGTACAAATGTACCCAGCAAGACTTACATCAGAACTAACTACATATGCATCATTATCAACAAAGGGGTGGTGGGGTTTGACTGCAGCAAGCCAGCTTTGACTCGATGGCTATCCTGAACTATGACTGCAAGTAACTCTTTTGAGGTGGCGCACACGAGTCCACATATTCACCATATCAATACACCACTATGGATCCGCTCCCGTCTCCCTACGAGAGCGCCATCCATAGCACTCATGGTTATCTTGCGTATTTTAGAGTATCCACTTTCACTTGTCTATGAACTGTACAGGCAACCCAGAAGTCCTTTACCGTGGACACGGCTATTCGAATGGATCATATTAACCCTGCAGGGGTGTACTTCCTCACACATGCTCTCACCACTTACCGCCGTTTACACGACATGTACTCGGCAACCTTCAAGCGGAAGCCCAGCGAGGGTGTCGGCCACGACCTGACTAACCACACGTCTCTCGTCCAGGTTTATCGCCTATTCGGGTTCCATCCGCAAGGAGATCCGGCCGGGGTGTCGCTCACGGCCCCAAATGATGTGAGTAGGGTTCCCAAGCCCACCATCCGGGTGCCACTTGGTACACCGTGCCACTGTGCCTAGTCTGTCCCAAGCCCACCTGTACCGGGTGCCACTTGGTACACCGTGCCACTGTGCCTAGTCTATCCCAAGCCCACCTGTACCGGGTGCCACTTGGTAGACTACTAACACTACCTACAAACACCAGAAACTAGTTGCAACTCCTGGACAGAGATCGAGTTGATTAATAAGTCAAGAGAGCTTGGAGCGCCCGGAGCCCAATGTGTGGTAGTAACTGTTCATGGATCACAAACACAGAACTCAGTTCCTGAGGATGGCTGCAATGAGACAACCCACCATGTACTCCTACATGGCCTCTCACCGCTACCTTTACCAAATCGTGTTCACACACTTAGCTCACACACAATAGGACATGTTCACACACCTCTGATTCATGCCCGATGAATCAGACCTGACTCAACTCTAAGCAGTAGCAGGCATGACAAACAAGCATGAATGAGTAGGCACAACAGGGCTCAAACAACTCCTACTCATGCTAGTGGGTTTCATCTATTTACTGTGGCAATGACAGGTCATGCAGATGATAAATGGGTTCAACTACCGCAGCAAGTAACAGATGAATCGTTGTTGTCCTAATGCAATAAAAGAGAGCATGAGCGAGAGAGTGGGATTGTATCGGAATGAACAAGGGGGTTTTGCTTGCCTGTCACTTCTGAAGATAATATAGTTCTTCATCGGTGTCATCGGACTCATCGTCGGAACACGTCTACTGAAGGGGGACAATCACCGACAAACAAAGAAGAAACACAATCAATGCAATGCAACAATATGATGCATGATTATGACATGGCAATATGCTATGATTTAAGCTAATGCAACTAGCAACAAGTTAAATGGAGTTGGTTTGAACCCTAGGTTCAAATTCAAACTCCATATGTTATTATTCAAATGCCTTTATTTGTTTTGCCCAAATCAGCAACTATAAGTTGTTCTAACATGCATGAAACCAGTACAGATGGATACATTGGATTTTTCTGATCATTTTTCATATATAATTTATCTCATTTGGAGTTACGGTTGAATTTATATGATTTTTAGAATTTTATACAATTTTCTGGAATTTCTTGAATTAAATTAAATCCAGAAAATAATTAACTGTGTCAGCACTACGTCACTATGACATCAGCGGTCAACAGGCGTCGACCAGGTCAAACCTGACCAGCGGGGTCCACACGTCAGTGACTGCGGCTAATCCTAATATAAATTAAACCTAACCTAGTTTAATTAGTCGGGCGGGCCCGCATGTCAGTGAGTCAGTGGCTTAACTAAATTTAGTTATTAATTTAACCAAAAGTTAGCAGGGGCCGGCCCACACGTCAGTGACCCACTGGGGTCAATCGGTGGTCAAACCTGGGTCAACTGGGTCAAAACCTGCCGGCGACCCGACACCGGCGAGGTCAGACGCGGCGGAGAACTGCGGGTTTCGCGCTCCAGCGTCCAAACGGACGGAGGAGACCACCTATGGACAGCTGGTGATCCGCACGTCGAGTGGTGCAGTCAGTTACCCCGGGGGCGACCTATATCGACGGCGGCGAGCTCAAAGGCGGCGGCCGGAGTTCGGGTCTCAGCGGTTTCGGCGTTGCGGTGCACAGCAGGAGCAACTGGAGGGGGTTTTGGGCTTCTGGCATTGCGCTTAGCACGGCTGTGCGCTTGGTTGTAGCTCTAGGTGACGGTAGCCACGGTGGCGTCATGGCCGGCGGAGCCGAGCTCGCGGCTCCGGTGGGATCGGCAGCTACAGGACAGGAATGAGCTCGGGGAGGAAGGGGAAAGACGCAGCAGCTCACATCGAGTTGAACGGAGGCCTCTGCGTGCTCGGGGAGGGGCTAGTGACGACGGGAGGTCGCTGGCGATCTCGGTGGCCCGAGGAGGAAGAAGACGTCGGGGACGGCGCTCCGGGGTTCTTCCCATTGCGTGTCTCAGTGGAGACGGTGTAGAGGTTGACGATGGAGCTTCTTGGTGCGTCGGAGAGGTGAGGGGTGGACGGTGTCCGTGTCTACGGTGAGCGGCGGCGACGGTAGCATTCGGCCGTGCGTGTGAGAGAGAGTCAGAGGGGAGGAGGAGCACGG
Source organism: Triticum dicoccoides (assembly GCF_002162155.2). NCBI lineage: Eukaryota > Viridiplantae > Streptophyta > Magnoliopsida > Poales > Poaceae > Triticum > Triticum dicoccoides. The sequence continues at coordinate 448,517,069 of NC_041387.1, read as the reverse complement.
GGAGAGTGGGAGAGGGCCAGAGGGGTTGCGTGGCGTCATCGAGACGCGTCGGGAAGGCAGGAGGTGGCAAGCAGGAGGTGGCCGCGTTCGGCTGCGCGCTCGCCACACACCTACTTCTCCTTCTGGCAGAAGGTTGAAGAAGCAGGCAGCGCTGGCTGGGCTGGGCCAGCCAACTGGGCCGCCAGGTGGCCTGGCCAGGTGGGCTGCCAGGTACAGTGCCCTCTCTCTCTGATTCCATTTTGTTTTTCTTTTCCTATTTTATTTTGTTTGTTTTGATTTAGTAGAAGTACTAAACCATTTTATTTGCTTCTGCAAATTATTGTATGGACTAGAGATATTACTCTAGAGCCCCACAATAATTTCCAAAATTATTGAGCATGTATTTCTTTTATATCAAAAATAAAGCCAATTCAATTACATTATGATTTAACTTCCAAAGCCCAATTAAATACTTTTAATGCTCTAAAAATATTGGTTAGAATTTTACCTCTTACCAATATTTTCAGGGATTAAAATGAACATTTTCTTGGACATAGTGTAAGAAATTTTAACTTGATCATTTTAGAGAATGATTTCTGAGGGTTTCAGCTAACCCCATTTCAACTTTCTGGGAAAATTAAACATGATGCAACAGCAAGTGCTAGCACTAGGCAGACCAGAACTAGGGATGTGACACTCTCTCCCGATGCTCTGCACGCTGACCATCAACAATGTCCTGGTGACCAAGGCCCTCATCAACGATGGCGCGGGGCTCAAAGTTCTTTCCATCGAGACATTTGAAATGCTCCAAGTGCCCTACGACCAGCTCCTCCCCACCAAGCCCTTCTCAGGGGTGACCGATGGATCCACCATCCCCCTGGGCCAGGTGCGCCTCCCAGTCACCTTTAGCAAGCGTGGCAACTACCACACCGAGCTCATCGACTTCGACATCGCCCACATCAGCCTCCCGTACAATGTCATCCTCGGGTATTCGGCCCTCGCCAAGTTCATGGAAGCAACTCACCATGGCTACAACAAGGTCAAGATGCCAGGAAGTGGTGATATCATCATGGTCGCCTGCGACGAAAAGGATGCGGTGTGCTCCCTCAAGCGTACCTACCAGGCTGCAGTAGTCGAGAAATCTGATGGTGAGGGTGCCATCCTGCCTCCTGAGGCCATCCCCAAGAAGAAGAAGCAACTCCTCCCCAAGGGCCGTCAAGAGGCTGGGGCACCTGACGATCGTACCTCAGTCCCCACGCCTGTTGCTGGGGCGCCCTTCCCTCTCGCATAGGAAGGCGTGCCCAGCGCCCCCCTCAGGACGTGCTCGGGGGCTATCATCTGGAGGGCCTGTGACCTGACCAGCGCGACGAGGGAGGCGTTCGGGCACCACGTTGAGGCGTGTTGTGACACACCCCTCCGTGAGCAAGGCCAAGGCACCAGGCACGCAAGAATTCATGACCAAGGCAATCGAAGATCTTGAGGAGGCGCGAGCCATACATGGCGAGCATCGCCCGGCGCCACTGAGTGCAGCTGCGGTGCCTGATATGGGCAGTGGGCTACACGTCCATGTCAACATCCCAGACCTCAACAGGGCTGCTTCGCAGGACCTCTTCTGGCCGCCCCCATCGTCCGGAGTGGGGGCTACCGCTGCAGCTACGTCTGCATGATGTTTGGCTTGCTGAACATGGGCGCCTCGTACCATCACTACATGCAGGGTGTCTTGGCGGCTCACGAGGCCAGGCACCAGGCTATCTTGACGGAGGAGGCGCCGGACCCTCGTGAGCCCCCCGGACCTCCAGAGCCTCCCGGGCCTCAGTAGCCGGTCGACTTGTGAGGAGCGATCTCTGCAGCACGCATCTTTAGCTACTCCAATGCTTTCGCAATGATGGTACTAGGTGACCTTTTGGTTTGTTTAACTGAGGGAGACCCCGGGCTGCATTATCCTCAAGCTGTCAGGGACCGCCTCCCCCAATTAAGTTACTTCAGTTCATGTACCCTGGATTGGTTATGTTTTGCGAGCTATTCTGGCTTTTTGACATTACGACTGGTCATGCATCACCTCCGGAGTCGCTCCTGTGGGCCTCGCGCGTTGGCTGATCTCCTCTCAAACGACCCACATGAGGGGGCTACCGGCACAACACCTATGCTCGGGTCCGTCCCTGCAGCGCTGATAAATCTAAGAGACTGAACTCTGGCTCACGGGACGGCCCCGTGCATGTCACCTCACCAAGTCCTTAGTGACTATGTCTTCTCACTGAACGTCCGCGAGCGGATCAACAAGCGTGCGTTGCCCCTTATGCTTAATGACTAACTAACCTGCAGGGGTTCAGGAGGCAAAGCCTCACGACCATGGCACGTCAGCCCCGACATCTTGCAAAGTCTAAGTGAAAGTTGTCCTGAATCCCGTGTGGTGGCGGGTATGGCTTTTACCGAGCACCGCCACGCGGCAGGCTATTCCTCTTTTGTGCAAATCGCTTGCACATTAAAGGGGGGGCCCTAAGAATCGCGACTCAGGAGCTCCTACTGGCTCTCGAGCCCTCACCCCCTGGCCTTGGCCACGACACTGCGACCTGGCATACCAACGGCGGCTGAGCTCTACTCCAGGGCCAGGTCCTGAGGATGTAGAGCATTATGATGAGCAGAGGGAGAGGAATCACTAGGCTCGCGGGGGAATGCAGGAAAAGAGCCTGACCCGCCAGTGCCAATGTTTGCTCGATCGCTTCCTGGAATATGACATGCATCAATCCCCTCACACGCCCCTAGCAGGGGCTTATTCTAATCCAATGCAGGCCAAGGGACACGCGCAAGGTCGGGATCCCCGGGAAGGCTCGCCTCCATGGCGGAGGAATCATCGCGAAACGCAACCCCGCTAAGCTAAGTTATCATGTGCACACGAGCATGAGTTTTTTACGCTAGCACGTTATTCTTTCACGACCTCGCTCGGGCAAGGGACCCTCCTTTTTAACCTTTCGATGGTCGCTTGAGCATCAAGGGGGACCCCCCCGAGCATCGTGCCTCGGGGGCTCTTACCGGACCTCAGGTCGCTCACGTCCTGGCCTTGCACACAGCATCGTAACCTGGCATACCAGCGATGGCTGAAGCCCACCTTGGGACTGTGTCCTATCGACGTAGAGCAACACGCTGTCATGAGATCAAAAAGGGGACCAATGCCCAATCGGGAAATGTGAGCGCGGACAAGAGCATGAGCCGGAGGCATTAAAACAAAGGCGCGAGCGTTGTGGTTCTTACATGCCCCCTCGGGACCCTTCATGATTCTGATACAGGAAACAAAACAAAACAAAAGACCAGCGAGGACTGTTGCTCAGGAGGTGCAGGTCCGGGCATCGTCGCTTCTTCTCCCTACGGCCGGGCACGGCGGCGCGATGGCTTGCTGTAGTAGTCGTCGCTCGAGCTCTCTTTGGGCGAGGAACCGCCGCTGCTGGAGGTGTCGGGGACAAGGCCAAGGGCAAGTTCATCGCCTGTGGCCTTGCCGCCTTGCCGGCCCTTGTCACCGGCAGGAAGGCCACCGCCGCGGCTGCCGTCCCTAGGGTAGCACTTCAGGCGCTTGCCGTCCTCCCCGAAGACCTTGAAGAAGAGCATCGATGCCCCGTTGTACTCAAAGTGGAGGGCGTGCCTCCCTTCCGAGTTGTAGACGCTGGCGATCGCTTCCCATCCCTGACTCTATCGAAATTCGGGTTCCGCAAACCATTGAGAGATTCGAACTCTGGGGTGTATGCGGAGATATCAACCTCCCCAGTCTCCCCGCTTGCTAATCTCACAGCCTAGCATGATGAACTCGAAGGAAAGGGGACACAACAGTTTACCCAGGTTCGAGCCACCTTGCGGTGTAAAACCCTACTCCTCCTTTGTGGTGGATTTTCCTCGAAGGGCCGAGGATGAACTAGTACAGTGGAGAACAACCTTAGGTGGTGTGTTCTTGGGCTCAAGTAAGCTGGTGAGGGTGGAATGGATTCGGTCAACTTGATCCGTCGTCCCTCATCCATGGTGGTGTCTAGGTCCTATTTATAGTGTCCTTGGTCCTCTTCCCAAATGAAGGCAGGAAGGGAGCCAGCCTGAGCAGGCTGCTCCCCTTGGAGGTCTTGGTGTTGTCCGCCTTGCAAGGCTTGGCCCCTCGCGAGGGTCTTGGGTTGTTGATGTCGAAGCTGGGTAGTACCAGGCCATTTGATGGAGCCACGCCGCGGGCCGCAGGCAGGCAAGTCTGGGTACCCCCATTCCCAGAAAGTCAACAGTAGCCCCCGGGCCCAAGGTGCACTTGGACTTGGCTTCAAGGCGAAGCCAAAGGGAAAGTGCGGAGCGCCGCGGGCCCTAATCGCCTGTAGCCTTGGGCGACACGTGGCAATTGATGGGACGTGGGTGTCTTCGCTTCCCCACACTGCCTCGACAACCGTTCGACTTGACGAGTCACTACTGCATGCAGAGAAAACCATCATTGTGTGGGATCGAAGAGGTCGCCAGTTGGCCTTCCTCTGGCTATAAATGAGGGGGAGGGGCAGAGCCCCCCTCGCTCATCTCTATCTTCATCTTCTCACTGTCTGTTCCTTCTTCTCCGCCTTGTTGTAGTTGCAGAGCCCATGGCGCCGACGAGGAGGTTCACCACCGCCAAGAAGGGGAAGGCCCCCAAGGAAGGGCCAATTTTGCCACCGCCCAAGAGGGGCGCGACTGCCCCCAGAAGCACGCTGCGACCCTGGCGGCAACTTCTAGGGGGCGCAGGCGCACCTCTCAAGGAGCTGGCATCTCTCTTGGTAGCTATGGCAGCGCTTCTTCTCATGGAGGGGGCCGCCGGGAACGGGGCAGTCCCCATGATGAGGGAAGACACGCCATGGTCACCCGGCCTCCTCGGCCGTGCTTCCCCTCGGTGGATGTGCTCCCGGAGTTTGTCGTGTGGTTGGAGAAGCCCGCTGGTACCTTGCTCTGGCTTCCATGCTTCTTTGCCGGCGAGTTGCCGGCCACGGGGCTCGACGGCCTCTGGCTGCAGGCTGACGACTGCTGCAGCAGAGCCTCGTGGGTCGAGGTCGAGGTCACCGCAGCAGGCATCATGGTCTTGACCCGTGGTTGGCAGGAGTTTTCCCGCGTACGAGGCCTGAGCAGGAGGTGCACCCTCCACTCCAAGTACGACAACCTCATGACCCTGTTCGTGAGGGTGTTCAAGGAGGACGGCCGCTGCGCGGGGTGCTGCCCAGAAGACGGCAGCGGCGACGATGAGCTTGGTCTTGACGACGGCCGCGATGGTGACGAGGGTGTGCTTGCCCTTGACGACGGCCGTGCTTCCTCCAGCAGAGGCGGATCCTCTTCAGGAGAGAGCTCCAGCAACAACAGCTATGACCAACCTCCGAGCCGCCAAGCTCGCGTAGGGGAAGGCAATGGGTTGTCTCGCCGCCGCGCCCCAGTGAAGTAGGAGGAGGGCCCGAACTGAGCCCGGGGCTGCCGAGCCTGGCTTCAGGAGCTGTTGCGGTCGTGCGGGCCACTTCTGTTTGACCTTTCCCTTATCTTGCATTTTGAAAAAGTAGAGTGCCCCACTGGGGTGTGTAATGAACTCTGGCAGTTATGCCATTACGTATGCTTATCCTCTTGATGTTATGCCGTGATATCTGTATTCCGAGTGGGCACAGATAGGGTAACTTAGCTTGATAAGCTCATGGTAGCTTTCCACCTCGCGAGGGTGCAGCTCTTGATGCTTGGCGGAGCCCCCTTCCTGATGACTCGGGAGCCATTGGTCTCGGGAGGCGTTGTAGAGCTGCTGCAGGGTTGTTAAAAAACCTTGATGGGGCATCTCATTCCTCCTTGCGTGAGCCCCCTGTCGTGGGTTTAGCTTTGGCTCAATGCACTGCATCGTGCTGCTCGGGGGGCACGGACATAAGAGGGTGCGCATGCCCACGAGCTCGATCGAGGGCATCTTGCGAGGATTAAGAAGGCCGAAGCACTGGGGCAAAGGGGTTTCAGCGAGGCGTGCTTGTGTGCGGGTGAACCCAGGCGTGCACATTTGCCTAGCCCCCACACGCGGGACGCGCGAGGAGGAGCGACAGGCAACTGTAGCTCTTCCCTGGCCAAGGCTGAGAATGAGGGAAGCAAGAGGAGAGAAAACCCAACTTTGGCGAATCAAAACACGAACACTCCAAATTCCATTAAGAAACTGCGAACGAACTACATAAAGCAAGCAAAAGAACAGCCGCGTCCGGCACCTAGTCTAGTCTTCTCACTAACGTGGAGCTAGTGCTGCCACTAGGAGATGGAATGGAGCCCCCGTGAGGCCCGAGGGCAACACTCAGGAGACTCCGGGGCGTGTACAGCCCCACAATGTGAGAGTGTCACGAGCAGAGACCTTCACAGGCATGAGCCTTTCTTCATGGGTAGAACTTCCAGAGGTACTGGATGTTCCAGGCGTTCTGGATGAGGATCCCGTCCTATGTGTCCAGGCGCGCGACACCAGGCCTGGAGACACGGGCGATCCTAAACAGGCCCTCCCACATGGGTGAGATCTTGTGCATCCCTTCCCTGGAGAGCACCCGCCTTAGGACGAGATCACCCACCTCGAGCATCCTGGGGTGGATGCTGCAGGAGTGGTACCGCCGCAACGCCTGCTGGTATCTTGCCGCTTGGAGTGAGGCTTGACGGCAGCATTCCTCCCCCAGCACGAGATCCATCCCCAGTGTGGCGTCCTGGCGTGCCTCATCAAATGCCAAGACCCACGTGGAGTGATGCTTGATCTCGTGTGGGAGAACCGCTTCAGCTCCGTAGATGAGGAAGAACGGGGTCTCGCCCATCGGCTTGGTTGCGGTGGTGCGGATGGACCACAACATGGACTGGAGCTCATCGAGCCAGTCCCTACCGCATGCCTCGAGCTTCTTCTTGAAGTTCCTTGCCTTGAGGCCTCTCAGGACCTCTGCATTGGCGCGCTCGGCCTGGCCCTTGCTCCTGGGATGTGCCACCGAAGCGTAGCATATCTGCATTCCAAGGTTAGCACCTTATGTTTTGAAAAGGTTGTTGGTGAACTGCGAGCCATTGTCGGTAATGGTGCAATTAGGAACCCCAAACTGGCTCACGAGGCCCTTGATGAACTTGATGGCCGAGCCGGCCGGGATGGTGCAGACAGCTTCTACCTCCGCCCACTTGTTGAACTTGTCGATGGCAACGTAGAGGCAGCGGTAGCCCTAGACGCTTGAGGGAATGGTCCCAAGATATCTAGCCCCTAGACCGCGAACGTCCATGTGAGTGGGATGGTCTGGAGGCTCTGAGCAGACTGATGGATATGCTTGGCATGGAATTGGTAGGATTCGAAGGATTTCACCAGCTCGGTGGCGTCGCTGAGTGCCGTGGGCCAGTAGAACCCACTACGGAACGCCTTTCCCACGAGGGTGCGTGATGAAGAGTGATGTCCGCAGTCTACACCATGTATGTCAGCCAGCAGCTCGAGCCCCTTCTCCCTGGAGATGCATCGCAAAGATACATCGTTGGGTCGCTTACGGTACAGCTCACCATCCTGGATGCAGTATGCGGTGGCCTGGCGAGCCACACTCTCGACATCTTCCTCCTTCTCCGGCAGGGTCCCCTGAAGCAAGTACACCTTGAACTCCTAGGTCCAGCACCTCTCCTGAGGTTCGAGCGCGAGGAGCAGACGGACCCCCGAGATCGGCCCGCAAGCCGGGGCGCCTGTCGCTGGGGCTCGAGGAAGGTCCTCCGGAGGCGGTGCAGGTTCCGTAGAAGGGGGAGCTGCTGACAGCTTGAAGAGCTGTTCCTCAAAAACGCCTGGCTCCTGAGGCTGCCGCTGGGACGCCCTCTTGGTGATGTCGTCTGCCTCCTTGTTTGGGCCTCACGACATGTGCTGTAATTCCAAGCCCAAGAATTGTTTTTCCATTTTTCGTACCTCTTCCAGGTTTGCTTCCATGTGCTCGTCCTTCGAGGTGTACTCTTTGTTGGAGAAGTTGATGAGGAGCTGGGAGTCGCCCCTGATGGTGAGGCGCTTCACCCCCAGCGCCGCCACAGCTCTGAGGCCGGCCATTAGGCCCTCGTACTCTACGATGTTGTTGGAGATCTTTTCGCCGCGCTGGAAGCAGTGTCGTACAACATAGTAGAACTTGGCCTTGGCGGGTGAAATGAGCACTTCTCCAGCCCCCGCGCCCTGGCATGCGAACGTGTCATCAAAGTACACGATCCATCCGTCTGGTGCCTCGTCTCTGAACGGGAGGGAACATTCCTCACATACTCACGGTCAAGGACGTCGGTCCATTCTGCCATGAAATCTGCGAGGGTCACGCCCTTGATGACCCTGGTGGTGCTGAACTCGACCTAGAACGCCTGTAGCTTGATGTTCCATTCTGCGACCCTTCCGGCAACGTTAGGGCTCCGGAGTACCCTCTCCAGTGGGTAGGCTGAGACAACCTTGATGGGGTGGCCTTGGAAGTAGTGACGTAGCTTCCGGGAGGCAACGAGGAGCGCGAGAAAGAGCTTTTGCAGCATTGGGTAGCGTGCCCATGCCTCCTAGAGCACCGTGCTGATGAAGTAGACTGGGTGCTCGACGAGGGAGGAGGCGTTGGTGAGGTCTTGTATCTCTTGAGTGTGCTGGACTTCAGGGGTCTTGTCATTTGCCGCATCAGGCGCGGTCTCATGAGCTCCATCCTCAGGGGCCCCGCTGGCTGTAAGGTCGGTGGGGCCTCTAGAGCGATATTGATTGGTGGGGCAGCTGAGGCCTCAGGAGCGCCACCCTGGGGATGCAGCGTCCTGTTTGGCGACGAGGTGCCCTACCGTGGGCCCTCGGTCGGGCGCTCTCCCCTTAGCGCTATCAACGCAGCGCTGGCGGAGTGAGGCGTGGCGGCCAGGTAGAGCACCAAGGGCTCGAGGGGATGCGGTGCCACCATCACCGGTGGGCTGGTAAGGTATCTCATGAGGTCTTGGAAAGCCGCGTCAGCTTCAGGGGTCCACTCGAATGGCCCCTTGCTTTTCATTATCTTGAAGAACGGGAGGGCACGCTCCCCCAACTTGGAAATGAAGCACCCCAACGAGGTCACATAGCCTACCAGCTTTTGCATCTCCTTGAGGGTTTGTGGTGGGCTCATGTCTTCTATGGCCTTGACTTTCTCCAGGTCGGCCTCAATCCCCCTATGTGACACCAGGAAACCCAATAGCTTGCCGGAGGGGACGCCAAACACACACTTCTCTGGGTTGAGCAGCAGATCCACCTTGCGTAGACTAGCAAATGTTTCCTCTAGGTCCCCAATGAGGGTCTTTGCCTCCCGAGACTTCACTACTATGTCATTGACGTAAGCCTCAACGTTCCTCCCAAGCTGTTGGCCCAGAGCAATATGCATTAGCCGCTGAAAGGTTGCTCCAGCATTACGTAGCCCGAAAGGCATGCATGTGTAGCAATACACCCCGCATGGGGTCAGGAACACCATCTTTCCACATCTTGTACATCCATCTTGATTTGGTGGTAGCCCGAGAAGGCATCCAAAAAGCACAACAGATCACACTCGACGGTGGAGTCAATGATCTGATCGATGCGCGGGAGTGGGAAGTGGTCCTGTGGGCAAGCCTTGTTGAGGTTGGTGAAATCGACGCACATGCGCTCCTTCCCGCCCTTCTTAGGGACAATGATTGGGTTCGCCAGCCACTCCGGGTACCGCACCTCCCGAATGACACCGACATCCTACAGCTTACGGGTCTCTTGGATGATGAATGCCCGCTTCTCCGTGGACTATCGTCGTGCCTTCTGCTTCACCGGGCGCACGTTAGGGCAGACCCTCAGGTGATGCTCGATTATTCCCCTTGGAATTCCAACCAGGTCCTTGGGCTCCCATGCAAACACTTCCTTATTGGCGCGCAAGAAGCTGAGTAACGCCTTTTCTTGGTCCGGAGGGAGGCTGGCACCTATGGTGAAGGTGGCGCCTGATGCTCCATCTTCATGAACTGGCACTTTCTTCTTCTCGGCTCGATCTTGGGAAAACAACTATTTCTTCTTGGCTGGTGCAGCCCCTGGAGCCTCTGGGGCTCCTTTTTCACTCGACTGTGCGGCCGCCGCGGACCTAAAGGCAAGCTTGAGGGCCAACAACACGTCCTTGGTGTCCCCTACCACAGTAGGACGTCGCTATTTCCCGGCATCTTCATGAGGTTGTAGGCTGGATGAGTCGCTGCCATGAACTTGGCCAGTGCTGGGTACCCGAGGATGGTGTTGTACGGGAGGACGATTAGGGTGATGTCGAAGTTGATGAGCTTGGTGCGGTAGTTCTCGCGGGTGCCGAAGGTGACGGGGAGGCGGATCTTCCTGAGGGGGCTGGTGGAGTCTTTGACGACCTCAGAGAAGGGCTTGGTGGAGCGGAGCTGGCCATGGGGCACGTGAAGCAAGACAAATGCCTCCACAGAGAGCACATTGAGTGCGGCTCCACCATCGATGAGGGTCTTGGTGACCGCCATGTTGCAGGTGGTGGGGGTGCAGAGCATCGGGAGCACGCCTGTGCCCGTGGTAGTAGCGGGGTGATCCCCCGAGTCAAAGGTGAGGTCGGCCTTGGGCGCCGCCCAGCCCGGGGGAGCCCCCTGCTACAAGAGGGCGGCACCCACTTGGTGGAAGAACTTCTTGACATGGCGGTCCGAGGGGGGCGCCTGCGAGCCACCGAGGAGGGCTGCGACGGCGAGGGGCATAGGCACCGTGAAGCGCGCTATGAAGAGGTCGTGCAGCTCCTCCAAGGAGGCACCGAAGACTGTGGCAAGTTGAGCAGCCAGGCGCATGGCACGCCCACGAGGGCCATGAGGAGCCAATTGGCCATGACCTTGTCATCGCCGTCGGACGCCCAAACTGCCTCCTCGTACAATTGGAGGAAGCTTGCCGGATATGCCGCACTGTCGTAGCGGGGCAGCAACTCCGGCGTGAACTTAGGTGGCCACAACACCCGCCGCAGGGCGGGGATGAAGGCCCGGAGACCCACGGCTCCTCGGGAGGTGCACGATGATCCGGTCAACAGAGGAGTGCCCGCCATGAGAGCCGACATCGGAATGCAGCGGACAGATTGGCGGATCTTTGACGCACCCCTACCTGGCACGCCAAATGTTGGATTCTGGGTTCCCCAACCCTTGAGAGGTTCGAAATCTGGGGTGCGTGTTGGAAATATGCCCTAGAGGCAATAATAAAATGGTTATTATTATATTTCCTTGTTCATGATAATTGTCTATTGTTCATGCTATAATTGTATTAACTGGAAACCGTAATACATGTGTGAATACATAGACCACAACATGTCCCTAGTGAGCCTCTAGTTGACTAGCTCATTGATCAATAGATGGTTATGGCTTCCTGACCATGGACATTGGATGTCATTGATAATGGGATCACATCATTAGGAGAATGAAGTGATGGACAAGACCCAATCCTAAGCACAGCACAACATCGTATAGTTCGTTTGCTAAGAGCTTTTCTAATGTCAAGTATCATTTCCTTAGACCATGAGATTGTGCAACTCCCGGATACCGTAGGAATGCTTTGGGTGTACCAAACATCACAACATAATTGGGTGGCTATAATGGTGCACTATAGGTATCTCCGAAAGTGTCTGTTGGGTTGGCACAAATTGAGATTGGGATTTGTCACTCCGTATGACGGAGAGGTATCTCTGGGCTCACTCGGTAATGCGTCATCATAATGAGCTCAATGTGACTAAGTAGTTAGTCACGGGATCATGCATTACAGAACGAGTAAAGTGACTTGCCGGTAACGAGATTGAACGAGGTATTGGGATACCAACGATCGAATCTCGGGCAAGTAACATACCGATTGACAAAGGGAATTGTATACGGGATTGCTTGAATCCTCAACATTGTGGTTCATCCGATGAGATCATCGTGGAACATGTGGGAGCCAACATGGGTATCCAGATCCCGCTGTTGGTTATTGGCCGGAGAGGTGTCTCGGTCATGTCTGCTTGGTTCCCGAACCCGTAGGGTCTAGACACTTAAGGTTCGGTGACGCTAGAGTTGTTATGGGAAATAGTATGTGGTTACCGAAGGTTGTTCAGAGTCCCGGATGAGATCCCAGACATGACGAGGAGCTCCGGAATGGTCCGGCGGTGAAGATCGGTATATTGGACGAAGGGTATTGGAGTCCGGAATTGTTCCGGGGGTACCAGGTGATGACCAGCGTGTCCGAAAGGGGTTTCGGAGACCCCGACAAGTGTTGGGGGCCTTATGGGCCAAGGGGATGGGGCACATCAGCCCACTAAGGGGCTGTGCGCCCCTCCCACCCCATCTCATGTAATGCGGAGAGGTGGGGGCACCTCCCCTAGGGCAGCCACCCGTCCCGGCTTGGGGGGCAAGTTTCCTAGGAGTGGGGGCGCCCAAACCCATCTAGGGTTTCCCCTGTGGCCGCCACCCCTCCCCTAGGGAACTTAGGGCGCCTCCTCCACCCCCTTCCCCCTATATATAGTGAGGGAGAGAGAGGGCAACCGCACCTTTCCCCTGGCGCAGCCCTTCCCTCCTCCAACACCTCCTCCTCCTCCTCCATAGTGCTTGGCGAAGCCCTACCGGAGAACCACGAGCTCCATCGCCACCACGCCGTCGTGCTGCTGGAGTTTTCCCTCAACTTCTCCTCTCCCCTTGCTGGATCAAGAAGGAGGAGACGTCCCCGGGTTGTACGTGTGTTGAACGCGGAGGCGCCGTCCGTTCGACGCTTAGATCGGAATCGACCGTGATCTGAATCACTGCGTGTACGACTCCACCAACCGCGTTCTTGTAATGCTTCCACATCGTGATCTTCAAGGGTATGAAGATCAACTCATCCTATCCCTCTCTTGTTGCTAGAATCTCCATAGATTGATCTTGGTGATGCATAGAAAATTTGAATTATTGTTACGTGCCCCAACAGTGGCATCATGAGCTAGGTCTATTGCGTAGATTCTATGCACGAGTAGAACACAAGTAGTTGTGGGTGTTGGTTTCTTCAATATGCTTACCATTACTAGTCTTATCTTGATTTGGTGGCATCGTGGGATGAAGCGGCCTGGACCGACCTTACACGTACGCTTACATGAGACAGGTTCCACCGACTGACATGCACTTGTTGCATAAGGTGGCTAGCGGGTGCCAGTCTCTCCCACTTTAGTCGGATCGGATTCGATGAAAAGGGTCCTTATGAAGGGTAAATAGCAATTGGCATATCACCATTGTGGCTTTTGCGTAGGTAAGAAACGTTCTTGCTAGAAACCCATAGCAGCCATGTAAAACATGCAACAACAATTAGAGGACGTCTAACTTGTTTTTGCAGGGTATGATATGTGATGTGATATGGCCAAAAGAATGTGATGAATGATATATGTGATATATGAGATTGATCATGTTCTTGTAATAGGAATCACGACTTGCATGTCGATGAGTATGACAACCAGCAGGAGCCATAGGAGTTGTTTTAATTTATTGTATGACCTGCGTGTCATTGAAAACGCCATGTAATTACTTTACTTTATTGCTAACCGTTAGCCATAGTAGTAGAAGTAATAGTTGGCGAGACAACTTCATGAAGACACGATGATGGAGATCATGACGATGGACATCATGGTGTCATGCCGCGCCTCAAAGATGAAGATCAAAGGCGCGAGATGATATTGGCCATATCATGTCACTCTATGATTTGTATGTGATGTTTGTCATGTTTACATCTTATTTGCTTAGAACGATGGTAGCATAAATAAGATGATCCCTCATAAAATTTCAACAAAGTGTTCCCCCTAACTATGCACCGTTGCGAAGGTTCGTTGTTTTGAAGCACCACGTGATGATCGGGTGTGATAGATTCTAACATTCGCATACAACGGGTGTAAGACAGATTTACACATGCAAAACACTTAGGTTGACTTGACGAGCCTAGCATGCACAAACATGGCCTCAGGACACAAGAGACCGAAAGGTCGAACATGAGTCGTATAGCAGATACGATCAACATGAAGATGTTCACCAATGATGACTAGTCCGTCTCATGTGATGATCGGACACGGCCTAGTTGACTCGGATCATGTATCACTTAGATGACTAGAGGAATGTCTATCTAAGTGGGAGTTCATTAAATAATTAGATGAACTTAATTATCATGAACATAGTCAAAAGGTCTTTGCAAATTATGTCGTAACTTGCGCTTTAGTTCTACTGTTTTAGATATGTTCCTAGAGAAAATTTAGTTGAAAGTTGATAGTAGCAATTATGCAGACTAGGTCCGTAAACTGAGGATTGTCCTCGTTGCTACGCAGAAGGCTTATGTCCTTAATGCACCGCTCGGTGTGCTGAACCTCGAACGTCGTCTATGGATGTTGCGAACATCTGACATACACGTTTTGATGACTATGTGATAGTTCAATGCGTAATGTTAAACAGTTTAGAATTGAGGCACCAAAGACATTTTGAAACGTCGCGGAACATATGAGATATTCCAAGAGCTGAAATTGGGATTTCAGGCTCGTGCCCACGTCAAGAGGGATGAGACCTCCGACGAGTTTCTTAGCCTACAAACTAAGGGAGAAAAGCTCAATCGTTGAGCATGTGCTCAGATTGTTTGAGTACTACAATCACTTGAATCGAGTGGGAGTTAATCTTCCAGATGAGATAGTGATGTTTCTCCAAAGTCATTGCCACCAAGCTACTAGAGCTTCGTGATGAACTATAACATATCAGGGATAGATATGATGATCCTTGAGCTATTCGCGATGTTCGACACCGCGAAAGTAGAAATCAAGTAGGAGCATCAATTGTTGATGGTTAGTAAAACCACTAGTTTCAAGAAGGGTAAGGGAAAGAAGGGATACTTCATGAAAGGGCAAATCAGTTGCTGCTCTAGTGAAGAAAGCCAAGGTTGAAACCAAACCCGAGACTAAGTGCTTCTGTAATGAGGGGACCGGTCACTGAAGCAGAACTAACCTAGATACTTGGTAGATGAGAAGGCTGGCAAGGTCGACAGAAGTATATTGGATATACATTATATTAATGTGTACTTTACTAGTACTCCTAGTAGCACCAGGGTATTAGATACCGGTTCGGTTTCTAAGTGTTTGTAACTCGAAATAAAAAGCTACAGAATAAACGGAGACTAGCCAAAGGTGAGGTGACGGTATGTGTTGGAAGTATTTCCAAGGTTGATGTGATCAAACATCACATGCTCCCTCTACCATCGGGATTGGTGTTAAACCTAAATAATTGTTATTTGGTGTTTACGCTGATCATAGACATGATTGGATTATGTTTATCGCAATATGGTTATTCATTTAAGGAGAATAATGGTTACTCTGTTTATTTGAGTAATACCTTCAATGGTCTTGCACCTAAAATGAATGGTTTATTGAATCTCGATCGTAGTGATACACATGTTCATGCCAAAAGATATAAGATAGTAATGATAGTACCACATACTTGTGGCACTGCCATTTGAGTCATATTGGTATAAAACGCATGAAGAAGCTCCATGTTGATGGATCTTTGGACTCACTCATTTTTTGAAAAGATTGAGACATGCGAACCATGTCTATTGGTATATATGCATGAAGAAACTCCATGTAGATGGATCGTTTGGACTCACTTGATTTTGAATCACTTGAGACATGCAAATCATACCACATGGGAAAGATGACTGAAAGGCCTCGTTTTCAGTCAGATGGAACAAGAGAGCAACTTGTTGGAAGTAATACATTTTGATGTGTGCAATCCAATGAGTGCTGAGGCACGCAGTGGATATCATTAGGTTCTTACTTCACAGATGATTCGAGTAGATGCTAAGTATATTTAGTTGATGAAACACAAGTCTGAAATATTGAAAGGTTCAAGTAATTTCAGAGTGAAGTTGAAGATCGTCGTGACAAGAGGATAAAATGCCTATGATATGATCGTAGAGATAAATATCTAAGTTACGAGTTTGGTACACAATTAAGACATTGTGGAAATTGTTTCATAACTAATACCGCGTGGAACACCATAGTGTGATGGTGTGTCCGAACATCATAAATGCACCTTATTGGATATGGTGCATACCATGATGTCTCTTATCGAATTACCACTATCGTTTATTGGTTAGGCATTAAAGACAACCACAATCACTTTAAATAGGGCACCACGTAATTCCGTTGAGATGACACCATATGAACTATGGTTTAGAGAAACCTAAGCTGTCATTTCTTAAAAGTTTGGGGCTGTGACGCTTATGTAAAAAGTTTTTCCTGATAAGCTCGAACCCAAAGCGGATAAAATGCATATTCATAAGACACCCAAAAATAGTTGGGTATACCTCCTAATTCAGATCTAGAAGCAAAAGTGATTGTTTCCAGAAACGGGTCCTTTCTCGAGGAAAAGTTTCTCTCGAAAGAATTGAGTGGGAGGATGGTGGAGACTTGATGAGGTTATTGAACCATCACTTCAACTAGTGTGTAGCAGGGCACATGAAGTTGTTCCTTTGGTGCCTACACCAATTGAAGTGGAAGCTGATGATAGTGATCATGAAACTTCAGATCAAGTCACTACCAAACCTCGTAGGTCGACAAGGATGCGTACTACTTCAGAGTGGTACATAATCTTGTCTTAGAGGTCATGTTACTAGACAACAATGAACCTACGAGCTATGGAGAAGCGATGGTGGGCCCGGATTCCGACGAGTGGCTCGAGGCCATAAAATCCGAGAGAGGATCCATGTATGAAAACAAAGTATAGACTTTGGAAGAACTACTTGAGGGTCATAAGGCTGTTGAGTACAAATGGATTTTAAAAGGAAGACGGACAATGATGGTAAGTGTCACCATTAAGAAAGCTCGACTTGACGCTAAGATGTTTTCTGACAAGTTCAAGGAGTTGACTACGATGAGACTTTCTCACTCGTAGCGATGCTAAGAGTCTGTTGGAATTATATTAGCAGTTGTTGCATTATTTATGAAATCTTGCAGATAGGATGTAAAAAAACATTGTTTCCTCGACGATTTTCTTGAGGAAAGGTTGTATGTGATACAACCAGAAGGTTTTGTCAATCCTGAAAGATGATAACAAGTATGCAAAGCTCCAGCAATCCTTCTAGGGACTAGAGTAAGCATCTCGGAGTTGGAATGTATGCTTACAAAGTTTATTGGAAACTTGTATTTCCAAAGAAGTGAGTTTGAGCACTATAAAATTTCTGATGAGTATATATTGTTGACATATTGTTGATCGGAAATGATGTAAAATTTCTAGAAAGCATATAGGGTTGTTTGAAAGGTGTTTTTCAATGGAAAACCTGGATTAAGCTACTTGAACATTGAGCATCAAGATCTATAAGGATAGATAAAAAACGCTTAATAGTACTTTCAAATTAATACATACCGTGACAAGATTTTGAAGGAGTTCAAATAGATCAGCAAAGAAGGAGTTCTTGGCTGTGTTATAAGGTGTGAGCATTGAGAAAGACTCAAGTTCTGACCACGGCAGAAGAGAGAGAAAGGACGAAGGTCGTCCCCAATGCTTTAGACGTAGGCTCCATAGTATGCTATGCTGTGTACCGCACCTGAAGTGTGCCTTGCCATGAGTCAGTCAAGGGGTACAAGTGTGATCCACCAATGGATCACAGGACAGCGGTCAAGGTTATCCTTAGTAACTAGTGGACTAAGGAATTTTCTCGATTATCGAGGTGGTAAAAGAGTTCGTCGTAAAGGGTTACGCCGATGCAAACTTTGACACTAATATGGATGACTCTGAGTAGTAGACCAGATTCGTATAGTAGAGCAGTTATTTGGAATAGTTCCAAATAACGCGTGGTAGCTGCATCTAGGAGATGACATAAAGATTTGTAAAGCACACACGGATCTAAAAGATTCAGACCCGTTGACTAACAACCTCTCTCACAAGCAAGATATGATCAAACCCAATGGGTGTTGGATTCATTACAATCACATAGTGATGTGAACTAGATTATTGACTCTAGTGCAAGTGGGAGACTGTTGGAAATATGCCCTAGAGGCAATAATAAAATGGTTATTATTATATTTCCTTGTTCATGATAATTGTCTATTGTTCATGCTATAATTGTATTAACTGGAAACTGTAATACATGTGTGAATACATAGACCACAACATGTCCCTAGTGAGCCTCTAGTTGACTAGCTCGTTGATCAATAGATGGTTATGATTTCCTGACCATGGACATTGGATGTCATTGATAACGGGATCACATCATTAGGAGAATGATGTGATGGACAAGACCCAATCCTAAGCATAGCACAAGATCGTATAGTTCATTTGCTAAGAGCTTTTCTAATGTCAAGTATCATTTCCTTAGACCATGAGATTGTGCAACTCCCGGATATCATAGGAATGCTTTGGGTGTACCAAACATCACAACGTAACTGGGTGGCTATAAAGGTGCACTACAGGTATCTCCGAAAGTGTCTGTTGGGTTGGCACGAATCGAGATTGGGATTTGTCACTCCGTATGACAGAGAGGTATCTCTGGGCCCACTCGGTAATGCATCATCATAATGAGCTCAATGTGACTAAGTAGTTAGTCATGGGATCATGCATTACGGAACGAGTAAAGTGACTTGCCGGTAACGAGATTGAACGAGGTGACTTGCCGGTAACGAGATTGAACGAGGTATTGGGATACCGACGATCGAATCTCGGGAAAGTAATGTACCGATTGACAAAGGGAATTGTATACGGGATTGCTTGAATCCTCGACATTGTGGTTCATCCGATGAGATCATCGTGGAACATGTGGGAGCCAACATGGGTATCCTGATCCCTCTGTTGGTTATTGGCAGGAGAGGTGTCTCGGTCATGTCTGCATGGTTCCCGAACCCGTAGGGTCTACACACTTAAGGTTCGGTGATTCTAGAGTTGTTATGGGAAATAGTATGTGGTTACCGAAGGTTGTTCGGAGTCCCGGATTAGATCCTAGACGTGACGAGGAGCTCCGGAATGGTCCGGAGGTGAAGATCGATATATTGGACGAAGGGTATTGGAGTCCAGAATTGTTCCGGGGGTACCACGTGATGACCAGCGTGTCCGAAAGGGGTTTCGGAGGCCCTGGCAAGTGTTGGGGGCCTTATGGGCCAAGGGGATGGGGCACATCAGCCCACTAAGGGTCTGTGCGCCCCTCCCACCCCATCTCACGTAACATGGAGAGGTGGGGGCGCCTCCCCTAGGGGTGGGGGCGCCCAAACCCATCTAAGGTTTCCCCTGTGGCCGCCTCCCCTCCCCTAGGGAACCCTAGGGCGCCTCCTCCACCCCCTCCCCCCTATATATAGTGAGGGAGAGAGAGGGCAACCGCACCTTTCCCCTGGCGCAGCCCCTCCCTCCTCCAACACCTCCTCCTCCTCCGTAGTGCTTGGCGAAGCCCTACCGGAGAACCACGAGCTCCATCGCCACCACGCCATTGTGCTGCTGGAGTTTTCCCTCAACTTCTCCTCTCCCCTTGTTGGATCAAGAAGGAGGAGACGTCCCTAGGCTGTACGTGTGTTGAACGTGGAGGCGCCGTCCGTTCGGCGCTTAGATCGGAATCGACCACGATCTGAATCGCTGCGTGTATGACTCCACCAACCGCGTTCTTGTAACGCTTCTGCATCGCGATCTTCAAGGGTATGCAGATCAACTCATCCTCTCCCTCTCTTGTTGCTAGAATCTCCATAGATTGATCTTGGTGATGCATACAAAATTTTGAATTATTGCTACGTTCCCCAACAGTGCGTGCGGAGATCTCAACCTCCCCAGTCTGCCCGCTCGCTAATCTCACAGCCTAGCACGACGAGCTCGAAGGAAAGGGGACACAGTAGATTACCCAGGTTTGGGCCACCTTGCGGTGTAAAACCCTACTCTTGCTTTGTGGTGGATTTGCCTTGAAGGGCTGAGGATGAACTAGTACACTTGAGAACAACCTCAGGAAGTGTGTGATATGTCTCCAACGCATCTATAATTTTTGATCATTCCATGATGTTTTATTATCAATCTTGGATGTTTTATAATCATTATATAGTCATTTTATATCAATTTTTGGTACTAACCTATTGACATAGTGCCAAGTGCTAGTTGCTGCTTTCTGCATGTTTTTTTACATCGCAGGAAATCAAAATCAGAAGGGGTCCAAATACCACGCCAATTTATGATGATTTTTTATGGACCAAAAGGAACACAATGGGCCCTGGTTGCACCTGGGGGAAGTCCCGAGGAGGGGACAACCCACCTGGGCGCACCAGGAGGCCCAGGTGCACCCCCTGGACCGACTCTTTGCTCTATAAATACCCCAATATTCCAGAAACCCTAGGGGAGTCGACGAAATTTTCATCCTGCCGCCGCAGAGTCCATAACACCGAGATCCAATCTAGACACCGTCACGGAGGGGTTCATCACTTCCATTGGTGCCTCTCCGATGATGCGTGATGTCTACTACACAACCTTCTTCTTGTAGACGTTGTTGGGCCTACAAGTGCATAGTTTTGTAGGACAGTAGCAAATTTCCCTCAAGTGGATGACCTAAGGTTTATCAATATGTAGGAGGCGTAGGATGAAGATGGTCTCTCTCAAGCAACCCTGCAACCAAATAACAAAGAGCTTCTTGTGTCCCCAACACACCCAAGACAATGGTAAATTGTATAGGTGCACTAGTTCGGCGAAGAGATGGTGATACAAGTGCAAAATAGATAGTAGATATAGGTTTTTGTAATCTGAAATAATAAAAACAGCAAGGTAGCGAGTGATAAAAGTGAGCGTAGACGGTATTGCAATGATAGGAAACAAGGCCTAGGGTTCATACTTTCACTAGTGCAAGTTCTCTCAACAATAATAACATAGATAGATCATATAACAAGCCCTCAACATGCAACAAAGAGTCACTCCAAAGACACTAATAGTGGAGAATAAACGTAGATATTATGGTAGGGTACGAAACCACCTCAAAGTTATCCTTTCTGTTCTATCTATTCAAGAGTTCGTAGTAAAATAACATAAAGCTATTCTTTCCACTCAATCCATCATAGAGTTCATACTAGAATAACACCTTAAGACACAAATCAACCAAAACCCTAATGTCACCTAGATACTCTATTGTCACCTCAAGTATCCGTGGGCATGATTATACGATATGCATCACACAATCTCAGATTCATCCAACCAACATAAAAGTACTTCAAAGAGTGCCCCAAAGTCTCTACCGGAGAGTCAAGAATGTGTGCCAACCCCTATTCATAGGTTCCCAATGTCACAAAACCCGCAAGTTGATCACCAAGACATACATCAAGTGTTCTCATAAAAGACTCAATCCGATAAGATAACTTCAAAGGGGGAAACTCAATTCATCACAAGAGAGTAGAGGGAGAGAAACATCATAAGATCCAACTACAATAGCAAAGCTCGGGATACATCAAGATCGTTCCATAGAGGGAACACGAGAGAGAACACGAGAGAGAGAGATCAAACACATAGCTACTGGTACATACCCTCAGCCCCGAGGGTGAACTACTCCCTCCTTGTCATGGATAGCGCTGGGATGATGAAGATGGCCACCAGTGATGGGTTCCCCCTCCGGCAGGGTGCCGGAACGGGCTCCCGAGAGGTTTTTGGTGGCTACAAAGGCTTGCGGCGGTGGAACTCCCGCTCTATCTTCTGTTCTGGAAGTTTTAGGGTACAAGAGTATATATGGGTGCAGGGTGCACGTCGGAGGAGCTACGGGGGCCCCATGAGGCA
>NC_041387.1:448457234-448494911 GCF_002162155.2 Triticum dicoccoides | reverse complement strand
CGTGCACTCCAAGTCCATCGGGTGGCTTTCCTTCCAAAAATAACTTCTCCAGTTGATTTCGTTCCGTTTTGACTCCGTCTGATATTCCTTTTCCTCGAAACACTGAAATAGGCCTAAAACAGCAAATCTGGGCTGGGCCTCAGGTTAATAGGTTAGTCCCAAAAATAATATAAAAGTGGATAATAAAGCCCAATATTGCCTAAAACAGTAGATAAAGTACCATGGAGCAATCAAAAAATATAGATACGTTGGAGACGTATCAAGCATCCCCAAGCTTAATTCTTGCTCGTCCTCAAGTAGGTAAATTATAAAAAGAGAATTTTTTATGCGGAGTGATACTTTGGCATAATTTCAATATAAATCTTCTTAATTGTGATAGGAATATTCAGATTCGAAAGATTCAAGACAAAAGTTCATATTGACACAGAAATAATAATACTTCAAGCATACTAATCAAAGCAATCATGTCTTCTCAAAATAACATGGCAAAAGAAAGTTCATCCCTACAAAATCATATGGTTAGGCTATGATTCATTTTCGTCACACAAAGATGTTCCCAACTTCTATACCCCCGATGACAAGCCAAGCAATTGTTTCATACTCAAATAATCTCAAACTTTTCAACTTTCAGGCAATACATGAGCGCGACCCATGGATATAGCACTATGGGTGGAATAGAATATGATGATGGGGATTGTGTGGAGAAGACAAAAAAGGAGAAAGTCTCACATTGACGAGGCTAATCAACGGGCTATGGAGATGCCCATCAATTGATGTCAACATGAGGAGTAGGGATTGCCATGCAACAGATGCACTAGAGCTATGAATGCTCAACTAAAGAAAACTAGTGGGTGTGCATCCAACTCGCTTGCTCATGAAGACCTAGGGCATTTTGAGGAAGCCCACCATTGGAATATACAAGCCAAGTTCTATAATGAAAAAATCCCACTAGTATAAAAAGACAACTTATGAGACTCACTATCATGAAGATCTTGGTGCTACTTTGAAGCACAATATATGAGACTCACTACATGAAGAACAAGGTGCTACTTTGAAGCACGAGTGTGGTAAAAGGATAGTAGCATTGTCCCTTCTCTCTTTTTCTCTCATTCTTTTTTTTATTTGTTTGGGCCTTTCTCCTTTTTTTTATGGCCTCTTTTTTTTTGTCCGGAGTCTCATCCCGACTTATGGGGGAATCATAGTCTCCATCATCCTTTCCTCACTTGGGATAATGCTCTAATAATGATGATCATCACACTTTTATTTTTCTTACAACTCAACAATTACATCTCGATACTTAGAACAAAGTATGACTCTATATGAATGCCTCCGGCGGTGTACCGGGATGGTGCAATGAATCAAGAGTGACATGTATGGAAAATAATGCATGGTGGCTTTGCCACAAATACGGTGTCAACTACATGATCATGCAATGGCAATATGACAAAAGTAATCTATGTCATGATGATGATAAATGGAACGGTGGAAAGTTGCATGGCAATATATCTCGGAATGGCTATGGAAATGCCATAATAGGTAGGTATGGTGGCTGTTTTGAGGAAGATATAAGGAGGTTTATGTGTGATAGAGCGTATCGTATCACAGGGTTTGGATGCACCGGCGAAGTTTACACCAACTCTCAAGGTGAGAAAGGGCAATGCACGGTACCGAAGAGGCTAGCAATGGCGGAAAGGTAAAAGTGCGTATAATCCATGGACTCAACAATAGTCAAAAGAACTCATATACTTATTGCAAAAAATTAGAAGTCATCAAAAACCAAGTACTACGCGCATGCTCCTAGGGGGCTAGATTGGTAGGAAAAGACCATCGCTCGTCCCCGACCGCCACTCATAAGGATGCACAAGCCAGGTACACTTCATGGTTCAAATTTGTTACACAACTTTAACCATACGTGCATGCTACGGGGCTTACTAACTTCAACACAAGCATTCTTTAAATTCACAATTACTCAACTAGCACGACTTTGATATTATCACCTCCATATCTCAAAACAATTATCAAGCATCAATCTTATCTTAGTATTCAACACACTCATAAGAATTCTTACAAATCTTTTATGCTTAGCATATTAGGATTTTAAGCAAATTACCATGCTATTTAAGACTCTCAAAATAATCTAAGTGAAGCATGAGAGTTCATATATTTGTTCAAAATAAAACTACCACCATGCTCTAAAAGATGTAAGTGAAGTACTAGAGCAATAAAAAAAACTACTCCGAAAGATATAAGTGAAGATCAATGAGTAGTCGACTAATTATGCAACTATGTGAAGACTCTCCCCTTTAATAATTTCAGATCTTGATACTTTATTCAAACAGCAAGCAAAGCTAAAGAAAACTACATTGCAAGGATAGCACAACTCATGTGAAGAACCAAAAACTTAGGCTCAACTGATACTAACCGATAGTTATTGAAGAAGAAAGGTGGGATGCCTACCGGGGCATCCCCAAGCTTAGATGCTTGAGACTTCTTGAAATATTATCTTGGGGTGCCTTGGGAATCCCCAAGCTTGAGCTTTTGTGTCTCCTTAATTCCTCTGATATCATGGTTTCTCTTTTTATCAAAAGCTTCATTCACAACAAACTCAACAAGAACTCGTGAGATGGGTTAATATAAACCAATGCAAAACCTTATCATTTCCTACTGTAACAAATCACTAAAACTATTATTCAACATTGAATACTAAATGCCTTTGCATATTTAATACTCCTATCCTCAAATAGAATCATTAAACAAGCAAACATATGCAAACAATGCAAACATAACGGCAATCTTTCAAAACAGTACAGTCTGTAAAGAATGCAAGAGTCATCATACTTCCCTAACTCCAAAAATTATGAACTAAAATTCCCACTGTAATAAATTTATCATCTCAATATGCAAAAATATTCAACATTATACCACTTTCTGACTTTTCTAGGGAATTTTTGCAATAGCGGTAAACTTTCTGTTTTCAAACAGCAACATGTATACTAGCAAAATAAGCATGGCAAAGGCTATCCTTGACATTTTATTGAAACTAAAGATGCAAAACATTAATATAATTAACAGCAATCAAATACTAACAAGAGGAAATGACTCTCCAAGCAAAACACATATCATGTGGTGAATAAAAATATAGCTCCAAGTAAATTACCGATGAAAGTGGACGAAAGAGGGGATGCCTTCCGGGGCATCCCCAAGCTTTGAATTTTTGGTGTCCTTGGATTATCTTGGGGGTTCCATGGTAATCCCCAAGCTTAGGCTCTTGCCACTCCTTGTTCCATAATCCATCAAAAGAATTCACCCAAAACTTGAAAACCTCACAACACAAAACTCAACAGAAATGTCGTGAACTCCGTTAGAGAAAGAAAACAAAGAACTACTTAAGGTACTATAACGAAATCATTATTTATTTATATTGGTATAATATCTACTGTATTCCAACTTATCTATGGTTCATACACTCCGATACCACTCATAGATTCATCAAAATAAGCAAACAACACAATGAAAACAGAATCTGTCAAAAACAGAACAGTCTGTAGTAATCTGTATCAAACGTATACTTCTATAACTCCTAAAATCCTAACAAATTAGGAAGAGAAATTCGTGTAACAATCCATAGCAAAAAGAATCATATCAGAATCACGTTTCTGTGAATTAAACAAACTAATTTACTGGGTGCAAAAGTTTCTAATTTTCAGCAAGATCAACACAACTATCACTGGAAGCTATCCTAAAGGTCTTACTTGGAACTTTATTGAAACAAAACCTATAAAACATGATTACTACAGTAGCATAATCATGTGGACACACAAAAATAGTAAGGATAAATATTGGGTTGTCTCCCAACAAGCGCTTTTCTTTAATGCCTTTCTAGCTAGGCATGATGATGACAATGATGCTCACATAAAAGATAAGAATTGAAACATAACGGGAGCATCATGAAGCATATGACTAGCACATTTAAGTCTAACCCACTTCCTATGCATAGGTATTTTGTGAGCAAACAACTTATGGGAACAATAATCAACAAGCATAGGAAGGTAAAACAAGCATAGCATCAAGATTTTAAGCACATAGAGAGGAAACTTGATATTATTGCAATTAATACAAGCATATATTCCTCCATCATAATAATTTTTAGTAGCCTCATGAATAAATTCAACAATATAACCAGCACCTAAAGCATTCTTTTCATGATCTACAAGCATAGAAAATTTACTACTCTCAACATAAGCAAAATTCTTCTCATGAATAGTAGTGGGAGCAAACTCAACAAAATAACTATCATGTGATTGAAAATTAAGATCAAGATGACAAATTTCATGGTTATCATTATTCTTTAAAGCATACGTGTCATCACAATAATCATCATAGATAGGAGGCATGCTTTCATCATAGTAAATTTGCTCATCAAAACTTGGGGGACAAAAAATATCATCTTCATCAAACATAGCTTCCCCAAGCTTGTGGCTTTGCATATAATTAGCATCATGGATATTCAAGGAATTCATACTAACAACATTGCAATCATGCGCATCATTCACATATTTCATGCCAAGCATTCTATGTAATTCTTCTTCTAGCACTTGAGCACAATTTTCCTTCCCATCATACTCACGAAAGATATTAAAAAGGTGAAGTGTATGAGACAAACTTAACTCCATTTTTTGTAATTTTCTTTTATAGACTAACTAGTGCTAAAACAAGAAACAAAAAGATTCGATTGCAAGATCTAAAGATATACATTCAAGCGCTAACCTCCCCGGCAACGGCGCCAGAAAAGAGCTTGATGTCTCCTACACAACCTTCTTCTTGTAGACGTTGTTGGGCCTGCAAGTGCACAGGTTTGTAGGACAGTAGCAAATTTCCCTCAAGTGGATGACCTAAGGTTTATCAATCCGTAGGAGGCGTAGGATGAAGATGGTCTCTCTGAAGCAACCCTGCAACAAAATAACAAAGAGTCTCTTGTGTCCCCAACACACCCAATACAATGGTAAATTGTATAGGTGCACTAGTTCGGCGAAGAGATGGTGATACAAGTGCAAAATAGATAGTAGATATAGGTTTTTGTAATCTGAAATAATAAAAACAGCAAGGTAGCGAGGGATAAAAGTGAGCGTAGACGGTATTGCAATGATAGGAAACAAGGCCTAGGGTTCATACTTTCACAAGTGCAAGTTCTCTCAACAATAATAACATAGATAGATCATATAACAAGCCCTCAACATGCAACAAAGAGTCACTCCAAAGACACTAATAGCGGAGAATAAACGTAGAGATTATGGTAGGGTACGAAACCACCTCAAACTTATCCTTTCTGTTCTATCTATTCAAGAGTTCGTAGTAAAATAACATAAAGCTATTCTTTCCACTCAATCCATCATAGAGTTCATACTAGAATAACACCTTAAGACACAAATCAACCAAAACCCTAATGTCACCTAGATACTCTATTATCACCTCAAGTATCCGTGGGCATGATTATACGATATGCATCACACAATCTCAGATTCATCCAACCAACATAAAAGTACTTCAAAGAGTGCCCAGAGTCTCTACCGGAGAGTCAAGAACGTGTGCCAACCCCTATGCATAGGTTCCCAATGTCACGAAACCCGCAAGTTGATCACCAAGACATACATCAAGTGTTCTCATAAAAGACTCAATCCGATAAGATAACTTCAAAGGGGGAAACTCAATTCATCACAAGAGAGTAGAGGGGGAGAAACATCATAAGATCCAACTACAACAGCAAAGCTCGGGATACATCAAGATCGTGCCATAGAGGGAACACGAGAGAGAACACAAGAGAGAGAGAGATCAAACACATAGCTACTGGTACATACCCTCAGCCCCGATGGTGAACTACTCCCTCCTCGTCATGGATAGCGCCGGGATGATGAAGATGGCCACCGGTGATGGGTTCCCCCTCCGGCAGGGTGCCGGAACGGGCTCCCAAGAGGTTTTTGGTGGCTACAGAGGCTTGCGGCGGCGGAACTCCCGATCTATCTTCTGTTCTATAAGTTTTAGGGTACAAGAGTATATATGGGTGCAGGGTGTACGTTGGAGGAGCTACGGGGGCCCCACGAGGCAGGGGGAGCGCCGGGGGCGCACCCTCGTGAGCACCTCCCGTATCGCCTGACGTGCACTCCAAGTCCATCGGGTGGCTTTCCTTCCAAAAATAACTTCTCCAGTTGATTTCGTTCCGTTTTGACTCCGTCTGATATTCCCTTTCCTCGAAACACTGAAATAGGCATAAAACAGCAAATCTGGGCTGGGCCTCCGGTTAATAGGTTAGTCCCAAAAATAATATAAAAGTGGATAATAAAGCCCAATATTGCCTAAAACAGTAGATAAAGTAGCATGGAGCAATAAAAAATTATAGATACGTTGGAGACGTATCAATGCATGAGGAGTTCTTTGTAGACCTTCGGGTCCGTAGTTAGTAGCAAGATGGCTTTCTCTATCTCTCTCTCTTGATTATCAATACAATGATCTCTTGGAGATCCATATGATGTAAGTCCTTTTTGCGGTGTGTTTGTTGGGATCTGATGAACTTCGAGTTTGTGATCAGTTATATCTTTTTATATCCATGAAAGTTATTTGAGTTCTTTGATCTCTTATATGCGTGATCTCTTATAGCCTCGTATTTCTTCTTGGATATTTGGGTTTTGTTTGGCCAACTTGATCTATTTATCTTGCAACGGGAAGAGGTTCCCGGTAGTGGGTTCGATCTTACTGATCCTAGTGACAGAAAGGGAACCGACACGTATGTATCGTTGCTACTAAGGATAAAAAATGGGATCCATACTTTCTGTAATAGATAAACGGATATTGTTTACATCATATCATTGTTCTTATTGCATTACTCCGTTTTTCCATGAACTTAATACACTAGATGCATGCTGAATAGCGGTCGATGTGTGGAGTAATAGTAGTAGATGAAGGCAGGAGTCGGTCTACTTATCTTGGACATGATGCCTATGTAATGATTATTGCCTGGATATCGTCATGATTATTTGAAGTTCTATCAATTGCCAACAGTAATTTGTTCACCCATCGTTTACTATTTTTCTCGAGAGAAGCCACTAGTGAAACCTACGGCCCCCGAGTCTTCTTTCTCAGATATTTGCCTTGCGATCTACTTTTTTCTTGCGTTTATTTTCAGATCTATTAAACTAAAAAATACAAAAAATACCTTTCTGCAATTTATTTGTTTCGCGATCTATTTATACTATCTACAAATTTACCTCACGTCCTTTGCCTATCTTGAGGCGTCGTACCCCAAAAGGGATTAACAACCCCTTTAAAACGTCGGGTTGCGAGGTGTTGTTATTTGTGTGCAGGGGATGTTTATGTTGTGTTGCTTGGTTCTCCTACTGGTTCGATAACCTTGGTTTCATA
Organism: Triticum dicoccoides; assembly: GCF_002162155.2. Lineage (NCBI taxonomy): Eukaryota > Viridiplantae > Streptophyta > Magnoliopsida > Poales > Poaceae > Triticum > Triticum dicoccoides. The sequence continues at coordinate 448,487,498 of NC_041387.1, read as the reverse complement.
TCTGAGGGAAATACCTACCACTGATGTGTTGCATCATCCCTTCCTCTTTGGGGGGAAACCCGACGTAGCTTCAAGCGACATCAGTGTGTTCTTGGGCTTAAGTGAGCTAGTGAGGGTGGAATGGATTCAATCAAGTTGATCCGTCGTCCCTCGTCCATGGTGGTGGCTAGGTCCTATTTATAGTGGCCTTGGTCCTCTTCCCAAATGAAGGCGGGAAGGGATCCCACAACGGCCAGTTTTAAAGGGAGACAACTAGTACATCTTATCCTGACTAAAGTGGTCTTCGTCTGCAAAAGCCTCTGGTCGTGACGCCGCGGAGGGCTCGGTGATGACCGTTGTCCTGTCGTCCTAGTGGTCTTGGTCTTGTTGCATGGGAATGGAACCCTTTGGCTGCTTCCTCGGGACTCCGCGCCTGCTGCTTGCCTCCTTTGCACCAAAGAGGAAACTCGTACACTGCACTCGCTGGCACCCGCCTGGCCTTGATCGTCATGGATCACGTCATTCGAACCTCACGAGGTGAGCCCTGCATAGAAATCTCTGCTCCTCGGGAGCCAGCTTGAGGAGGCTGCTCCCATTGGAGGTCTTGGTGTCGTCTGTCTTGCAAGGCTTGGCCCCTCGCGAGGGTCTTGGGTTGTCGATGTCGAAGCTAGGCCGTACCAAGCCATTGATGGAGCCACTCCATGGGTCGTAGGCAGGTAAGTATGGGTACCCTCGTTCCCAGAACACCTATAGAGTCTTGAAGACGTTGTTGGGGAGGTGTCCTCGACCTCCGTCGGCGAAGCTTGGCCGCAGAAGCCGTCATGCTGTAGCCACAACTCGACGCCCCCCCCTCGTCGGGATCTCCCCGCAAAGGTCTGTCGGAGTCGGATCTAGGTGCGCGGCGGCATCGCCACCCACACCATGAACTCGCGGGCCGTGCCCCTAACATGGGCTAGCAAGCAAGTCAGTCGCGCGGCCATCGCCTTCTCTCCATCCCGGCTTTGTCCTCCGCGACTTCTGTGGCTGCTCCCGTGAACGGGGCCCTGAGCACGGACGCTTGCACCGATGGGAACACCCGGTGGAGTGCGTTCGCACCAGGGTTGGATAGTTGTGGGCGCTGTGGTTTTTCGGGGACGGCCGCGCCTGTTCTTCGGCCGGAGCAACTCTGGATCCTCCCGCGGGGCCTTGCCCTTCTCTTCGGGCGAGAACCTCCTCGTTGGCGCCATAGTCGCATAGACAAGGTGGCGGCACAGTGGAGATGAAGAGGAGTGAGAAGCGAGAAGATGGAGATGGGCTGGGGGCTTCACCACCCTTGCCCTCTTATAGGCGGAGGAACACTAACCGTCGGCCTCTTGCATTCTAAGCAATGATGGCCCCGCTGCGTGCACCAGGCAGATGTCAAGTCGGGCAGTTGCCGAGGCGACGTGGGGAAGTGGAAACGCCATTTCCCATCAAGTGCCACACGTCAGCCTGGCCCGCAGGCGATTGGGGCCCGCGGTGCTTCGGCCCTTTGGCTTCGCCTCGAAGCCAAGCTCGAGCATACCTTGGGCCCAGGGGCTACTGTCAGTGTTCTGGGAACCAGGGTACCCAGACTTGCCTGCCTGTGGCCCATGGTGTGGCTTCTTCGTCGGCCTGGTATGGCCCACCTTCAAGACCATCAAGACAAAACCCTCGCGAGGGGACAACCCTCACGAGGCGGACGACACCAAGACCCCCCAAGGGAGCGGCCTCCTCCGGCGCCACCCCCCCAAGGAGCGGAGATTTCTATGCAGGTACCTAGCCTCATGAGGCTCTGATGACGCAAGCCATGAAGACCAAGGCAGGCAGGCGCTATCGGACGTAGAACATGCAGTTTCCTCTTTGGTGCTATGGATTCCATAAATATAGGGGATCACAATTCCGGTGTGATAACCCACAACTATAGGGGATCACAACAGTTTTTGAGGGTAGATTGTTCAACCCAAATTTATAGATTTGACACAAGGGCAACCAACGAATCTTTGCAAGTATTAGGAGTTGAGTTGTCAATTCAACCACACCTGGAGATTAATTATCTACAACAATATGATTAGTAGCACAATAGTAAAATAGTTTTGATAGCAGCAGTAACAGTAACAGTAACAGTAACATTAGCAATGGTTGTGTTGCAGTTGTGACAGTAGCAGTAGCAATAGTAACCTAGCAAGAACAATATATGGAAAATTCGTAGGCATTGGATCCGTGCACTTGTCGGATGATATTCATCATATAACAGTCATAACCTAGGGTGATACGGCACTAGCTCCAGTTCATAAATAGGCATGTATTCCATAAATAGTCATACGTGCTTACGGAAAGAACTTGCATGCCATCTTTTGTCCTGCCCTCCCATGGGCAGCGGGGTCCAAATGGAAACTAAGGGATATTAAGGCCTCCTTTTAGTAGAGAACCAGAACAAAGCATTAACACATAGTGAATACATAAACTCCTCAAACTACGGTCATCACTAGAAAGTATCCCTACTTCTGTCCCTCCAGGGTTTGCGGATCATAACACGTAGTAGGTGACTATAACTTGCAAGATCAGATCTAGAACGTAGATATAATGGTGATAACATAAACAGTTCAGATCTGAAATCATGGCATCTGGGCCCAAAGTGACAAGCATTAAGCATGGCAAAGTCATAGCAACATCAATCTCGGAACATAATGGATACTAGGGATCAAGCCATAACAAAACTAACTCCATTACATGATGAATCTCATCGAACGCCCTCACCGACCAGTGAGCCTACGAAGGAATTAGTCACTCCCGATGTAGAGAATCACGGAATTAGCGATGGAGAAGGGTTGGTGATGACGAAGATCGGAGATCCCCCTCTCCGGAGCCCCAAACGGACTCCAGATCTGGCCTCCCGATGAAGAACAGGAGGCAGCGGCGGCTCCATCTCGTGAAACATGATAATTCTTTCTCCCTGTTTTTTTTCTTCGAAAATGGGAATTTATAGTATCAGGATCGAGGCCTGCAGGGCCACCAGGTAGGGACAACCCACCTGGGCGCGCCACGAAGGGGGCGCGCCCTAGTGGGTTGTGCCCACCTAGGTGCCCCCCTCCGGTCGTTCTTGGCTCCAGTAATTCTCTTTTATTATATAAAAAATCCTCACAAAGTTTCGTTCCAATCAGAGAACTTTTATTTCTGCACAAAAACAACAACATGCTAGTTCTGCTGAAAACAACGTCAGTCCGGGTTAGTTTTAATCAAATCATGCAAATTAGAGTCCAAACAAGAGTAAAAGTGTTAGGAAAAGTAGATACAACGGAGACTTATCTACTCGCCCAAGCTTAAATCTTTGCTTGTCCTCAAGCAATTCAGTTGATAAACTGAAAGTGAAAAAGAAAAACTTTTACGAACTCTTTTGCTCTTGTTTACATAAATAAGCTTAAGTAGCACCCAGTTTTTTTAGCAAAGATTATTGTCGTGGTACTAAGTCCGACAGTAAGAGTAGGGGGTACGTATGAGGAGGCAAGGCCCTGGCTACGGTGAGATTGCACACACGAGTTTACGAGTTTAGGCCCCTCTCAGAGGAGGTAAAAGCCCTATGTCTCGGTGCCCTAAGGCGGTCGACTGGAATATGGGTGTGTGTTATAGGGGGTGCGAACCCTTGTCCCAGAGGAGGGGGGTGGCTTATATAGAGTGCGCCAGGACCCCAGCCGTTCCCCGTTATAGGGTTCAATGTACATTAAGATAGGGCATTACTGGTAACGCCAGCTATAAAGTGCTATTAATGATCTTTAAGACTACGGGGTGAACGCCTGACTGTTGCCATCCCGAGTGACTCTAGGTCTTCTGTACTCTGAGTGGTTTCTTGTATGGTCGAATGACTTCATCTTGGTCGAGTGAAATTGGGGGTATCCGAGTGGGGTAACTGGTCGAGTGGATTGCACTCCATGGTTACTTCAGTCGGTATCTCTTGCTATACTTTGAATGTCCTTGATTCTAGGGTAGTGACCTTGGGTAGGGCGTATAGGTCAAGCCTATTACCCTATCCTAGGTCCATGGCATCATCATTAGCCCCCGAATGGATTGAGGTCCGAGTGAAAAGAGAGTTGAAGTTGATCCTGTTCTGACCTTATGCTTCGTAGGCATTCTTACTGAATTCGATAATCATATTGAAACTTCGACTTCATTTCAGTCGCCTTGATCGATTCAGAGGTCGTCGAGTGAACTTGCACTGGCAGTCTTCGAGTGTTGATATGGTGCAAAATCTATGACGCGATTAGTTACTACGGTTTCCAGATCTCACGGGATTCGAAACTTTGGGGAAGCACGCGAGACGGAGCACGCCACAGTAAACGGGACGGATAGACACGGGCGCCTCAATTCTTCCGCCACCTTTTTCGCAACGTATCGGGCATGTGACTTTTGCGAGATTTGATAGGATTGCTCGGGCCCACGCGTCAGCCACTCGGAAGCAGGCTCATAAAAGGCGTCTAGGCCGATGCGTTTGCATAGTGTGCCCCATTCTCCTTCCTCTTCCTCTGCTTCTCCACTGCGTCGACCTCCAATCTCGACGCCGCCACCCCGCCCGCGCACAGTCCGCCGCAATGGTCAAGGACAAGACAACGACCCTGGAGCGCGCGAAGAAGGCGACAACGATGGCGAAGGGCAAGAAGACGAGTCGGGGGTCGTCGTCGAGGTCCAGGTTGCCGCCCGGCTGGATCCAGGGGACTGAATTCGGTCCACGCTTCGTAAAGAGGATCTGGAGGATCTGGCTGCCGTGGGCCTGATCACCAACGGGTCTTGGAGGTTGCCGGGGGAGGAGATCGAGCCTCAGCCGCGGGAGGGTGAGTGTGTCCTCCTCGCAACCCATGTCGACAGTGGTTTCTCTCTGCTTCCGCATCCTTTCTTCTGTGTATTTCTGAACTTTTTCAGTGCCCAACTTCGCCATTTTTCTCCCAACGCTGTCACGTACCTTGCTGCATTTGTTTCTTTGTGCGAAAACTTCTTGGGTTGTAGACCGCACTGGGGTCTATTCAAACACATCTTCACTTGCCATTCCCAATTTGTGAAGAAGGCGAATCCTACTGACAAGAGGACGCACGTGATTCAAATGTGCGGGGGTTTAGGGATTCAGATGAGGGTTAGGAGCACTTTTCCCCCTATGACACTTCCCGAGTCGGTTAGGGAATGGCAGTCGACCTGGTTCTACTGCCAGGATATTCTGACTCCCGGTCAGTCAATCGGTCTTCCTTCCTTCACCCTAGATCGAGTCCAGCAACCTTCTTCATTGATCGTGTCAGCAGAGGAGAAAGTAGAGGTGAACATGCTAGTCGAGCGGGTAGTCCAATTGGTCCGTGAGGGCGTGACTGGCATGGATTTACTGGAAGTGTTTCTCAGTCGATGCATCCAGCCACTCCAAGCTCGTGATCATTTGATGTGGATGTATCCGGGCTCCAATGACACCACTCAGGTCCACCCAGAGGAGGTCACTGATGAGATGGTGGCCCAGTAGCTGAAGGGCATTACTGGAAACAAAGACAACCCCAGGGGGTCCAGGAGAGTCAACCCATTCGACGCCGAAAATCAGCCGGACAAGGTCTGATCCTTATTATCGAGTGTCTTTTCAATCTGACTTGCAACCATCTTTGAATCTGACTGATGTTTGTTTAACTTCTTGCCTAGCAGATTTATACTGAGATGTACTCGATGCCGAACAGGGGGCAAGCCCAGGAGGGAGTAGAGAGTGCGGACTGGTAATCTCCCGACGATGATGATGAGGAAGAGAGTGATGAGTCAGACGACGAAGAAGACGTCGACTCACCACCCTGCACAGAGTGCCGATCCAAGCAGTCTCAGGATCCTGCAGGTGGGCGCAACAAGGCAGCACCTCCAAGCACACAAGTAAACAAACGCATTCGGACTTCAACTCCGGAGCCGTATGTAAAGGTCACCAAGCAGCCCAAAGTTGTCCCTTCAAAGCCTTGGAAGACCTTGCCCAGGATCAAGATGGACGTTCCCGTCGCTTCTGCTTAAGTGTTCTGTCTTTCTGTATTTTACTGTCGACTCATACTTCTGCTTTGACCGAGTGAGTTTTGAATCTTTTAGTGCTACAAATTCTGGTACCTTGTCGGTGTCAAAACCGGCGGATCTCGGGTAGGGGGTCCCAAACTGTGCGTCTAAGGCTAATGGTAACAGGAGGCAAGGGACACGATGTTTACCCAGGTTTGGGCCCTCTTGATGGAGGTAATACCCTAATTCCTGATTGATTGATCTTGATGATATGAGTATTACAAGAGTTGATCTACCACGAGATCATAGAGGCTAAACCCTAGAAGCTAGCCTATGGTTATGATTGTTGTTGTCCTACGGACTAAACCCTCCGGTTTATATAGACACCGGAGGGGGCTAGGGTTACACAGAGTCGGTTACAGAGAAGGAGATCTACATATCTGAATTGCCAAGCTTGCCTTCCACGCAAAGGAGAGTCCCATCCAGACACGGGGCGAAGTCTTCAATCTTGTATCTTCATAGTCCAACAGTCCGGCCAAACTATATAGTCCGGCTGTCCGAGGACCCCTTAATCCAGGACTCCCTCAGTAGCCCCTGAACCAGGCTTCAATGATGATGAGTCCGGCGCGCAGATTGTCTTCGGCATTGCAAGGCGGGTTCCTTCTCCGAATACTTCATAGAAGATTTTGAACACGAGAATCATGTCCGGCTCTGCAAAACAAATTACACATACCATCGTAGAGAGCACAATATTCCACAAATCTAATCTGCTCACAACTTATTATATCATGACATCACGCCACGGTCTGGTCATTATTCTAACCGTTTTTCACAACCAGCTACTGCACGTAATGCGAAGCGGTTTCCTTGACACATCTTGTTAAAGCAGAGATCGTGTCCCCTTATCGCGAGATTCTCATCAATACGGGCATGGGTAACCCAACTGTGCCATCAATCGTGGCGCTTGGGGAATAAGCGATTTTAACGGGCAAGTGGGGAGGTGCACAGTTCCTATCGCCTTTATAAAGAGATAGGGATTCTCCTCTTTCACCCACGCCTTCTTCTTCCTTCGCTCATCCATTCTCGCACGCTCGAGCTCCAGCGCCCCAGTTCTCACCTTCTCCGTACAGCCATTCCAAACATGTCCGGAGTGGGAGGCAAGTGGATGGCCTCCTCCAACACAAAGGAGGACATTACGAAGCTTCGGGAGGCCGGATACTTGGCCGCAGACATCGCGCGCCGGCTCCCAAACGCAGGGTAGATCGTTCCGACTCCGGAACCCCATGAGAGGGTTGTGTTCCTCGCCCACTTCGTCCATGGACTAGAATTCCCCCTCCACCCATTTGTCCGCGGGCTCATGTTTTACTACGGGCTAGATTCTCATGATCTGGCCCCTAACTTCATCATCAACATCTCGGCGTTTATCATCGTGTGCGAGGCCTTCCTCCGCATCAAGCCACACTTCGGCCTGTGGCTGAAGATCTTCAACGTGAAGCCGAAGATAGTGGTTGGCCAACAAGTGGAGTGCGGAGGCGCTATGGTGGGCAAGATGCCCAACGTCACCTGGCTCGAAGGCTCCTATGTGGAGACCGTGAAGGGGTGGCAGTCGGGGTGGTTCTACATCACCAAGCCGCACAACGCCAACTGGGCGGCGACCCCCAAATTCCGATCTGGTATCCCCATGCGTCTTACCTCCTGAAAAAGGAAAGGCTTAGCCTGGGGTGAGCCGGCGGAGCTGATCGGACTCCAGAACTGCATCAAGAATATGATAAGGAAGAAGATCAAGCTTGTCAATGTGGTCCAGGTCATGCTCTTCCGCCGGATCCTCCCGTGTCAAAGGCGGGCATTTAATATGTGGGAGTTCGACCCGGCCGAACACCATACGCTGCGAGAGCTCTTCGAGACGATGCACAAGGACGTCTGGAAGGTGTTGTTCAAGGCCGTCGAGGTACCTCCTCCCGTCACCGAAGATGGCGGGCTCAGCGCCAAGTGCCCCGCCAATTTGGTAAGTTTTCTATGTTTTACAAGATATGCCTTTCCTTAGTATGTTCGTGGGAGGAATCTAAGCCATCATACTAATTTAATAGGGCTGTGTAGCGACAGCAGAGCGGATCGATTGTCCAGCTCCGTTGCTTGAAGATCCAGCAACTGATCTCCTGATAGAGATGTTGTTTCCGGCGCCCTATGAGGTGCTGGAGAAGAAGGCCAAGAAGAAGGCCACGGGGACCAGGAAAGGTCTCCGGCGCGGTTGTGTCGGACTCGTCGTCCAAAAACACCGAGGCGCACTCCTCTAACAAAAACGAGGAGGAGGAAGAGGAAAACACCCTCCCCCAAACTGAGGGGGAGAAGAAGAGGAAGGCCTCCCATCTGGGGAGGCCGAAGGGTCCAAGAAGGGGAGGACCCTCCCTTCGGACCACTGCACAACAGCCGCCTACAACGACGAGGAGTGGCTACCCAGGGACAAGCCCCTGGCGAAGTCGTAAGTATCCGGATTCCAGGATACTTCTGCTATGTTTAGCTTTATGGCTTATAATCATGTTAAGATATGTTCATGCAGTCCGTCCAAAGCCTGCATCGACCTATCCTCTTCGGATGGGTCTTTGAGTTTGTCGGTGATGAACAACGATTCGCTCCTGACGGCCTCCACTCCCCGGCCCGCAGACGACACCGAAGTGTTGTCTCAAAGGATACCGGGCCAGGGGGAGATAGTTCTGGAGGCGCCTCAAGGCGAAACCCCCGATGTTGGGCTCATGGGGGGGGGAGATCCCCATGGATTCTGATGAGGGGGGCCGCAGCAAGCTTGGACCCCAGCTGGATACTGTGCCGGAACCTCCCACGGTTCCGGTTCCAGGCAGGCAGCCCCTCGCTAAGGAGGGTGAGCCACCTGTGCCTATGTCGTCTGTCCATCCAGAGGCATCGGACAATTTGCTGGAAACGCTTCAAGGCGCTTCCATTGATGAAGAACACCGTACTCTGATGAGTACGGTGATTACGAAGGTTCAGTCCACAAAAAGCGGATTGACCGAAGCCTGCGCCAGCCTCTTAACAGGCTTTGAGATAAGTAATTAAATAAATGAGAAAATATCACAGTATAGACAGTAGCCCCTGATGCTCTGTTTGGTGTTCGGAAAGAAAGGCTGAACAGAGGATCACATATTATTCCCGGGAGTCTAATCATAATATGTCTATGTGAATAAGCAGGCGTCGCTGCTGGCCGTCGCCGCCCTCACTGTGGAGGTCTCCGGACTGAAGCAGAACCTGGGGCGGGCTGAAGAAGAGCTCGGCCTCGTGAAGAGGTAGCTCGAAGAGAACAAAGGTGAGTGATACCCCGTCCGTGTGTTATATAAAGGAAAAAATCATTGGTGCTAATAAAAGCATGATGAATTTTAATAGGGGCCATGACCAAAGTGGCGGCCCTTAGAAAGGCGATGTCCGAGGCCGAAGACAAAGCAGCCAAGGAGCGCACCAAGCGCGAAAAACAAGATTCTTGGGTTGATGAGGTCCAGCAAGAGCTCCAGGATTTCGTCAAAAAATTCGAGTCCTTGGAGTGTGACTCCAAGACGCAAGAGTCGGAGCTTGCGAAGGCCCGTCAGAGCGCGCAGGACGCGAGGGTCGAAGCCCAGAAGGCCCTCCAGGAGATTGAGGCAACCAAGAAGATAGCGGCGGGTAAGGCTTTCATTATGCAAAGCAAGCATGTGAAGGATACTTTCCTTTTACTTACCCAAATTCAGAGTTCTCCAGGAGCATTCACAGATCTTTCGCACAACATCTCTGATGCCGCAGAGTTCTACCGAGCTGAGGAAGGGAGCTCGATGGATAAGTTGTTTTGGTCCCAGTATATTGGGGCCGAACATCCGATGTCCTTGAGCGACCAGTTGAAGCAACTGGTCGAACTTCACAAGGCGGTCGAGCTGGCCATGAAGGACCTCATAGTCCGGCTATGGCCTGGAGAGCCTCTGCCCGGCAGCTACTTCGGCCTTGTCAAGCGGATGATAAGTGCATGTCCGCGGCTTGAAGTCATTAAGTGGTCCGTCTGCATTGAAGTTGCATGCCGGGCCTTGGCCCGTGCGAAAGTGCACTGGGCGAAGATGGATGCCGAGAAGCTGGTGACAGAGGGGCCGCCGAAGGGCAAGGAAAATCGCCACCCTGAATAGTACTATGACAATGTCATTAAGGGTGCCCGCCTTGTGGCGGATGAATGTGCTAAGGATGTAATATTTGAATGAATGTACTCAAGTCATCCTGTAATATGAAAAAAATTCATGTGCACTATATGGCGCTTGTTAATTTAAAATATTATCTTTTGTGCGGCCGTTTATAAAATCTTGAGAGTTGGCTAGTCGTCGGCTTCTGCCCCCATGTAACTAGTACTAGGGTGTTCGGGATAAATATAAACACTCTTTATCCAAATTTTTGGTCCTTTTAAGGAGGTGTTTAATGCAGCGAACAAGGAAATCGGACTATATAGCTTTATCACTCTCACTTGGCCATAGAAGTCTACAATTTTACATTTTGGCGAAGCCCCTAGTGTCCGGAAGGCCGAACTTGGGGCGCTATACACGCTTAAATCGGACAAGGCCGATTCCTCGCCCGAAGCGGAAAAAATCTTTAAGGATTTGAGACCTCTTGAACAGCGACCAGCTCTCGCATCATCATGACAGTCAGTTTTCGGCTTTCTCTACTGAGGTGCTCGTCTGAAAGACCGGGACACAATCGCAGTAGTTCTCCCTGTGCTACCTTAGCCAATATAGCGGTACGTAAGGTACCAAAACATAGGAGCCGGGCAAACCCAACTATTGACCCAAGACATGATTCGGAGCTGATGCATATAATGCTATAAGTTCAGGGTGCTGCACTGTCGAAAGTGTTCGGACTTTTCTTGCCGTGTTATGGGGTACGCTGAAGCCCCTGGCAAACTGGACTTACCAAAGTGTATGGGTGCAATAAATAAGCAGTAAAGAAAAGGGGTAAATAAATATAATAGTAAGCTGACAATGTACATTATTTTTCCTTGTTATTCAAATAGTACGTCAAAGTGTACGTATACAAGTAGTGCAATAAGCAAAATAGGACTATTTGACACATCCTGACAAGGAGCGAGTTGTGTGCGGGTATGTAAAATAGGTATAACGATCGTTATTAGAGACCACCTCAGGATTCCCTTGTATGCCGAAGCTTCTTGTCTTCTTGATGTGTCGGCCCCGCTATGTGTCCGATAGTCGGTCTATTAGAGGAGCCTCCCAAGGATGGGGACCTGAAAGAAAAAAGGTGTAAAGATGTGTGGGTCCTGGGGCGGTCGAGCCGCATTGTGGACCATGTCATGGCCTTGCCTCCGCCTATGCCCATGGTATTTTAAGTGGGTAATTGTGTACGCGCGGCACAATTTTTGCTGCTTGACTGGGACTAGGACGAAGGCTGAATTGCTAGGCGAGCTCTGGACGTGCCAGATGATCCTGTTGCGGGGTACTCCGGACTCGCTTGACGGTGTCCGGGTTCTTTATCGCCGAATTGGCTGTTTGCCTAAGAAGGTTGTTTTGTACTTCTGCCGCAAGGGGCGCAGTGTGCTCCTCCGTACGGAGTGAGCGCTCTGTGTTTCTATTAACTGTTATAACCCGGCGAGGTCCTAGCATTTTGAGCTTGAGGTATGCGTAATGCGGTACCTCATTGAATCTGGCAAATGCGGTTCGTCCGAGCAGTGCATAATAGCCACTGCAGAAGGGGACGATGTCGAAAATTAACTCCTCACTTCGGAAATTGTCCAGAGATCTGAAGACCACTTCCAGTGTGATTGAGCCCGTGCAACAGGCCTCCACACCGAGTATGACACCCTTGAAGGTGGTTTTTGTGGGCTTGATCCTTGATGGGTCGATGCCCATTTTGCGCACTTTATCCTGATAGAGTAGGTTCAGGCTGCTGCCACCGTCCATGAGGACTCGTGTAAGGTGGAATACGTCGATGATGGGGTCAAGGACCAATGCGACCGAACAGCCATGACAGATACTGGTAGGATGGTCCCTGCGATCGAAAGTGATCGGACAAGAGGACCATGGGTTAAACTTTGGGGCGACTGGCTCCATCGCATAGACGTCCCTTAGTGCACGCTTCCGTTCCCGCTTGGGAATATGGGTTGCGTATATCATATTCACCATTTTCACCTGGGGAGGGAATTTCTTTTATCCTCCTGTGTTTGGCGGCCGTGGCTCCTCATCGTCATCGCTATGCAGCCCCTTTTCCCTGTTTTCGGCATTCAACTTGCCGGCCTGTTTAAACACCCAGCATTTCCTGTTGGTGTGGTTGGCTGGTTTATCGGGGGTGCCGTGAATTTCACATGAGCGATCGATTATGCGGTCCAGACTGGACGAGCCCGGGCTGTTTCTTTTGAATGGCTTTTTCCGCTGTCCGGATTTAGAGCCTATGAATCGGGCATTGACTGTTGTGTCTTCGACGTTGTCGCCATTGTTGCGATGCTTGTGTCTATTGTGTCGTGGCTTGCCGTTGCTGTCTCTGGCGTCTGAATCACCGGAGTTTTTTGGATTGATGTTGCTACGAGCCACCCAGCTGTCCTCGCCCGCGCAAAAGCGGGTCATGAGTGTCGTGAGGGCTGCCATGGACTTTGGCTTCTCTTGGACGAGGTGTCGGGCAAGCCATTCGTCACGGATGTTATGCTTGAAGGCTGCTAAGGCTTCGGCATCCGGACAGTCGACAATTTGGTTCTTTTTAGTTAGGAACCGAGTCCAAAATTTCCTGGCTGACTCTCCGAGCAGTTGGGTGATGACCCGCAAGTATACGGGATAGTTGTAGCCTCTTTCGATAAGTAAGAGTGTCAAACCCAATGAGGAGCTAAAGGTAGAACAAATATTCTCTCAAGTCCTATCGGCCACTGATACGACTCTACGCACGCTTGACGTTCGCTTTACCTAGAACAAGTATGAAACTAGAGGTACTTTGTAGGTGTGATAGGATAGGTTTGCAAGATAATAAAGAACACATAAATAAAAAGTAGGGGCTGTTTAAATAAAGATGCAATAAAGTAAATATAGCGAGTGTGGAAAACGGGTGGTAGGAGTTGTGAAATTGTCCCTAAGCAATTGACTATGTTACTAGACCGGTAATCACTATTGCAATTCTATTTGAGGGAGAGGCATAAGCTAACATACTTTCTCTACTTGGATCATATGCACTTATGATTGGAACTCTAGCAAGCATCCACAAATACTAAAGATTCATTAAGGTAAAACCCAACCATAGCGTTAAAGTATCAAGTCCCCTTTATCCCATACGCAAACAACCTACTTACTCGGGTATGTGCTTCTGTCACTCACGCCACCCACCATAAGCAAATCATAAACATATTGCAAAACCTACAGCGGTAATCCCTCACGCTTGCACGACATGGAGGGCACAATAGGACATCACCAATAATTAAACATGCAACTCAAACCAATCATAGCAATTCATCAATCACCGATAGGACAACGAAAATCTACTCAGACATCATAGGATGGCAACACATCATTGGAAAATAATATGAAGCATAAAGCACCATGTTCAAGTAGAGGGTACAGAGGGTTGCGGGAGAGTGGACCGCTGAATATAGATGGGGGAAGGTGATGGAGATGTTGGTGAAGATGGCCGAGGTGTTGGTGAAGATCGTGGTGATGATGATGGCCCCCGGCGGTGTTCCGACGCCACCGGAAGCAAGGGGGAGAGACCCCCTTCCTCTTCTTCTTCCTTGACCTCCTCCCTAGATGGGAGAAGGGTTTCCCCTCTGGTCCTTGGCTCCCATGGCATGGGAGAGGCGAGAGCCCCTCCGAGATTGGATCTATCTCTCTGTTTCTGCGTTCTCAGATTCTTCCCCTTCACTGTTTCTTTTATATCTGGAGATCCATAACTCCGATTGGGGTGGATCTTTCGCCCAGATTTTCTCGTAAAATTAGCTTTCTTGCGGCAAAAGAAGGGTGTCAACCGCCTTACGGGGGCCCCAGGAGAGTCCAGGGGGCGCCTGCCTCCCTGGGGCGCCCCCCTATGTCCTGGGCCCCTCGGGCACCGTCTCGCATTGATTTTACTTCCCAAAAATCATAAATATTCCAAAATAATTCTCCGTCCATTTTATCCCGTTTGGACTCCGTTTGATATGGGGTTTCTGCGAAACATAAAACATGCAACAAACAGGAACTGGCACTGGGCACTGGATCAATATGTTAGTCCCAAAAATAATATAAAAAGTTGCCAAAAGTATATGAAAGTTGAATAATATTGGCATGGAACAATAAAAAATTATAGATACGACGGAGACGTATCAGCATCCCCAAGCTTAATTCCTGCTCGTCCTCGAGTAGGTAAATGATAAAAAAGATAATTTTTGATGTGGAACGCTACCTAGCATAATCTTGATCATATGTCTAATCATGGCATGAATATTAAGATACGAGTGATTCAAAGCAATAGTCTATCATTTGACATAAAAACAATAATACTTCGAGCGTACAAATAAAGCAATCATGTCTTTTCAAAACAACAAGGTCAAAGCAAGCTTATTTTCGTCACATAAAATGCCCCCATCATGCTTCATTTTTGTCACACAAAATGCCCCCATCATGCACAACCCCGATGACAAGCCAAGCAATTGGTTCATACTTTTTAACGTGCTTCAGCTTTTTCAACCCTCAGGCAATACATGAGTGCAAGCCATGGATATAGCACTATAGGTGGAATAGAATATGATGGTGGAGGTTTATATGGAGAAGACAAAAAGGGAGAAAGTCTCAGATCGACGCGGCTAATCAACGGGCTATGGAGATGCCCATCAATTGATGCCAATGCGAGGAGTAGGGATTGCCATGCAACGGATGCACTAAGAGCTATAAGTGTATGAAATCTCAACAAAAGAAACTAAGTGGGCGTGCATCCAACTTGCTTGCTCATGAAGACCTAGGGCATTTGAGGAAGCCCATCGTTGGAATATACAAGCCAAGTTCTATAATGAAAATTCCCACTAGTAAATGAAAGTGATAACATAGGAGACAATCTATATGAAGAACATGGTGCTACTCTGAAGCACAAGTGTGGAAAAATGATAGTAACATTGCCCCTTTTCTTTTTCTTTTTTTTCTTTTTTTGGGTGGGCTTCTTTGGCCCCCTTTTTTATTTAGGCTTCTTTGGCCTTTACTTTATTTATTTATTTTCTTTTTTTATTGGGCAATGTTCTATAATGATGATCATCACACTTTTATTTACTTACAACTCGATATTACAACTCGATACTAGAACAAAGATATAACTCTATATGAATGCTTCCAGCGGTGTACCGGGATGTGCAACGATCTAGCATAGCAATGACACCAAAAAATGGACAAGACATGAAAACGTCATGCTAGCTATCTTACGATCATGCAAAGCAATATGATAATGAATGCTCAAGTCATGTATATGATGATGATGAAAGTTGCATGGCAATATATCTCGGAATGGCTATGGAAATGCCATGATAGGTAGGAATGGTGGCTGTTTTGAGGAATATATAATGAGGCTTATGTGTGATAGAGCGTATCGTATCACGGGGTTTGGATGCACCGGCAAAGTTTGCACCAACTCTCGAGGTGAAAAAGGGCAATGCACGGTACCGAAGAGGCTAGCAATGATGGAAAGGTAAAAGTGTGTATAATCCATGGACTCACATTAGTCATAGAGAACTCATATACTTATTGCAAAAGTTTATTAGCCCTCAAAGCAAAGTACTACTACGCATGCCCCTAGGGGGATAGATTGGTAGGAAAAGACCATCTCTCGTCCCCGACCGCCACTCATAAGGAAGACAATCAAAAAAACACCCCATGCTTCAAATTTGTCACACAACGGTTACCATACGTGCATGCTACGGGACTTGCAAACCTCAACACAAGTGTCTCTACAATCCACAACCACCCACTAGCATGACTCTAATATCACCATCTTTAATCGCAAAACTACTGCAAGGAATCAAACATATCATATTCAGCGATCTACAAGTTTATGTAGGATTTTATGACTAACCATGTGATTGACCAATTCCTGTCATCTCTCTAAATAGATATAAGTGAATCAAGAGAGTTTAATTCTTTCTACAAAAGATATGCCCACGCTCTAACAAATATAAGTGAACCAAAAGAGCATTCTACAAATGGCGGTTTTCTATGTGAAGAAAAACAGGCGATCCTAACTTCAAATGATATAAGTGAAGCACATGAAGCATTCTATAAAGCCATACTCAAAAGATTTAAGTGAAGTGCAATGAGCATTCTATAAATCAACCAAGGACTATCTCATACCAGCATGGTGCATAAAATAAAAATGAAAACTAAATGCAAAAGACGCTCCAAGACTTGCACATAATGCATGAACAAAACGAATTCGAAAACATACCGATACTTGTTGAAGAAAGAGGGGATGCCTTCTGGGGCATCCCCAAGCTTAGATGCTTGAGTCTCCTTGAATATTTACTTGGGGTGCCTCGGGCATCCCCAAGCTTGAGCTCTTGCCTCTCTTCCTTTTCCTCTATCGAGACATCCTCGATTAGACACTACATCCACACAAAACTTCAACAGAAAACACCGTAAGATCCGTTAGTATAATAAAGCAAATCACCACTCTAAGTACTGTTGCAAACCAATTCATATTTTTTTTTGCATTGTGTCTACTGTAATATAGCTTTTCCATGGCTTAATCCACTAGTATAAATTGATAGATTCATCAAAACAAGCAAACTATGCATCAAAAACAGAATCTGTCAAAAAACAGAACAGTCTGTAGCAATCTGAACATTCAACATACTTATGTTACCCCCAAAATTCTACCAAAATGAGGAAACATAAACAAGTTGTACAGAAAGACAGTGCAAAAGGAATCAGAACTATTTGACATTTCAGTTAAAAATGTAAAATCGCGCACTACATCCAAAGTTTCTGTCCCGCGCCGTACAAACCAACAAGCATTGTAAACATCCTAAAGGCAAACCTTGGCACATTATTTTTATAATACAATGGAATTGTACAAGGGGATAATTATTTTTCATGAAATTTTTTTGTAATTAAGATTCACAAAGTTTCTGTGAGCATGATCAAAGTTCAAGGAGCCCCCCCCCCCACTTCAACAATGCTTGTCTCTCTCACTTTCACTTTCCTTTTTGAAAAGTTTTTGTGTTCCCCTCTTTATTTTTTGTTTTTAAACTATTTAAAAGCACTCAACATAAATAAATGACTCTCTAAAACTTCCGGATTGTCTCCCTGGCAGCGCTTTCTTTAAAGCCATTAAGCTAGGCATTTAGTGCTCAAGTAATGAATCCACCCGGATCCCAAGGCATATCAAAGCCAATTTTAATTAACAATGATTTTTAACTTAGTAGTGGGCACAAAGAACATATATAAAGTAATGACGAAGTCTAAGTCTCTTCCTATGCATCGGCATGTCATAAAAGAACAATTCATGCACACCAAGTAAAGGCCAATGCATAGTATAAGCAGTTTCTTGCAATTCTATCATATTGGAAACATAGAGAGGTGAAGATATAGTTCCTCTCTCATAATAATTGCAAGTAGGAGCAGCAAGCACATGCATATTATATCTATCAAAATTATCATGCGGAACGGTAAAAGGCAACCCATCAATATAATCCTTAATAAGCACAAACTTCTCTGATAAAGTGTAGTTGGGAGAATTCAAAAAGATAATAGGACTATCATGCGTGGGTGCAATAGCAACAATTTCATGTTTAACATAAGGAACTATAGCAAGTTCATCTCGATAAGCATAATTCATATTGGCATGTTGGCCACAAGCATAGCAAGCATCATCAAAAAGGGATATTTCAAACAAATTCAAGGGATCATAGCAATCATCATAGCAATCATCCTTTGGTAAGCACGAAGGGGAATTAAACAATGTATGAGTTAAAGAGTTACTCTCATTAGAAGGTGGGCACGGGTGATCAATCTGCTCTTCCTCCTTTTGTTCTTCGCTCTCCTCATCATCTTTTTCATCCAATGAGCTCACAGTTTCATCAATTTCTTCTTCCATAGCTTCCTGCAAAATATTAGTCTCTTCTTGGACATCGGAGACTTTCTCAATGAATGCATTAATATAGTAATTGTATTCATAATTTTCATAGCAATATCTAAGTATAGCAAGATTTTCAGGCCTATAAACATCATCATCTAAAGCTTCATACTTTTCAAACAAAGATTCAATTTCATAAGCAGCCTTAAAAGCAACAAATTCTTCTATTTGTTCCACATCATAGTAATCATATATACCATTAGAATAAAAGGCTAAGGTTTCATTATCATTAAATTTGCATGAAAAGGGAAGGTGTGGAGCCTTCATCCTAGAGCAACAAGTAATATCATATCTCAAGCATAGATCCCAGGCATACCAATGCAACATAATAAATTTATCCCATAATAGTTTCCCTTTTTGTGTCGAGCGATAATCCCTAAAGCATTAACGTTGATCCAACGTGTCTCCCATTATAAAGTTGAATGGGGTTTTCTCAGGATTATCAAAGTAGTACATAATATCTTTCACATAATGAGAATCGAGGGTTTTAGGAGTTACCCCATCTCTATGAGTAGCGAGTACACCTAATTTATTTGGTATTTTGTGTTCCGTATCCATAACTAAAGATAGAGAACAACTAAGAACAGCAAATAAAAATTACTTAGTGATAAAGCAAACAAGCACACATGAGAATATTCACCCCACGCTATGACTCCCCAGCAACGGCGCCAGAAAAAGGTCTTGATGACCCGCAAGTATACGAGATAGTTGTAGCCTCTTTCAATAAGTAAGAGTGTCAAACCCAACGAGGATCTAAAGGTAGAACAAATATTCTCTCAAGTCCTATCATCCACTGATACGACTCTACGCACGCTTGACGTTCGCTTTACCTAGAACAAGTGTGAAACTAGAGGTACTTTGTAGGTGTGATAGGATAGGTTTGCAAGATAATAAAGAACACATAAATAAAAAGTAGGGGCTGTTTAAATAAACATGCAATAAAGTAAATATAGCGAGTGTGGAAAAGTGGTGGTAGGAGTTGTGAAATTGTCCCTAAGCAATTGACTACGTTACTAGACCGGTAATCACTATTGCAATTCTATTTGAGGGAGAGGCATAAGCTAACATACTTTCTCTACTTGGATCATATGCACTTATGATTGGAACTCTAGCAAGCATTCGCAAATACTAAAGATTCATTAAGGTAAAACCCAACCATAGCATTAAAGTATCAAGTCCCCTTTATCCCATATGCAAACAACCTACTTACTCAAGTCTGTGCTTCTGTCACTCACGCCACCCACCATAAGCAAATCATAAACATATTGCAAACCCTACAGCGGGAATCCCTCACGCTTGCGCGACACAGAGGGCACAATAGGACAGCACCAATAATAAAACATGCAACTCAAACCAATCATAGCAATTCATCAATCACCGATAGGACAACGAAAATCTACTCAGACATCATAGGATGGCAACACATCATTGGAAAATAATATGAAGCATAAAGCACCATGTTCAAGTAGAGGGTACAGCGGGTTGCGGGAGAGTGGACCGCTGAATATAGATGGGGGAAGGTGATGGAGATGTTGGTGAAGATGGCGGAGGTGTTGGTTGCAGTGATGATGATGGCCCCCGGCGGTGTTTCGGCGCCACCGAAAGCAAGGGGGAGAGGGCCCCCTTCTTCTTCTTCTTCCTTGACCTCCTCCCTAGATGGGAGAAGGGTTTCCCCTCTGGTCCTTGGCTCCCATGGCGTGGGAGGGGTGAGAGCCCCTCCGAGATTGGATCTATCTCTCTGTTTCTGCGTTCTCAGATTCTTCCCCTTCACCGTTTCTTTTATATCTGGAGATCCGTAACTCCGATTGGGGTGAATCTTTCGCCCAGATTTTTCATGTAAAAATTAGCTTTATTGCGGAAAAACAAGGGCGTCAACCGCCTTACAGGGGGCCTAGGAGAGTCCAGGGCGTGCCTGCCTCCCTCGGGCGCGCCCCCTATCTCCTGGCCCCCTCGGGCACCGTCTCGCGTTGATTTTACTTCCCAAAAATCATAAATATTTCAAAATAATTCTTCGTCCGTTTTTATCCCGTTTGGACTCCGTTTGATATGGGGGTTTTGCGAAACATAAAACGTGCAACAAACAGGAACTAGCACTGGGCACTGGATCAATATGTTAGTCCCAAAAATAATATAAAAAGTTGCCAAAAGTATATGAAAGTTGAATAATATTGCCATGGAACAATCAAAAATTATAGATACGACGGAGACATATCATTGGATTATGTGACTTAAGTCATCAGCATCCGGTGGTCGCACATAAGTGCCCTGGAAGTTGTCGAGGAATGCGTCTTCTAGGTCCTCCCAATTGCCAATGGAGCTTGCTGGCAGGCTATTCAGCCAATGCCGAGCCGATCCTTTGAGCTTAAGTGGTAGGTACTTTATGGCATGTAAGTCATCGTCGCGGGCCATGTGAATGTGGAGGAGAAAATCATCAATCCATACCACGGGGTCTGTTATGCCATCATATGATTCAATGTTCACAGGTTTAAACCCTTCTGGGAATTCATGATCCATTACTTCATCAGTAGAGCATAGGGGGTGTGCGATGCCTCTATGTCGGGCTACATCCCGACATAGCTCTAATGAGTCTAGTCTGTTGTATTCGGCTCGGCCGGACTTTGGTTTATTGTATCCGGCATGACGGTCATCTTCACGTATTGTGGCGCACCCCCGTGATCCGTAGATCGATCTTGACTGTCCTGCTTTGTTTTCCAATACATCTCGCAGGTCCTTCGTGTAGCCCTGGGCCTTAGTACTATCGTTTGGTTGGTGACGGGGTGCGGTCTGGACTTCGGGCTTATACGCCGCTTTGTCTCGGCCACGGGGTGGCCGGTCAGCCGCATCAGGCCACTACAAAAAAATACACTTCCGTGATGATACGTGTTTGTCACAGTAGGTCGCGTTTTTTGTCATGCATGTACATCCATGACAAATTTATGACAGAATCAAGATAGTCATACATGTGCTGTCGTAGAAGTGTTCCATGACATTACCAAAATTATCATCACGGAAGTGTCCACTTCCATGACAATAAATCGCGCGTCATAGAAGTGCTTTCGTCAAGGGTGACCGACACGTGGCATCCACCGTAACAGAACGCCGTTAAGCTATCGGGTCGGGTTTTGGATCCGATAACCCGTTAACAGCCCCGACCGATGGGAAATTTCCACGTGTAAAATTCTTATTGGCCGGACGAAACACGTGTCAGCTCGTCAGTGGGTCAGATAGGCGCCTATGATATGTCGACACGTGCCACGGCCCACCACTGGCCCATTTAGCTTACAAAGCCGGCCCGTTTGACTTGGTCAAAAGTTAACGGGTTGGCCCATGAAAAGCTTGTTAACGATCTCTTCGCAAATAGCCCATTTTACGACCCGTTAACTCACGACCCGTTAGGTACTAAAGGAAATCGGCCCAACAACGTCATGTGGGCCGTCGAATATAGCACCAGCCCATTACACTTTTGGCCCATGTATGGCCCAGGACGTCTTTTGGCCCATATGAGGCCTTCGTATCTTTCGGCCCTTTACAGGCCCATGGTGACTCTAGCCCATAATGAACAGTAATTTTCTTTGTACCCGTTAACAGCCCGTGATTTACATGGGCCGTTTCCAGCCCGTGTTAGCTTTCGGCCTATTGACGGCCCATACGTTCTTGGGCTCCTTTTCGGCCCTCGATTACTTCCGGCCCGTTACTGGCCTGTTCCACTAATGGGCCAAATTCGGCCCATGGCAAGAGTCGGTCCGTTACTGGCATGTTCCCCATATGGGCCAAATTCGGCCCATGGCAAGAGTCGGCCCGTTACTGGCCTGTTACCCTAATGGGCCAAATTCGGCCCATGGCAAGAGTCGGCCCGTTTCTGGCCAGCCCATCCTATATTCTGGCCCATTAACGACCCGTTATGCCTGTGACAGAATTAAGCTTTTGCAGTCCTATGGCCTGTTAACGACCCGTTACCATGTTGGGCCTATACCAATTACGCCCGATTACGGCCCATGTAGACCCATTTATCCGACGGCCCGAGGCCCACCGATTACAGGCCCATTTATCGACGGCCCGTAGGAGACCCATGGTTCCTACGGCCCGTATATGGCCCATGGGTAGTTGCGGCCACTAGCAAACCAGGGATAAAGAAGACTAGGAAATAAATAAGGCCGAAACTAACGCTAGGCTATTAAGGCGATTGCACAGATTACATCCACTCGGCATCAAAGATCGCTACCAGTGCAAATATAGGGAACACCCTACACTATACAAAAATGGCTTGCTGTTTTCTTCAGCCGGTGGCTGCATGTTAAGAATAAATTTTGTATCGCACCAAAACAAATTACAACTATATAACAAAAGGAAGGTTGGCATCAAACTTAACAGTCTAGCAGATAAATGCACCACCAGAAGTTCAGAAGCTCGGTTCATTTGACCTGACTGTTACGTTTTCATGCCGTATTGTCCGATGGACCACCATAACCCTCACCTTCATTTCCCCTAGGCTCCTGAACAACATAGCAAATGTCTGATAGTCTGGTTTCAAAACCATGCATATCTTGATGACATTCAGAAATGTTTCACAACAATGCTTTGAGCTTGCATATCTTGATCATGAGGCAGTTTGGACGATATTGCCTTAACAACCAACCCAGTATTACGCAGGAACGTGCTTTTGGCACTGTTAGTGGACAGGTACTGACCCACTGCAGCAAGAGCTAACATTGCGGTTATAGTTGCCTCGCCACCTTCAGAAGGTGGCGGTTCCACCATTTTTTCCATAGCTCGCTGAAAAGTTGAGGTTTTACATTAGTAGTACCAGAACAGAAGATATTAAGGAGGCAGCAAAACCAAACAAAATAGCTTTGGTCTATATACAGAACTCATTCTGGTGAACCCATGTAAAATATTAGTTGTATTTTATTGCAAAGTACATAATAAAACCAGGTTCCAAACATATGACCATGTACCATCGCTAATGTATTGTCTATTTCACATTGTATTGAGGGCTAAGGATAAAGAGACGAAGTTTATAATACGGTAAGCATAGTATGACATCATTCATATCACAAAACAACTGAGAGCGGACAAACAGGCAATTGTAACATTGTGTGGGAAAGTCCAACACGGAACTAGATTACGGGTCAAGATCAAAGGAACATCACTCCTCCCTTTTAAACCTTGTAAGGTGCAATGATACGCTAAGACAATTGTGTATAAAATTGAAAAGAGTAATAGACATTGGCTGAAAACCATGCAGTTCAAGGCACAAGTCAGAGTAAGTAGTAGTTAAAAGGCATGAGGATTAAGGACTTACAACAGCGGCTTTGACTGGTGTAGTCATGCCCTTCTTCTTGCTGGTGTGACAGTCCTTGAAGATTTCCACAGCATTTGGTTCAGGTACTTTTTGGTCCTTGCGGGCTTTCCTCTGCATTTCGAACAAGTCAATATAGATTTGATAATATGGTACAGCGAAAAGAGTGAAACAGCAGCTAATTACAAGAGCCTCGCAGTGTGCAATATAGCTACGAGATCCTGTCATCTGTTGGAATTTCACTTTCGTACGGTTGGCCTTGTTCTTTGAACAGTTCACCTACAAGAAGATAGATTTGTGTGGCACATGCGTCAATAGGACTTCAACATGTGATCTGATCACATATATATAATGTACTTGATACTTCGGATCAGACTAGTGTTTAACAAGGCCCCTCCAGTCTTCATCCGATATATTTTCCACTGGAGATGTTTGGGAAAGTTCACTGTTAGCATTGCCTTCAAAGTGAGTTTTCCTCAAGTTATACCGATACTGTCGCAGAGCAGACTTGAAAACATGGGTGCAAGCTTGTCTGGTTGCATCATCTTGGCTATCCAACTTGAACCTCATCTGTTGAAAATTATGGGAGTCTCATTATCAGCAACCTAGAAAGTATGGGACAGAGCAAGACGATATTTCTAGTTTCCATACATAACCATACTTACAGATAAATGGTCGAGAAACGTGTTGAACTGGGTTTCGTCTTTGTCATTCCTGTAGTGAATCCATGTTGGGAGGATACGTACATGACACCTAACGGCAACCGCTGCCTCTGATACTAACTTGGTTGACTCTGTAGCATCACGTGGCCTTTTTAAACCTGCCTCAAAACGGATCTCCATTCTTCCTCCTCTAGATTTAGTTAACCTATCGAGCATTATCCCTGATGTTTGTTTCCTCTTGAGCCTAGGTGCTAGTCCAACAACAAACATAGGAAGTGTTAGTGTACATCAAACTGTGAGACTACTATAAAGAAGCATGCAACTGTAACTTGACTCCAGCAACTACCTTCTTGTTGTTGAAGCTCACAAGGTTCATCTGATATTGCCAACTCTTCTTGTGTCAAGAGTGCTTGGGAAGTAGTGTCAGGTGGCAAGGGAGCTTGGGAACGTGTTGCTAGCTCAGTTGACGCACGAGTATGTCGTGCAGCTGGTAGTACTGTGGTAGGTGTTGCAAGAACTAGGGCTGTCTTTGCTTGTTTGGTGGCAGCTATTTGTTTCTGTTTGGCTTTTTTTTCAGTTCGTGTAGCATGGGGTGCCGTGTTTGTAGAATTTTCAGCTGGACTTTCACCTTATATTGCACCATCAGTACCAGCAAAATCTGCAGGATTCATCCGCTTCTTATTCCCTGCCATTCTGTGTTTCTTCCTCTTTCTCCGTGCCATGTTAAGCCAAGCCGACAAGAAAAACGAATAACAATTTAGTTCTTCAGAACAAATTGATGCGTGATGCAGACGAACCGAACTTTGATGTTAGACAACCACATGATAGGAGGATGTAATATGTATGAAAAACAGGACGGAAGAGATAACCAGAACTATGATGTCTAAACTAAGAAGAAGACATTTCACCAAATTAGAAGCAATGCAATGGAAGGTAGACACCATATGAAAGATGCTACAAATATCGCTCTGCCAAGTTAACAGTGTCTCAGCATAAATGGCGTTTAAACAAATGTGAAGCAGTACAAGAAATAAATCATATGCAAGATGCAAACAACATCACACTACCATGTTAGAGGTCTCTCGTCATTAGTGCCATTGCATATTCACAGCATTGCATATTCACAGCTTATGATGTGTAAACTAAGGAGAAGGCATTTCAACAAATTAGAAGCAATGAAAGCTAGACACCATATGAAAGATGCAACGAATATCACTCTACCAAGTTAAAACTGTCTTGTCATAAGTGCCATTTCAACAAATTAGTAGTACAAGATAGAAAAGAATGTGAGATGTAACCTATATCATACTCCGAAGTCAAACGTGTCTTATGATAAGTGACTATTGTAGGTTACACAACAGTAGTAATTTGATGTAAGAACATGGTGTGATAGACAAATATTGTATGTTTTAGAAACAGGAACACGTGTCTTATTCAAGTATAATGTGTAAAGTAAGCAGATGGAATTCAACAAAATTAGAAGCAATACAAGCTAGACATCACACATAACATGCAACCACATATAACAATGCCAAGTTAGAGGGAGCACCAGTGATGCTGCACTAGGGGAGACGTGCTCATCATAAACACAGCTTTGTTGAGTGTCTATGCATGTGTTGTCTTGGAAATCATCTTGGGGGTGTGGAGGAGTAGAAACTGTAGAGGCTCTCCGTTTGGAAGGAGCACCTTTATCCGCTGCCTTGCTAACTTCCTTCCGCTTTATTGATTTTGAATTGTCAAGAAAAACCGACAAGAAAAAGCAATAAAATTCTCTCTTCAGAACTCACTCATGCATGATACTGACAATCACTACTTTGATGTAAGGCAAACACATGATACCAGGATGGAATATGTACAAAAAACAGGACGGCATGGCATGTTCACAATTGTTTGTGTAAACTAAGCAGAAACCATTCCAGCAAATAAGAAGCAATGCAAGCTAGACACCACATGAAAGATGCAACCAATATGACTCTGCCAAGTTAAAAGCGTCCCATCATAAATGGAATTTCAACAAATTAGAAGCAGCACATGCTATAAATCATATGAAAGATGCAACTAATATCGCACTGCATATACTAAAGGTGTCTCGTCATATTGATTGATGCGAGATACAAAAAAACAATAGTTTTATGTAAGGACATGCTTAATAGACAGATGTACTATGTACTAAATACAGGAAGACATGTCACATTAACAGGTATAATGTCACATTTACAGGAGTATAAGCTAAGCAGACTAGCACATGCAGTTTAACCAGATTGGAAGAATTACAATCTAGACACCATATGCAACATGCAACCACATATCATGCTGCCAAGTTAGAGCAAGCACCTGCGATGCTAGTGTAGGGGAAATGCTGTAATCAACTACAGAGCTACGTTCACTATCTTCATCTAGCATTTATGTTTCTTGAGAATCATGTCGGGAGACTAACGCTGCATTCTTTAAATGAGGAGTAGTCCCCTTGCCTGCCTGCCTTGTCATAAGTGATTGATGAGGGATACACAAGAACATTAGTTTGATGTAAGAACATGGTTAATACACAGATGTACTAGTATGTACCAAAAACAGAAAGGCATGTCATATTCAAAGGTATAATGTGTAAGCTAAGCAGATGCAATTTAACCAAATTGGAAGCAATACAAGCTAGACATCCGGCTGGAGTGGTGAACATGATCATCTAGGACCTGAGAGCCTGGTGGGAGGCGAGCTACTTCTCCACCATCGCGGCTTTTTAGTTGGATTCCAGGTGATGCTTGTCTTTGTTGGGCTTATCGCTGGCTCGGCCAGTGCCCTGACTAGCTATTTGTCTTCTGGTGCTCACGGGATGGTGGTTCATGTAAAAAATATCTTTCCTTATCTTAATAAAGACCGACTTCCGCCTTTCGAATACAAGCTAGACACCATATGGAACATGCAACCACATATGACACCGTGAAGTTAAAGCAAGCACCTGGGATGGTGGTTCATTGCGAGCGAGGTCATCAACTCCGGAGCAACGTTTACCATCTCCATCTGCTGACACTGCACCCTTTAAAGCACTGTAACATGCCGCGCCTAGCCGCGTAGAAAGCTGGCACGACTTGTCTCTTTTCTTTTTTGCTTCGCTTTCGGCAGACTCTGAAATACCCTTGCATAAAAACACAATAGTGAGAGTATGGATGAAGTGTGTGCAGAACTAGTGCACTGTAAAAGTAGCAGATAGCAGGTGGCTGAAAAATAAATGACAGGAGACATATGATAGCTCTACAACATTGCATGGCAAACAAAATTAGATTCTACTCCGTATGATTTTGAAATATATGAGCACAGGAAATGCAGGTACTCCTCCAGCACACCACCACATGTGGTCATATCTAAGATAACAGTCGACTGAAAATAAATAGGTCAGTCGATTTTTTTAATGAACCGTCCGATCTATAAGGAACGGGCAGATGGCCTTCGTCTACCTCCCGCCAGTCACTGTTGACGATCTTTCTCAAACCGCCAGCGACCACCGGCCCAGACCCGTGCCTCCGCCGCTCCGCCCTCCCATCGACCTCACACCACCGTCGTGCTTGGCAGCGCCCCCAAGCCATCCCTTTAATCCCGGCCGACCCCCAGATCGGGCGCTAGTAGCTCTAGGCCGCACACGCCCCTAAGATAAACGCCAAGGCGCTGCTTCCCTGGTGTAATAGTGGTACTAGCGCCTCTTACGCCAGGGAATGCTTCCGTTAATTGGGAATCAACTGGCCAGAAATTGAAATTCGGGGGGGCGAAGGACCTCTAGCTAAGGTGAAATAGTATACGAGGAGAAACCTTGTGCATCGCGAGTTACTAGGAACATCTAGTATCAAGAAGAAGCGGTCAACTAGTGTCTTCTGTGGGATGAATACCGTGCAAGCAGAGACGTAAGATTTGCACAAATAAGGGAAGATGAGTACCTTCTTCGGTTGCCGGTGTGGTCACCTCCACATGTCGCGCCGATCTTTTTCTTTTTACCGGGGAAACCGATGTTCTGGAGGGTGCAGGCTTGGACGAACCCATGGCCAAATTGTTGACTGTGTTGCTGTGGCCGTATGTCGGCGGAGGGGAACTAGATCCAAGGCGGCGAAGGACGGCGTAGCAGGAACAGCTCCGGTGCGGTGGAGGGTGGCGAAGTTGGAGCGGCAGCGGTGAGGCGCAGGACGGCGTGGTTGAACTGGCTCGGGTACGGACGACTCGGCCTCGGCTTCAACTACTAGCCGTGGAGGGCGTTGCGGTTGAGGTTGCGGTGGACGACTACGTCGGGGTATCGGCTCCGGCGTGATGAGGGAGGGCGGCGGTTGATGGGTGGGATGGGGTGGCGAACGGAGGACGCCGGGGTTTCGCGGCTGGTGGAGAGGTAGTTTTGGTGCCCACGGAGTATGAATGGGGAATCGGACGGGTGGGGGGAACCATGTTTCGGTCTGGGACGTGCTTGTTTTTGGCTTTTTTGAACAGAAGATGGGACGCGCTTGTTTGAAATTTGGGGAAAGTACAAACTTTGCCCCCCTCTTAAATTTTGGACCTACTGTGGGTCGGGGGAAGGATGGTAATCCCAGGTGTCCCAAATAGTGGGCGGGAGCAATTTCGGCCAAGCGCATGTGTGCTTAGGCGGCCATTGTGTATGAATGTTTTTCGGAGGCGGTTGCGTGGCGTCTAGATGAAGCTACAAACCTACCCCGATTTAGACCTTTGGGCGTCGGGCCGGTAGGTTTCACAGGTTGGAGTTATTAGAAAAGTAATTTCCTTGTACTACCAAACATTGGTCTCACGCGGTTTCGGGCGAGTAGGGGCTCTTTTGGCGCTTCGTTCCAAATTTTGAAACACAAGCATTCACGTTTAGAGTACTCTTGAACTATGAGGATTGACCTAAATAGACAACGTTATATTTGACCTTGTATGTTTGAAAACCTCATTAAATTATCCGCTTCCTTTTGAAATTTTGACGCTTGAAAATCCTATAACTATGATTATTTTGGAATGGAGGAGCTAAATTTGAATCTATTTTGTACACGACTACATATGCTATTATGTACAAAATCAGAGCTAAGATTGGTACCCCCATAGTTTAGGTATGGTTTACAAATGCCATGATATCAAATTCAAATAGTTGAATGGACTTCATGTTGAATTCAATTTTTTTAAACCACCTTAGGTTGAATTCAAATGTATGCTAGTTCGTAGGTAGCTATTTATAAATGTCCATTGTGTAACTTTCGTATGTATAATGTGCTTTACACACACAACATGAACTATACTCACGTTTATATTCGATTGCTAAAGCAATGCATTGTCTGGAGTTCAAAATACTAACTATGTGGATCAATTGTGTCGAATAATAACATAGACATGCTCAAATTCGATAGAATCTAGATGTCTGATGGATCAATGACCGCTCCTTACGCGAATTGCAAATATCATGATCCCATCCTAATATTTGGATACAATTTATATCTTTAATCAATGTGTAGAGCAGTCTTTTACGTGTAGTTTCACTCTCCATCGGTGGTCTCTCACACATGCTCACACACTCTCTCCCGAGGTGTCTTTCTCGCACACATGCTCTAGATATAACCCTCCCTCCCTCTCGTAACCATTTACAACTGTTTTCACTAACCTTTATCACAAGCACTCTTACTCTCACAAACATACACACGCACAATCCTCATCAACCCTTTCTATATACATGGACCCGCCTACGTGTCTCATGTACGCACATTATCTTTACGCCTATCTCTCACGCATTATCTCACACCTCTCTTCCTAATCGATGAGTATGATTGTAGCAGAGCATTTTGTAGGATGCCCCTTAAAGTTAGGTTGGATCAATAGTAATATTAGAGATAAAGGGGTTACCTTAGTCCGAGAACCTAGGGTTACAAATCCTAGCCGGCTTTGTCAGTGGACACAGAGTCCTTCACAATTCTGCTATCTTTGTCTTGTACGACTAGTCATCCATGGGTCTTCCTAAATGTGTCATGGGCCGACCAATGTGGCACAGGACGGAACCGAACGAAGGGCCTCACCTCGACCCACCGGACCTCAGGCGGTGACACACCCTCTGCCCCCATGTCTCATTATCTTCTCACACCCACACATACCAACACAAACCCCACACACACAGAAAATTTCTCCTGGTGCCTCTATTCCCTCCCCCCTTGCATATACACACTCAAGGGAATGGAATCTCTTGTCGTGACATCATATTCGTCTCTCTCTCTAGACCACTCTCATTTCTCG
>NC_041387.1:448446960-448456868 GCF_002162155.2 Triticum dicoccoides | reverse complement strand
GTAATACACACACATACCTCTCTAGGCCCCGCCAAATGCATCAACTACACATTCACACATGTTACATCACGTACCCCATTGATCTAAAAAGCCCTCTCTTCACATTTATTTCGCATACAACATTCCTTTTGAATAAAGTGTGGCCAAAAAATTATTTTAGAGTTTCTACATATATACAACATTACAAAGTTATATGGAGGAGTACGAACGCTAATTTGCATTGCATGGTGCCCACAATGATATTTATTCCGCACTGTGAATTTGTATATTTTATACTATATACAAAGTTAGTCATAATAAAGAGAAACGAAGAGCATCTCTCTCTCCATTGCATACCCCCCTGTATGCCCCTTTAACGTATGCACACAAAACTATCTCCAGGTCCTCTAAAAGTAAGCCCCCAGAAAATTCACGCGTGTTTCATCTTTCTCTTGCGATATATGCAATGACGATATCATTGTATTTTAAGTGAAAGCACGATACATACATTGGACTTCATAATCCACTCATTACGGTCACCGTTTACCTTTAGTGGTTATTATACAGTCACGGGCTCACCGTACAACTTTGTATTTGCTCATGACATGACTAGTTGACCAGTTAAACGCTCCACGTGGCACCTCTAGTGTTGCATCACATTATCTCACTAACATCGTGCCCACCTGTTGACTTGTATCTACTCTACATCTACACTATTATATAAGGGATAATTGCATTTGAGCCCTTAGTTGGGTCACACTCGACAGGTTTACCCCTAGTTTTCAAAAATCTGTGGTGTTTCCCAAGTGTGTCCGGTACCCTTGTGCTTTTGCCCTTCTGTCCCAATTCCGTCCGGTCAAAGGCATTTGACCGTTAGGGAGACATTTTTTGGACTATTTTGCCCCTCCTCACAACTTCTGTTAAAAATCAAAGAAAATCAATGTTCGCTTACATGTGGGACCCAACTATACAAAAGAAAAAAGAAATAGAAAAAACTCTCTCTCCCCCCTTTCCCATCCTAGCGCCGCCGCCCTGGCCGGCACTGATGGGTCACGCTTGGCGTGGTCACCCACACACGCGATGGATCGGGGCGGCGCGAGGCCCCAGCGTGTCTCCTGCGCACGAACACGAGCGGGGAACAGGGCGGCGCCGGAGGTTAACGGGCGCCGGAATCCGCCAGGCGAGGCGAGATGGTGTGGGTTGCGCAGATCCAAAGCTGGGACGACGGATCTAGTGCGGCTGCTCGCGGTCGCGCTCGAAATCGGCGGCGGTAGAGAACTACCAGGCGGCGACGGCCTCCTGTTGCATGCGTCCTGTAGCATCCTGCAGCATTGCATCCCGCACCACCTCCTGCAGCTCCTGCGAGGGCCGCACCCTGTCGGAGGCCATCTTCCCAAGGGCGACGAGCGTGCTCTTGGGGTCCTCGAGCCTGCAGAACCCGGCGACCGCGCTGCCATAGGTGGCGGCATCGGGCCGGCATGGGGAGTCGGGGCGGCAGAGCCAGCGGAGCACGGAGGCGGCCTCGCGGGCGCGGCGCATCGCGAGGAGGTGGCCGAGGAGCGGGGTGGCGAGCGGGAGCAGCGAGGGGCGGACGGGGTGGTGGCGGAGCGCAGTGAGGAGGGCGAAGGCCGGGGTGAGCGTGGGCAGGGAGGAGAGGTGCTCGGCGAGCGGGGGGAACGGGAGGTGCTCCGGGGAGCCAGGCTAGAGGAGTGCCGCGGAGAGGAGGCGGCCGGCGGCGGGGACCTGGCCCTCGGAGATGAGCCACGGGATGAGCGCCGAGATGGTGTCAAGCTCGGACGGGCTGGGAAATAAACATCTTTTTTTTAATATGACATGTGGGTCATACATAGCAGTGAGACATTTAGAAGAAAAAACATTCCAGTCTATGACAGGTGGACCCACTAATCTTGTTGTCTTGTTTGACTGGTCTTTGCCAACACATACAAAGGGTAAACTGGTCCAAAAAATTGTCTCCTTAACGGTCAAACGTCTTTGACCGGACGGAATAGGGACGGAAGGGCAAAAGCACAAGGGAACCCGACTCACTTGGGCAAGACCACGGATTTTTGAAAACTAAGGGTAAACCTGTCGAGTGTGACCCAACTAAGGGCTCAAATGCAATTATCCCATTATAAAATACATAAAATACACTCTTATAAAAACATAGTTGGTGATGATGGTGTGCCTGCCATCCTGCAATATAGGTCGTCCGATTATATCTGACGGATAGGAAAGAAACTATGGCAATTATGCAAAAAGGTACCCACACACCTCTCCACATTTGAAATAAGGCCTTCCCTCATTCATCCTTTTCTCTCACAAGATAAACAAGTCATACAAAAGCATCTTGATGTTACGTGCAACGCACGGGCATCTTGCTAGTAAGAATGAAAACAAACGACAAAAAAATATTTTGACGGTGGTTCGAAGTCATGACCGCGGGCACAGCGGACAAGGTGGCCTTGTATTGGTATGCTGAGCCATCTGTTTTAACACACAGGAGCTGGTGTGGTGATTATACACACACGCACGCATGCACACGGACTCCATCCATGCAACACTCACACAAACACATGCACCCACACACGCACGCAACACTCACACGTACACACGCAGCCACGCACGCACGCAACACTCACACGCACACACGCACGCATGCATGCACACACCAGTACACCACACGACCAACACACACTCTCACGCTCAAGTGCTCAACCTACACGTGCATGCGCACACACCAGGCCCTAACAGACACATACACAACCAGGTGATTCCCGCGCACGGGTTGGAGCCTTGTCGCGCCTGCATAAATTTGTGTTTATCTGATCTTTTCCCTATGCGAACTGACATGTGGGACCCACAAGGAACGTGGTCAATTTAACTAGTAAACATGGCGCCACACAGACTATTTGGCCGGTCAACAGAGTGCAATCTGATGCTGAACTGTGAGCAAGTGACCGGATAATCACCACAAAACGTATATAGTGACCATAATCAGCTTATTCTGAAGTTCGGTGACCGTATTATGCTTTTCTCTCTGTAGGCCCTCCGAAACTACATCTCTACACGTTCTCGCATGTTACATCTAACAACTATGCAATACAGCACTACTACTACACTCTAACACAATAAATCATATGTGTTTTTAGTTTTACTAGATATCATATTGTTACTTATAATAATTCAGTTTGCATACATTTAAATTGCCTTTGAAATGTATGGCCAGTATCATCTACCGCGCGGGAAAAATCCCGCCCTTTCCTGTTTAATCGAGTTTGTATCGATGGATCGTGCGAAACAGCAAAACTATAGTACTATACAGTACAAGTGACAGTTCACTGGGCCATCGTGTCGTCTACTCCTCCGTCGTAAGAGTGGGGCGCTCGCTTTCATAAATCTTCTAGTCCCTTTCGCGGACATGTGGGACATCAAGCTACCGGGTCCACGTGCCATACCGGAATACAATGCAGAGCAGCCGGGGTGAAGCACCCCAGTCATGGCGCCGGTGTAGTAATGAGCAATGAGGCGTCAAATCACAAAGCTGCACCTTTCCCGCAGTTAAGTTGGAGGGACGAAGTAATAATGCTAAAAAAAGAAGTTGGAGGGACGAAGCAACCATCACTTCACTCGTTGCTGAATCCGCTTCTCCCTCATCTTCTTCAACTTAACCACGTGTTGCTTCTGCCGTTGTTCTGCCTCATGTGGGACGCGGATCAGCTTGGTAAAGCATTGACATGTGGGACCGCATGTTAGCAAACCGCCAGGACAACGTCCTCCGAAAATAAGAAACCTCCCCCGCCATCCGCGCGACAAAATCACCTCCTTTTTACTAATCTTTGATTCTATAATTTTTTAGATTAATATAATTGAGATTTGTATAGATAGCACACAAGAGCAAAACCAAGTGGTACGGTTAAGGGCATCCACAATGTGTAGCCAAATGTGAAAATAGCCTTTGGCATCGTGGGAACCATTGTGGACGGTGTTGCCAAAGCCAAAAAGATGGAACCGAAGCTCCCTGATTGATTGATTGAAGGAATAGAAAAATGCAACGTCTCTCCTCTTTCTCCCATGCTTGGACGGATGTAGTACAGTATAGAGCATAGAGTCTACTCCCCTGTCCCTTCTATCACAAATCACAAAGCAGTGAGGCGTCAAATCACAAAGCACGGACGAAGCAACTGTCATTTCACTCTTCGCTGACTTCGCTTCTCCATCGTCTTCTTCGAGAAACCATCTCACCGCACTAGTACTCCTAGTAGTAGTACTAGTAAAGGACTTCCTGGATGCAAATAAGGCGGTTGTCTCGGCTTGCAGGCGGCACTTGCGAACGACTTACCGTGGTCTCCCTCAATGGTGTTCTCCGTCGAACGCACTTCGCCAAACCACAAAAAAAATCATCGACGTCACCGCAATGGGCAAGGAATTCAAATATAGTTACTACCTCCATTTTTTGTACACAAGGCCAGTATATCAAAATTACAATTTGCAAAGGGCCACTAACACTAATCGAGGCAAAATTGATGGGGTTAGCAACCAAGGACATTAATATCCCCTGCATGCATGTGGAAGTGAGAAGGTTTGTTTGCATGGCGCTGCATAAATCAAGCGATGAGGAGTGAGATGGTTAGCTCTTTGGTCTTTCGAGAAAAAAATATGCATTAATTGACACGTGAAACGAGGATTCGTATCAAAGGAAAACCCCGCCTTTCTTTTTTAACACTAGTACTCCTAGTACGTACTACCTCTGTCCGGGTTTATTGGTCCCCATTGTATTTCGTGCCAAATTTTGACCATAGATTAAACTAAGAAAATGTTCACGCATGTCACCAAACATTATATTTTTCAAAACTATGTTCAAATACGAATCCAATGAGATAATTTTTCTTGACATGCATTAACATTTTGTTAGTTAAATCTTTAGTCAAAATTTGGCACAAACTATAAAAGGGACCTATAAACCAGGACAGAGGTAGTACGTACTTATCATGTTTGGGTCTAGGCCTTGCATTGCCAAACTTCGCCACACATTTTTGCCAAGCTTGCCTAAAGTTTTCAAAATGAGAAGGAGGTACACTTGCGCACGGCCGTCGCGGTCGCAGCGCACCCTCACACAGTCGCTCCTGCACGCCGCGGTCGCACCGCACCCTCACACAGTCGCTCCTGCACGCCGCAAACCCAACCAAGGGAACGCACCCTCACTGACACGTGTTGTCGCGTGTGAGCAAACCAAACTCAGTCATCCTATCGGTGACACATAATTTTCATTCATAGAGTATGTTTATCCAACCGGAGTATCCGTACGGCCCGTGCGGTGGTCTGTTGGGCAAGAAGAAGAGGTGAGGAAGAAGGAAAGAAGGGTTAGGAGACGTAGGATATTCATCCAACCGTCTGAAATGGTAGACTGACCCAAGTCAGGCGACTTGCATAAAAAATAGTATGTTTTTACACAGCAAAAGATCCATAAAAACAACAACATAAAGAAAAACTATCACTGCTCGCAGAAAGAGATGGCCTCGTCGTCTTTGGCTGCCGGCGCGAACCAGCCGTCGCTGCCGACGTGTGTCTCTGCACCGTGGTTGTCCTCGGCCTCCAGCTACTCGTTCAAGCGGAGCGTGCGGGCGCTCTGCATGGATGAGAGCACAACCCGGTTCAAGTCGAGGACGTCTGGTTCTGCCTGCAGGAGGGCCTCGATGGCAGCGGCATCCGCGTGCTCCGCGTCGAG
This sequence comes from Triticum dicoccoides, assembly GCF_002162155.2. Classification (NCBI taxonomy): domain Eukaryota; kingdom Viridiplantae; phylum Streptophyta; class Magnoliopsida; order Poales; family Poaceae; genus Triticum; species Triticum dicoccoides. The sequence goes on along the minus strand of NC_041387.1, from coordinate 448,451,164 downwards.
TCGAGCCTCCGCCGCCCGGTTCAAGTCCAGGACTTCCGGTTCCGCCTGCAGGAGGGCGTCGATGAGAGCAGCATCCGCGCGCTCTGCGTCGAGTCGAGCCTCTGCCGCCCGATTCATGTCCAGGACGTCCGGTTCCGCCCGTAGGAGGGCCTCGATAGCAGCGCCATCCACGCGCTCCGCCTCAAGTTGAGCCTCCGCTGCATGGTTCACATCCACGACATCTGGTTCCGCCTGCAGGAGAGCCTCGATGGTAGCGGCATGCGCGCGCTCTGTGTCGAGTTGAGCCTCTGCCTCCTGGTCCTCCTTTAGTATCGCCATGTTGAACCGCTGGTCCGCCTGCACCATGGGGGACTCGGATGCCGGCATGAAGTCGACGTCCGTCGTCTCATACCCATAGGGGGCCTTCTGCGCCATGACCTCCGCAGTGAACATTGGATCGGCTTCCTCCTCCTCGTAGCTTGGCTCTAGAGAACTCGGGGATTGGCCCGCCGCAAAGCAAGCTTGGGAACGGAGGTCTGTGGCGCCGACTGCCGCCGCGATTTCTGCACGGCGCTTCGGCGTCAGCATCTTGTAGTAAGTGATCTTGCGGCGCACCATGGCTTTCCGGCGAACTAGGGGATGCTTGATGCGGGCTAGGGGATCGAAAGGTGGGGGAATGGGCTGGAGATTGTTTTAGGGTAGTGGCTGGCGTAGGCTGAGCAGCGAAGGTTCTGGTGAGAAAAGTGGTTCCGGTGACGACCGGTCAATCGGTTTTGACTGTACATCGCTCTTGTCGCGTTCGCATTGCAGCCCAGCATGCTGGACCCTCCACGTCGCTCACCGAATGGAACGCACTTCATCTTGCGTTTTTGCTCGCTTGTGGGACCGCAGTTGAGAGCAAACCGACGTCCCTCCCCTCCCCCGCCCGCGTCATTTATTATACCACCACTCCCTCTGTTTTATGTGGAGTAAATAAAAATAGAGGGAGTATACTACGGATGAGGATGCCTTGACGTGGCCAAACCCATTGAGTAACTGACATGCGGGGCCTAGCAAGCATGGGGTCCGCCAGTAAGTGACCGAAAGGGAGGGTAAGCCCGGGATACCTACGTCAGAGGATCCACTTCCAATATACTACTTTGACCAAATGTTAGAGTAATAATATATGACATGCAACTTACACAAATGTTAGAGTAATAATGTATGACATGCAACTTACACGAAGCATACAGGGTCTAATGCGTTTTTTGAGGCTAACTTTGACCAAATGTTAGAGTAATAATATATGACATGCAACTTACACAAAGCATATGGTCAATTTCGTATGTGAAAGGAGTTTCCAATGATATAATCTTCACATTATACATCTCATGTACTCCCTCCGTCTAGGTGTGTAAGTCATCTGACGAAAACCAAATAATCCCAAAACACGTAGGCGCGGTGCATTAACTTCTACCTCGTTTCTTGTTTCTTGACATATGAACCAATAAGAGATGAGGGTGTGCATGCTTTTAATGACCGACACTATCAAACATGACATGCAGTGGTTAGTTTATTGCATGTAATACTATTAATTAGCAAATAAACATAAATGTCTCTCGGATTCCCCTCCTCCTTGGTCATGGTGCACAACCTAAGATGACTTACTCACCTATGTGAAAGGAGTACTATTAATCTTGTCAATAGTCAAATTGGAAACTATCTCGAGTACAAATCTAGGAGTACGTACGAATCTAACAATATTGATTGGGCATTGTTGAATGTTGATACTCTTATAAAACTTATATGTAAAGTAGAAAGGATAGGAGGGAATATATTGTACGTTCAAAAACGAAACGAACATTGAATACCCTTTATATATGATTTGCGGATGCTATGATCACCGGTTCAAAATTTTGAATCCGCCTTAGGTATCACGTGCCCCCACTCGTTCCCTCTCGATTTCATCTCGGGGTCCGGAGATCTATTGAAAGAGGACTAGGGTGGGTACATGCAAATGATACTCGGTGGAATGTTCAAATGAGGCATGCGGGAGGATGGACTCGACTGGAGGGCGATATGATCGATGGAGAAGAGGGTTGGAGAGGAATGAGAAATAAGCAAACGCCACATGATTACACTTGAACGGCTCAAATAAACAATAAGTTGTCTCGCTTGTCCTACAAGTGAAAGGCCTAATGTGCAACGCGGAGCATTGATACTTGAATATGGCCAGGAAAATAGGGAAACCGACATGTGGGGCACACCCGTCGGGACGACGCAGCGCAGACTAGTCCAATGGAGGAGCTGGCCCACGACCTCCTCACCACCGACAACTGTTCATGTGGGTCGTTGGGGCCAATAACGGGGCGCAGCTCTAGCACCGCCTCTGGACATGGCGACCACGGTGAGCGACACGCTCATATCATCGATAGACACGGTCGGTTTCAGTGTGCCGAGGGTGGCGTTTGTGCTGTGGCACGACCAACGGTATGTTTGATTTGTGCCCAAGGTTGCCCCATCAAAGCATTGGGTAGCCAAAATTTTGGTTGAGGTATTGGTTGCCCATGATTTGGCCGACATTGGCAAGAAAAATGAACTAGAGTTGGCTAGAGTTCATTGGCATGCCAAAGAATGGCAACCATCCAAACAAAGACCAATCTTTGGGTCATGACCAAAATTTTGGTAAGGTGCACTTTGGCCACAATCCAAACACACCCCAACACCCGGCTCGTCGAGGATGCACGGGGCGCCACGACGCGTCCGCGGAGTGGCGTAGTGCGGCCAACTGCATCCTATGGACCTGAGACCATGCCGGGTCATCTTGCTTTTTCAATGACATGCGGGGATCGCATTTGAGCAAATGGCATCTCCAACATTGCCACGACCGCAGCTAACTACCCTGGCACACCAAAGCCCTCGTCCCTCGCGCCGTCGCGTGGTGCGTTCCCAGCCAGCGCCAGCTGCCCGCATTCATGTCGTCCGTTTGAATGTCGTCGTTAAGAGGCTCGGTGCCCGAGGAACCAACTCCGGCGACTTAATGGCGCACCCGGATGCTTGGCCTCACCAGAATGCGCTACTTAAAGCGGCAACGCCCAGCTAACCTCCACACCATAGCGCATCGTCCTCCTACCTGGCACCACATCCGCCATGACAGCAAGTGCGAATGCTCTGCGGGAGAGCTTGTCTTCAGGGATGAAGGGCGAGGTCGCCGCCCTCGCTCAAGTTGCCTCTCGCGACGCAATAGTGGCGTAGCCGGACGCGGACGCGACCGCACAAGCGGTGGCCACGTTGGCGGCCAACGACGGGAGCACTGTCAGCCACACGTCCTACTTGCCTCCGTCCAACGTCTGGCACCGCCGAGGTCTGGGACTCCTCCGAGGATGAGTAGGGCATGGGAGGCGGCAGGGCATGGTGTGCCAACTGGCCGGTCTGTATCCCGTGTTCTACTCTTCCTCACCGGGGACCGCACCTTCACTTCACGGGTCTTAAACCCCGCCCCTGTACATAGAGATCGCAGATGGAGGACGTCGGTCGCCGCCGTAGAATAGGTTTAGGGTTGGGTTTCTTTTATTTTTCTGTCCTATAAAAGTTCGAAATGTAATGAAAATCTGCTGTGTTTGCATTAATCTCGGCCGGTGTATATGAACTTTCACAATAATATACATATTGTAGGAGTACTAGCAAGATGCCTGTGTGTTACACGGAAGATCAAGATCTTGTCAGAGAAAAGGATGAACGAGGGAAAGCATTATCTACAAATGTGGAGAGGAGTGCGTGTAAATAGTCATAGTTTCCTTCCTATCCGTTAGATATAGATCGGACGGCCTATATTGCAGGATGACACGGACACCATCATCACCAACTCTGCTTTTTATTGAACCGAGACAAATCTAAAAATCCCAACTAAGCCAACCTCCCAACATATCGCGCGGGAAAAGACCCGGCCGCGCCTTGTAGTCGGGATTACCGGATTACTATTAGTAGTATCAATGGATCGCGCGAAGCAACATTTTTTTTGAGGGGGCGAAGCACCTAGTTTAAAAGGAAAAAAGGCGGTACACTCACAGCACTCCTGTCGCGGTTGCATTGCACCCCACACACGTTCGGTCCTGCACACGGCTCATGCAAACGGAACGCGCTTCGGCTTGCCTCTTCACTAACACGTGGGACTGCACTTGGAGAAACCGACCCATGCGCCAAACTCCCCCCCGCCCACCGTGCGAAAATCCCCCCCCCCCACACA
>NC_041387.1:448436654-448446671 GCF_002162155.2 Triticum dicoccoides | reverse complement strand
CCGTCCCCCCTCCACTCCATTCGCTCCGCCAAAGCCGCCCTCCCCACTGCACCAATACGTCGGTGCCGCGGTTCGTCGAGGGAATGCACGGCGATCCTCTTGCTCCCACAGTATGCTCTCGTAGACTGCTGTCCTCTAGCTGCGTCGCCACCTCTGGCTACGTTCTTGTGGAGGCGCACGGCGGTCAGCGCCGCCACCGCTGGCAATGTTCATGTGGAGATGCACGGCGGTCAGCTTCTCCCACGGTACGCGCATTCTATACTGAGGCCCCGTTCATGTCAGTGTAGCGCTGAATGTTAGCTGATAGACGTTGTTAATCTCACTGTTTGCCGAAGTAGTTTACTGTCAATATGCTCTGCTTAAGAAGGTTCCTTGCCCTGTTCTGCACTCAATCTGCTTAGCTGAGATGGCATGCCAAGGCCGATTAGTTTCTAAAATATCTTGCCATATATTTATTGTGACGTAGATTGCCATGGTCTAGTAGCCAATCTGTTGGGTGAAATAGCTCTACACTGTTTTATACTTGATCTTTGTTGCTGCGATGGCCTTGATAGTTTGATGGCTATGTGCTCGGCCTCATTGACTACTGAAACAGCCTGCCATAATTTAGCACTCAAATATGTTTGCTGAATTAGCTTTACATATATTTCGTTACTTAGATCTGCTCGTCCAAATATCTTGCCATAGCTTTATACATCGACCTAGGTATTTTTTTCTGGACTTCATAAAAAAGCATATATGTTTTTCCTGTAATATCTAGTAGAAGAACTAATTTGTATTTCTAACAGATGGACGGGACTTGGATAACTTCTGCTCGAAGATTCTCTGCTGCATATGTCGAGGGGGTTGAAAACTTCATGAACTTTATCAGAGCTGAGTACAGTGGTCCGAAATCAGATGTGCTCTGCCTGTGTAGCAGTTGTATGAATTCAGTTACAAGACCCCAGTCAATTGTGCAAAATCATCTACACTTGTATGGGATGTCGGTCACATATACTAGGTGGGTTCATCATGGTGAATCTATGAACGTCAACGTTATTGACTACGTGGAAGCAGCAGATCACCATCTTGATCTGCTTGATGCTCAGGTGGAAGAGGAGGAGGAGATGGTGGTGGCGGAGCCAGTGAGTTTGACCAACATTGAAACAATGCTACGAAATGCTCGTGCATTCCATGAACTTTCACCTGCAGAAGAAAAACGGTGGGCCCGCATGTTGGAACAATGCAATGTTGCTGTCACCCCAGGAAATAAGCTGTCAGTATTCTCAGCTATGGTCACCTTTCTTTAGGTGAAGACATCTGAGCGGATGACCAACAAATCATTCGATGCGATATTGGCTGCTTTCCGCAAATCTTTCCCAGATGCATCTGAGCTGCCACACACCTACAGTAAAATGAAGAATTTCCTTCGTGCAGTTGGAATTGGATATGATATGATCCATGTTTGTCAGAATAATTGTGTTCTGTTCCGGAAGGATTATGCCAACTTAAGTGAATGCCCGAAATGCAAATCATCAAGATGGAAAGATGGCAATGCTGTGAAGAGGGTTCCTCATAATGTTCTGAGACATTTTCCAATTACACCAAGATTGCAGAGGTTGTTTCATGATGCTGAAACAAGAGAGGATGTACTGTGGCACTCTAGGAACCAGGAGTACAGAGATCAGAATGTAATGAGCCATCCATCTCATGGTAGTGAGTGGAAAAGCTTCAATGATAAACACAAAGAGTTTGTTGCTGACCCGAGAAACATTAGACTTGGCTTAGCTTCAGATGGATTTACCCCATTTGGCCACCAGAGCGCCACATATAGCATGTGGCTAGTGCTTGTTATCCCTTACAACATGCCTCCAAATGTCTGCACCAAAGAATCAAACTACATGATGGCCTTGCTCATCCCAAGTCCAAAAAGTCCTGGAAAGGATTTTGATTTGTTCATGGAGCCTCTTGTGGAGGAACTTCAACAACTATGGAAGGGTGTTCTCACTCGAGACCTATATAGCAGCCCACCAGCTGATTTCTTTCTGCGTGTTGTTGTAATTTGGTGCATCCATGATTATCCGGCTTTGGGCACTATGTCAGGGCGAACGACACATAGTTACAATGCATGTGTTCGCTGTGACAGGAATCCGCTGTCATGCGCAATACTTAGCAAGATCTATTACATTGGATGCCGCCGTTTCCTTGCCAAGGACAAGCCGCATCCTAGAAAATACCGAAGACATGTGTTCAATGCAAAGCATGAAAACCGTGATGCGCCAAAGAGGCTCACCGCCGATGAGTTGCAAGTGGAATTAGTGAAGGTCAGGCATATTACACCAGGAAACCATCCTGGTAATGGTAGCGGGAAAAGGAAGCATGGCACGGTAGAAGAGAGATTATTGTTTACCCGCAGGTCCACTTTGTGGGACTTGGAGTATTGGAAAGATTTGGATCTGCGACATAATCTTCATGTGATGCACATCGAGAAAAATATATGTGACAGCATTATCGGCACACTTCTTAACATTGAAGGCAAGACGAAAGATACCTTAAAATCTAGGATTGATTTGACACACCTGGGTATCAGAAAGGATTTGCAGGTGCAAGATGAAGGTAAACCATGGGATATGGCACCAGCTGTGTACGTCTTGGACAAGGTAAAAAGAAAAGAATTCTGTGAGGTCCTGTCACGTGTGAGATTCCCACATGGATTTGCTTCCAACCCTGAAAGGAGAGTCAGTGCAGATGGAAACAAGGTACAAGGGTAGAAAACTCATGACTGCCACGTCCTACTTCAAAGGGTTTTACCTGTTATCCTTAGAGGATTGGGCCGTCGTGACTTATACAGAGCAGTTGCAGAGTTGGGACAATTCTTCAGGGAACTCTGCAGTAGAAATATCAGGATAGATGCCTTGGAGCGTCTTAGAGACAAGATACCAACTATCCTATGCGACCTTGAGAAGATATATCCTCTAACCTTCTTTGATGTGATGGTGCATTTGGTTGTTCATCTACCTAATGAGGCACTACTTAGAGGTCCAGTACAGTATGGCTGGATGTTCCCTATTGAAAGGCGGCTAGGCACTTTCAAGGTCTATGTTAGGAACAGAGCTAGACCCGAGGGTTCCATTGCAGAGGCCTACATTGCTACAGAAGCGTTGACATTCTGCTCAAAATACATTGAAACAGCTGATCAGATTAGCAAAGAGGTGGGTGAAGACAATCCCAGGCTCAATGTTTTCGATTATTCTGTTCGAGTTACAGGGAAGAGTCGACAAGAGGACAAACCTAAAGATTTGGACAAAATGGTTTGGTATGTGTTGAATAACTATCCTAAGATACTACCTTATATCAAGTAAGTGTAGTACTGCAGCTTATACATTGTAATCTACTAAACTTGCAGCACATTCTTATATATTTAGATGTTTGACGCGATCACTATGTTGGGCAGCATCTATAAAGAGGAGTTACTATCGTAAAATCCAAGAAACATTGACAAACTGGTTATGGAAGGATTTGCGAAATGGTTCAAGAACCATGTAAGCTTTTGAAGTGCACTGTTGGTTTTTTTAATATATTGAGTACATAAGATGATCAACTTGTCTATTTTCTAACCATAGGTTAAGAAGATGCGGGAGGATGGGCAGGCAGTTGATGATACCCTTTACTCACTAGCAATGGGTCCTGATACTCGGGTAAGACATTATGAATCTTGCGTTGTTGGAGATGTGCGCTACAACACCCTTGCACGAGACGAAGGCAGGAAGACACAAAACAGTGCCATCATGAGCACGGATACGTATGACAAAGAGACAACTGAAATGTATGCTAACATAACAAACATTGTTCAGTTGCAGTATATCTCCAATTTCGAGGATCATCAGTGTGTGGTTCTGTTGTGCTATCGTTGGTATAACCTGTTTTCCAGGATCGCAAAACCCAGAGCTGATGATCATTTCAAATCCATCAATGTCAAGGCGGCGTACTAGACCAACGAGCCTTTTATTTTGGCAAATCAAGCAACACAGATATTTTTCCTGGAAGACACATTTGCACGTAGCGATGACTGGAGAGTATTGCAAAGGTTTGAGCAGAGGAATTCGTTTAATGAAGTTACACAACAAGATGATGCTTACACTGCTCCTAATGTACAAGATAACACAGATGTTCCTAATATCTTTGAGAACCATCACGTCAATGACGCCGGCGAAAAGATTGCATGTCGTGTTATGGACATACAAGAGTTGATCAAGAAGAAGCCAACATTCGAGGACGTTGAGGACGAAGAAGAAGATGACACTCTGGGGAATTACGATTCAGACTGATACACATGGCGAAGATGTTGGCGCTGCTGCTGCGGATGATGATTACATTGCTTTTGTCATATTTGCCTGTCAGAAGACGTTTTTTAATCTACTATGTGAAATTGTGTTTGCTATGACAACTGAAACCTGATGAACATGTCATTTAGTATTTTGCTGTGAGAACATCACTTGTTATGTATGTTGATTTGTGTTTGCTGATTGTATGACAACTAAAACATGATGACATTGTTGTTTACTTGTACTCATATTTGGCTGTGAAACATGAATTTGATGACATAGTTTGATGTTGGACTGCAATTTTCTCGACCTCTTCGAATGAGAACAAAGCTGACCCAACAAAGCCTCTGCTATTTATTTATTTATATGAGCAAAAGGGGTTAGCCCCTAATTTCCGTTAATAGAAATCATTAGATGTTCATAACACTACGCCCAGCCTGCTACACAGGTTTAATTCATTACTAGTTTCAGCAAAGTGCTCATGTCGTAGCCACTGAATACATCACGAGTGCTACATACACTGCAAATAAAGACACAATCATCCTACAGAGCACATCGATTTTGCCCATTATCTTCACAAGCTCTTTCATCTCCTCATTGATGTCAAGGCCGTTCAGCAGCTGTTGCTTGGCCATGATCAGAGGAACTGCATCTTTAACCTTCTGCTCTGCATCTTCCTCTTCTGTCGTTCCTTCAGTTACTTGTCCAACACCCCAACCTGCTGGTATTGGGATTCCTCGGCTAACCAAATAATCAGCGTAGTTGCATTCCCCCACATCAGCAACTTCCCAGAAATACAAATCACACAAATCTTCCCTTTTCTGCACGAATCAAATTGGAAGATCATCAACCAAACTATTAAAAAAATCAGCAACTGAAAGCAGCAGAACAACACTTAAACATATTATTACCCCATGATTCGGGCATTTGTAGAAGACTCGGCCAGGGTTGCGGATTGTGGTTGAGACGCGACGGATGACTCTGGTGATTTGCAGCAGTGGCACCACACCAACGGCAACGGGTTGCGATGAGCAATCGGCAGCGGTGCGCGTGCCGGTGGGGGTGTGATGAGACCCACAGGCGATGGTACGGGTGGCGACTTGGCGCATATCTGGTTGTTGCCTACTGAAGAGCAGGTGGACGAGCAGCCAGCGGACATGGTTGCTGCGGCCAAAGCTTCTGATGCTAGACAGAGTAAGTAGAGAAGAGGAGAAGCGAACGTTGGATATGTCAGTTTCATTACTTGCAGAGTAGCATAGCACCATATATAGTCATAGTCTAGGTTTGGATTCGAACCAGCTACAGGAGCACGTCTTTCTTTTTTCTAAAACACAGCAACGTCTCTTTACTGGTACACTAGCTTGTTCTGTACGCTTTCCCAAGTGTTTCATTTTCTTTCCCTTTTTTGCGAGGAAGGAAGGAGGACAAAATTGAGAGTTCCTCGGACTCGAACCCAAGACCTCTCGGTTGAAAACCAAGGGTGCTAGTCACTTATGTGGCGAACGTTCCCTGTGAGGAGGACGGCAGACGAACGCATTTTCCTCGCAGTTTTCTTCCTATATATAAAAAAGTATGCTACTTGGTGTCTGCTTAGTCAAATAACGATTATGCCAACCTTGACCGTTCGATTGACATTCAACGTCTATCGTGTTTCTTCAGTCTCTTCTTCCTCGAGCTGCCAAAGCCAAACCAGCGCCGGCGGGACCGCCTGCTCCCGCCTCCCACGGCTGGCTGTGATCTTCCCCGGCTCCTGTTCGTTCCCGTCCGAGGCCTCACCATCGTCCTCCGCCTTGGTTCGCTCGCCGCGGAGCCGCCCTCGGTGTTGTCAACATGGTCAACAACCGAGAGGAATAAGGAGATGACTGTACATGGTGAGGATGACAGTAGGGACCCAGCAGCGCACGCAGTAATTTTGTGTTTTCGGGATCGAGAAGGGTATCAACTGGGTTGTGCGAGACCCGTGGACCGTCTAGCCCAGGCTTTTATTTCATATGTTTAGGACATGACCAGCCTAGTTTGTTTTTTTCCTTTCTGAAAAATAGCTAGCCAGCTTTTTTTTGCAGAATAACCAACATAGGCCTACTTGCTTTTCTACGCCATGCTCGGCCGGAAATGGGCTATAAGTAATAAGACGAGGAGGAATGCATTTTGCCCAGAAAATGGGCTATAAGTAATAAGAAATGGGCTATAAGTAATAAGAAATGGGCTATAAGTAATAAGAAATGGGATATAAGTAATAATAAATGGGTTGTAAAATGGAAAAAATACAGCAAACAGGCAATTAGTTCCCAAATATTGTTTTCTTTCGGATTTTGATATTTTAAATTTCATTGTTTTTGTGCGGGTAAAATTTCATTGAATTTAAATTAAAGTATATTTAGATTTAAAATTAATTTGAATCTAGCTAGAAATTTCGGGTTGTATGCTGTTTGGGACAGATTTGGAGGCTGACTTGTGGGTCTACTAGGTTGACGTGTACTTTGGCTTTGTCAACTTAATCCACAAACGATTCTAGCAGCAGTGACCATTGGATGTTAATCCAACGGCAGCGCTGCTTCTTCAATATCTGATCTTCTTGCTCCAGCCGCCCAAACCAGCTCCGGTGGGACTGCCTGCTCCCGCCTCCCGTGGCCGGCTGTGCTGCCGCACAGGCCGCACCGCCCCACCCTACTTCATTGCTGGCCAGGCCATTCCTCTACTCACCAACACCTTCTTTTATTTTCCGGCGACGGCAGCCGGACCAGTAAACCCTCGTACTCCCCATCGCGTGGGCAACCATTGCCGAGTCTTCCCCGGCTCCGTGTTGTTCCCTTCCTAGGCCTCACCGTCGTCCACCGCCATGGTGCTCTCGGCGCGGCCTGGTCAACATGGTCAACGAACGACATCCATCGGCCGTGGACTGTATGCGCAAAATAATGATTCCTCCACCTGACAGTTGGGACCCACCGAAAGGGCCTCTGTATTTCGTGAAAAAACATTCCCCCCGCTGACATGTCGGACCCACCAGCTATATCTTCGCACGCAAGGAAGTGCCTCCTTATTACGCACAAAAAATGAATACCCACCCTACTAGATGGGACCCACCATAGTGGGAGGATGACTTGTGGGCCAACTAAGTTGACGGGGACAGAGGGCTTTGTCAACTTAGTCAATATGAACGATTCTAGCTCCAGTGACCGTACGATGTCCATCCAACGGCCATAGTGCTTCTTCAACCTCTAGTCTTCTTGCTCCAGCCGCCCAAAGCAGCGCCGGTCGTGCCACGTGCTCCCGCCTCTCGTGGCCGGCTGTGATGCCGCGGGTGTCTCACCGCCCCCTACTACTCCCACCGTTGGCCCAGGGTATCCCTCTACTCACCCACACCCCTGTTATTCTGCGGCGACGGCAGCCTCACACCGTAGCCGAACCAGTGAACCCCCGTACTCCTCTCTGCACGGGCTACCACTTCTGCATCTTCCCCGGCTCCGCGTCGTCCCCTTCCTAGGCCTCGCCATCGTCCAGACCACCGCCCTGGTGCTCTCGGCGCAGCGTGGTCAATGTGGTCAACGACCGACTTCCATCGGAATAGTACTATACGTGGAGAGGCTGACAGCTGGGTCCAGGCGGCTGCAAGGAAGTGCCTCCTTATTACGCGCAAAATAATTATTCCTCCACCTGACAGCAGGGACCCACCGGACGAGCCACCTTATTTCGCGAAAAAAATCTTTCCCCCTGACTGCTGGGACCCACCGGACGGGCCAGCGTATTTCGCAAAAAAAATGTTCCCCGCGCTGTCAGCTCGGACCCACCGGAAGTGCCTCCTTATTACGCACAAAAAAATGAATACTCCCCTTGCTAGCTAGGACCCACCATGGTGGGATGCTGACTTGTGGGCCTACTAAGTTGACTGGGACGGGGGCCTTTGTCAACTTTAGTCAATATGAACGATTCTAGCTCCAGTGACCGTACGATTTCCATCCAACGGCCATAGTGCTTCTTCAACCTTTGGTCTTCTTGCTCCAGCCGCCCAAAGCAGCACCGGTCGTGCCGCATGCTCCTGCCTCCCGTGGCCGGATGTGCTGCCGTGGAGGCCTCACCGCCCCCTACTATTCCCACCGCTGGCTAGGCCCTACGGCGATGGAAGCCTCACACCGCAGCCGAAGCAGTGAACCCTCGTACTCCTCTCCGGGCGGGCTTCCACTGCCGCATCTTCCCCAGCTCCCCGTCATCCCCTTCCTAGGCCTCGCCGTCGTCCACCGCCCTGGTGCTCTCAGCACACCATGGTCAACATGGTCAAGGAACGACTTCCATCGGACGTGGACTGTACGTGGAGAGGCTGATAGCTGGGTCCACGGCCGCAACAAGGAAGTGCCTCCTTATTACGGGAAAATAATGATTCCTCCACCTGACAGCTAGGACCCACCGGACGGGCCACTGTATTTCGTGAAAAAAACGTTTCCCCCTGACTGCTGGGACCCACCAGCTACATTTTCGCACGCAAGGAAGTGCGTCTGGGCAAAAAAACAAAACGATTCTCCCCCCTGACCGCTGGGACCCACCAGCGACACCTTCGCACGCAAGGAAGTGCGTCCGGGCAACAAAAAAATGATTCGGCCCCCTGACTGCTGGGACCCACCAGCTACATCTTTACATGCAAGGAAGTGCGTCCGGGCAAAAAAACGATTCGCCCCCTGACTGCTGGGACCCACCAGCTACATCTTCGCAGGCAAGGAAGTGCCTGACAGTCGGGACCCACCTGGTCGAAGCATACGTAGGGTTGTCATTTTGGTTGCGAACGTGTACGTACATACTGGTCGTTGTAGAGGCGCGCACGTGTCATAGTAGAGGCGCGCACGTAGCATGTACACGTACGTACAACGGCCAGGGTGCAAGAAAGATAATACGGCCACGTATGTGTACATACGGGCGGGGTCTCGAACGCCTACTCGTGCGTACGTACATGGCTGGGTCGGAACGGAGAAACAGAGTCGTTGTCGTGTTCATGGGGAGGCAACGGAATGTGTCATGTTCATGGGGAGGCAACGGAATGCGTCGTGTTCATCGGGAGGCAACGGAACGCGTGGGAGCCAACCGGCTTGGACGGAACAGGCGATGGAAATGAGGCCTGGCGTACCGCAGAACCGAGGAAACGGCCTTGTGTTCGACCGGCCACGTTCGGAACGGCGTCCTGTTGATCGGGAGGGGTGTGGCGTACCGCAAGACAGAGGAAACGGACCTCCTATGGTCGAAATAGGGGTCCTGTTTATCGGGAGGGGTGTGGCGTACCGCAAAACGGAGGAAACGGACCTCCTACGGTCGAAACGGGGGTCCTGTTGATCGGGAGGGGTGTGGCGTACCGCAAAACGGACAAAACGGACTTGTGTTGGAGCGCTACGGTCGAAACGGGGGTCCTCTTAATCGGGAGGGGTGTGGCGTACCGCAAAACAGGACTCCACGGGATACTGTTCATCTCCAGTGTCGACCTCCTCCGGCCTCCACGGGCTACCGTCGACCTCCTCCAACCTCCACGGGCTCCTGTTCATCCAGCCTCCACCGCGTGCTACTCCACCGACTACTGTTCAACCACCCCTCCACTGTCTACTGTTCATCCAGCCCTCCACCGTCTACTGCTCATCCAGCCCTCCACACCACGGGGTCTTGTTCAACCACCCCTCCACGGCCACCCCTCCACCGTCTACTGTTCATCCAGCCCTCCACACCACGGGTTCCTGTT